>NC_079291.1:78391414-78699482 GCF_023638135.1 Falco biarmicus
GTTCATTCATTTAATTAATTAACATAAAATAAACTGTTATCAGTATAAGAACGCGTTAAGAATTAGCACAAACTGTATACTTTGATATTTAGTATGCCTTAGCATTGTGTGAATCAGTACCAAGGTGAGTACAATGCTGTGTATCCGTTCAGTAAAATGACACTGATTTGTAACAGCTGGCTCCCAATCGAGCCTCAAAAACCAAAATTCTCCTTTCCCCCCTATTCAACTGGCCTTGAAGATGTATAACAAACTAAGAAATATAAACGGGAGACTAACACAGCAGCGACATTCCGGGTTTATTTTTAGCCCAGCTCTCCGTCTGGTGCAGCTCAGCTCATGCCCGATGTGCGTCACACAGAACTGAAGGAATTTGAAAGTGGCACTGCCATAATTGAATGCAGAATGCCCCAAAAACCCCCTTTCTTACCCTTATTAACAGCAGATCGAGAGGCTGCCTGTGTGGGGAAAGGGGCAGCGGGACACACTCTTTTCAGCCTACAGAGGAGATTCTGCTGGGTAAGGGGGGAGCATTACACCACCCGTGTTTGAAGTGCTACCTGCCTCACCCTGCTCCCTGGGCACAGAAAACAAGAAGCAACAGTCGACTGAACACACTTAACAGCGTACTTACCCTTAAAACAGGGGTGGCTGCGGAGCTGAGCTGGGAACTGGTCCTGCTGACAGGAGCTTTGCAGCTCACCAGCACTTCCCAAGTCACCTCTCTGCTGGCACAACACATGGCTGCTTAGTGGCTCCAGGCTGATTAATTATAAAAAAAAAAATAGGGCAAGATAAGAAATGAGGCAGTGATTTGATTCTGTATCCGCACTTTAATTTTAGCACGTGAGCATCCCCATGCACATATGTGAATTGCATTTTAGAAACTCAGTGTTAATGGTTTTCATTTTCAGGCTCCAGAGCAAGGCTGGCTCTGCTGGTGGGAACCAGCAGCGTTCCCTTCCTGGGCGCCAAGTGCCTCGGGTCCTGGTGCCCAGAAAGCCCACGCAATGCCACGTGTGAGGCAATGACTGCACTTGAAAGTCTGAATTAGTCATGGTAAATAAATAACTTCAAAACAAGAGCTGGCTGAGGACTACAGTTCACGTTACAGCAATATTTTTAAGTCTTAAGAATTTCTTTTTCTCCACTCCAATCCAGATAAATAGTGTCATTAACCCCAAATACTGTTGCTCTCGCACAAGCAGTGACCTTGCTGACCACCATTGCCTTCCTTTTCTTACTCTAATTCTTTTAGGATTTTTGATGGATTGACCTGTATCAACAACAAAAACTACTATTGAAAATATATTGGAATAACCTGTAAATTGTTATGAAAAGAAAATGTGAGCCTGGCAGTATATCCACTGCAAGACAGTTTGTGTCTTCTGACAAGTTCATCCACATTTTCTAGTGCAGCTCAGCAGAAACCTGAGCACTACCTAGCAGCTCCCACAGAAACCCACCAGTTATTGCAGACAGCCCAGCGGGCAGCCCCTGCACTCTGCAGAAGCTCAGCCGGGTGACGGCAGCGCAGCCATCCCGCACACCCTGCAGCATGCGGGATCCTGCCTTGGTCTGCCTGGGGATGAAGGAGCAGTTTGGATCAGCCTGCCACAGCCGAGGGAAAGACAGGCGAGATTCACTCCTGCCAGGGGAGGTGGGTGGCTCAGGGGTGGTGGAGTGGAAGCCTTGGGGCACTTTGTCCCAGCTCAGCCCTGCAGTTTGTTGTGGCTAACAGAGTCCATAAAGTGCTGGCCAACGCATCAAAACCCACGTGTGGTTATCCAGCACCAGGGCTGCATGTAGACATGCAGATGCTGCCCAGGCTGCACACGCCTGGCAGCCCGCACCGGGTGTGATAAGGGGATTTCTGCCACCACCCGAAAGCAGCTCTGTCTCCCACGGGGAGGGGAGTCTGTGCTGACTCCATTCTTCTTATGGTTCCATTTTGAAATGAGCTTAATACTCATTTGCAAGTGATTCATTCCGCACTTTGCAAGTGGTTCTCCTCCCACAAATTAGCAGCAAGACTAATTCAGATGAGTTACATTGCGGGTATGTTTAAAGGATTTTTTTTCTGACATGCTGGAAGAACCGCAGTGCCATGGAGTAGATCCCATCCATGCCAGGGGCGAGCATCAGCACGGGGCCAACGGGGGGCTCCACACCAAGCCTTGAGAGTGTTTAAAAATAAGGAGGGATGGGTGAAAAAGGAGACACAATTGCTTAAAGGCAAATAAAACCAGCTCAAGTGCATGCTAAAAGCAGAGCACAGACTGCAGTTCTGGGGGATTCTTGTTTTGTTCTCTTTTTCTCTAGTTTCTAGGTTTTTTCGTCTGTGGGCTCAGTGGAAGAAGATAACCTTGAGTGGATGGGCTCAGCCTTTGGTGGGTGACAGTTTAGACGCCTCTCGTGCAGGTGCTGTTAGCTGAACAACTTTGAATGGCATGAAATTCTCCATGTGACATTTCTGATTGCGTTGGGACAAACCCTTTCACTTACCTCAGCCCCGCAGAGTATCTCAGCTATGTGTAATACCAAGGGATCTCATTTTTCTGGGTTTCAGCAAAGTTGGGGCTGGAATTACCTGGAGTCCTGGTTGTTAACACATGCCTTTTAGCAAAATACCAGTCAATACTCTGACGAAAAACTCCCTCCTGAGACAGGTTTCAGCAGCAGCTTGGGAGTTTTGCTTACTATATGACTTTTTTAACTTCTGTAAAAAAAGCTCAGCTGAGTGACAACGCTGTCATCTCCAAACATACGTAACTGGGAAATCAGCTGCGTCATCAGAAAAGCAACACCAAGTAATATTTCTGAAGGGTGCGCACCTCCCTTTGCTAGCTGGGGACCCCAAGCTGCGCTCCTAAAGCCACAGCCTGGGGCTGGCACATCAGCAGGGCTGAGCCCCATAGAAGTCCTCCTTGGTCCGCTGGGACCTTATGCCTTAAAGCATGCTGCTGCATTGGGCACTGGTATTGTGTGCAGCCCCGCCGAGCCTTGGGCAGCTGCAGGCAGCGCGGCCAAGGCTCAGGGCTGTCCCACCACCTGCAGCTCCTGTGAAAACCCCCATGAGCCCTTCACGTGGCTTCCTTGTGGCACATAACGCCTGCCACAGGCCTCACTCACACTTCGATGTGCTTAAGCAAATCACATAGTCCCAGTTCACCTTTACACAAATTTACCTCACCCCTGAGCCCACAGCAAGTTGCTGCAAAAATAAAAGCACCGTTTCAGTTTTGCTTCATGTTAAAGGAAATGTCATGTAAAGCTCTTTTGTGCTCTAATGTTCCTATTCCATCTTTTTGGATGTGCTTGGTCAGTCATCCATCACTGCATGGCAAGGGTGGTGGAATATCTCTACCTTTGCAGCAATGCACCTGTCCACACACAAGTTTCCAGGGAAGGTCCTGTTCTCCTCAGATCTGATGTGTCCACAGTTACTGCACCTGCACTCGCTGTATGCTATTACTCAGATTGCATTATTTGTAAGGCCCTGAATGACTAATCAAAAACTGCAAAGTATTAAATATGACCATGTGCCCCATGTGCTGCCTTGGGGCTGGCCTGCTGGCAGTCTGCCGCAGTGGGGCAGGGCAGGGAGCGTGTGCCAGGAGCGAGGGATGGAGCTGGGGCGTGCAGGGGACATGACGAAAAGGGAAGGGAAGGAGGTGCACTCAGACCTGCTTTTGAAGAACAAAAAACAGGGCTCCACTGCTAGACATTACAGCCTTGCACCAGTTCACTGTGCTGAAATACGTGTTCTGCTGTGTTTAACTGCTGCACTCTGGACAAAATTAGGAATCAGTGACTGTGTAGTCATTTGGTCTCAATATTTCACTGTGCCATGGTCCAGGTATCCTGTTCCAAAGTAAGGTGGGTTTAATGCCCACTGTAAGGTAATAAAGACCTTTTGGAAAGTGCTTTTTGTTTTATCTCACCCTCGTCTGATTTGAATAATAAGTTAGGTAATATCTATCCAGAAAGAGGAATGTCAGAGCCCTCGTTAGTGGCTCAGCACGGAGGTGGAAGGGGCACACCGCTGCAGGCAAGGGCACTTGGGCTCAGAGCTGCTGCTGGCCCAGAAAGCGCAGTCCTGAAGCTGGTGAGAGGGTACAGTGCACACCTTTGCACGGGTGTCTCGGAAACAGTGACAGTTTGAAACACCTCGGAAACAGGTGACATTTGTGACACACAAGAAGGACCATCAGCAAATCCCTCTCTGCTGTCTGAACGGGACTGGCTGTTTGGTGGGAAAAGGGTTTCACCCAGGCTCTCCCTTGCAGGACAGCTCCTGACCTTTCCTCTCGCAGAAGGGCTTAGATGTCCGCTGTCTGACCCATGGTGCCACCAAACGGCACCACAAAGGCTACCATCTCCCCGTCTCACACACCCTTCCACCTCCCCTTCTCTAGAGCATCATCAACAACTGTGGTGAATTAGATGGAAACTGGTGCAGTCATTCCCTGAACTTTTCCCCCTAATCGGAGGGGAAAAATCTCTAGTCCCTAATTGAGAGAGCACTCTGCTGAGTACAGCCAGGCTCTTGGGTTTGTACCTTGCCTTTCATAAAGCATCTACCCGAAGGAAGACCAATGGCCAGAAAAAAATGAAGTATAACATGTTGCATCTCACTGTTTCTTGGGAGGTAACAAAACCCTCTTTACTATAAAAGCCATTTTCATTATCTGAGTTCATCTGATATTAATAGCCCCCCCTGGAAAATTATAAGCTTGGCTGGACTCTAAGCACCAAACTCACAGATGTTTGTGCACGTGCAGAGCTTTGCTGACATCAGCCAGCAGTGTTCTCGCATGCGGTAAGAAGTCTTCCCACCTGGGGCTAAGGGATTAAGAATCAAGCATTCAGCACTGGGCGCTGAAACACATGGTTAATCACTTTATAAAAGTGTCTCTTCAGTCAGCTCTGTCTAATTTTGATCTAAATTTTAAGATACAGATCAGTGGATAAAGATGAAGGGTTCTACCATCCCAGGCCAATTGTAGGTCACGTCCACAGCTTCCCACTGCTCTTTTATTCCTAATGATTTTCAATGTTGCATTTATATGCTGACAAATAATGCAGTTTGAAAACATTTTGCAAAGGCAAGCCCCTGTAGTAGTTCGCTTACGTACTCCATGTACTAGAGTATTGCATCTTCGCCACTGCCCACAGAGGAGCCTGCGTTCATTTATCTGGGCAAAAATGAAACATTAGAAAATGAATGCTTGGGTTTAGGCAATGCTGTTTCTCCAGGTTTGTCCCATCCTTTCTCCTGTTCTTGCACTTTGAGCCTCATTCCTCTACTAACACATCAGGAGGTTTATCAAGACGTTTAATATGAGGACTCACAGGTATAAACCCAAGAGATGTCCACACCAGCCCCACCACGCTGCCAGCTGCTGGTTGACCGGCAGTTTGCGGTGCACCAGGACTCCATCCATTCTCATTTGCTCAGTGTTACAACAGCCCTTCTTCTACTGGCCACAGCTTGTTACACAAATATTGAATACTCGATTAGGTTGCCCCAGCACATGGAGTGATTTTGTGGTTTTCTCCCTCTGGAGACACAACAGCTATTGTTAGCAGCATGTGGTTGGCAAGGGAAAGAGCAGCCACCCTCCTGTGGCTCCTTTCTTTGCACCAGGAGAAGACTCCCCCAACCCTCAGATACATACAGTGTGTTGGGTCTGACAGGAGACTCCAGCAAAAAATCACATCTAATGAGAAATAAATTACTGGTTTTCCAAGGAATTCTTACATTCGCTTGATCAGCTCCTCAAAAGATTGCCATCATACGACCCCAGGTCCTGTTTGAGGTTTTGGACCTAAAAAGGTTTGCACGAAGGCACTGGTGGCTCCCAGGCTGACTGCTGGTGGCAGTCACTAAATGCCAAGGGAGGAAGAGCCATTCCCCTGCAGCAGGTTCCTACCAGCTAGCGAGATGGGCACAAGAAAGGTGTTTGTGCCTGGCCCAGGCTTGACGAGAGAGATGTCAGCACTGCAGCGCCCCAGGAGAAGAAAGGGGTAGCTCACTTACGATCACATACTGTCCGCAACTCGTCAGCGAGCGCTCGATGTGCAAGGCTGGGGATGCAGAGGGCTGTGAGCCCTGAAGCATGATGGCCGCAGGGGTGGTACGTCATAGGCGGTAGCAAGTGTCACCTGGCAGAAGGGTGCTGTGCCTCCAGGGCTTTGTGCGGCAAAGCAGAGACCTTCCTCAAACCTCGTGGCAGATTGAGAAATAATTCCGAGATCAGTCACTTTCCAGTCTCATTCCCCGCCTGCTGCATCATTCCCTGTCTGTTTGCATAAGGCACAAGGACGAGGACTATTTTTAAATGGCAATTTGGTCTTATTAGTGACAATGAGATTAGCAAACACCCTGAACTCTTTGGTTCCCTCTGGAAATAACTTTGAGTCAAAATCTTTCCATTTATGGGCATAGTCAAAATAAAGTTTTCCAAAGAAGAATGATATTTTTTACATTTTTTCTTCCGGTAGCCTCAGGACTGGGTGCCTGCCAGGGTGGGGGAGTACAGGAGATGGAGAATAGATGGGGGAGTCCTGCTTTGTCCGAGGACTCAGCCCTGCTCCGTGCACACTGCAGGGCTCGCTTGGGTAGCATAAATCTCTCTTTTCTGTTATGCAACACCTGTAGGGACTCAGGGGCTGAGAAGCAGCCCCTAAGACCAGCAGTGTCCCTAAAGCTCCCAGAAAAGCTTTCAGGGGCTGCACAGGGCAGGAAAAAAAGGATTATTTTTTTTTTCCTATGAGCTGTGATTGTGGATGTTTTAGTCTCCTAGATCAAATCTCACTAGAGGATTTCTGCTTCCACATCTAACTCTGCTGGTCTCCCTTGCCCTCAATACATTCTTTGTAGCAAAACAGCACTGAAACCATATACCTAATATTTTTCTTATCACAAAAATAATTTTGTTTGGAGGACGAAGCAAAAAAAGAGTCAAATTTACACCAATTCTTTTGATTTTGAATAAAAGGGATGGAAGAAATATATAAAGCAATAGGGACAATTTACATTCCTCAGTGAATCACGTGGCTTTCCCATCCAGAGGAACAGGACTTGGCTCAGCACCATTTTATAAGGAGTTAACCAACATTTAAAGGCTCACTGTTTGAAAGCAGTCCAAAAAACCCAACAACTTCCGTGGCTCGGTTTTCTCAAGTACTACTTAACTGCACACCCTTCAGCAGCCAGACCTGCCTTTCACATACATCATGGAGAGCCACAAAGAGCTGTGGCTTTTCCATGCTGTACTTTTGGGAGAAAATAAAGACTTTCTTCCTGTAAACTATTACCATGAAGCCAATGCATCTGCTTTCCCTATGGCAAGGACCAGCTTCTCCCCGGGATCAGTCACAGTTGCCTTTGCCAAATGCCAAGCTTGAGCCGTGTGCGTGGCTGAGGGATGGACAGAGGGCTCGCCAGCCCCACTGACCAGGAATCTGGGGTAACGTTCATGTGTTTACACAGTACTTGTGATTAATGTTGTTCAACTCCAGCACATCTGCTTTTCAGCCTTGAGAACACTATGGGAACATTTTCCTTCTTCAGATAAAATGGGTGATATCTCGGCTTTTAACCTTGCTGCTGGGTTTTAAGTTAAATTCCTTTGGAATCCAATTTAATGTCTGTTTTAAGAAGGATAAAAGAGAAAAAAAAAACCACCCCAACCCAAAGACCATTTTAATTTCAATCTGACAAAAAAATAATCCTGTTTGATCCTAAATAGAACCTGTTGGCCGTTTATTCTCCCATTTTAATTTTCAGACCCAGGTTAACTCACAGAAATACCTTATGCTTCTCCTTTTAACCATTAAACTGAAAAATCAGTCTGATCTAGATCCTATCAGGATCTAGATGTAAATATAGCCCTCAATGCACATAACAAGACTGAATTTCTCACGGTGTGTTTCACCATCGGTCACAGAAGGCAGGATCCTGCCTTCACTTTTGGGCCCCACTATATGAGTTCTGAGAGGGGAAAGGCTCAGAGGGCTCCGAGATACTCACTGCTGCAGCTTTCTCTGTATTTCTGGAGCAGAAATGGCCAACTATATCTTTTGCTGATTTTTTTCTCCCCCAGATCATTCACATCGGAGAGTTCACAAAGAGGAATTTGGCCGTCATTTATTTCCGAGGAATGTAGCTGCGGGCAGGTTCCTCGCTTGGTACCAAACCTGTTTGCTCAGGAGGTTCCCAAAATGAAGTCGCAGCCTGGACATTTGATCAACAATGCACTGTCCATTGCTCTTCCCAAATAATCCCTATTTACAATCAAAAAGCTGACCCCCCCACTTCCTTAAACACCACCAGCTGTAACGCTTTAAGGCTTTTATATTCTTCTAGGTAAATGGAAAGAAAGAGACGGGGAAGGGGGTGTAAATGAGACCGGGAGCACAACTCAGCCATGAGAATCTTTCCTCAGCTCTAGCGGGATTAGGATGAAGCCTCATCTATCTCATCAATTTATATCTTGATTTGCCGGTGCTGTACCGTACTTTCACCCTCATGATGGGGAAAGTACATATCCTTTACAACGCAATAATGCCTCTGTCTGATAAAGCAATAAATAATGGGAGATTTAATGATATGTGGCCTTTCTGTGTGCCCCACAGGTTTAGACTTTGATGTGAATATTTATGCACTTGATTTATTGCCTTGATTTTCTGTCATTTTGAGGAACTCCCGCTACAGGAGGATGAATTTTCTTTTCATAGTGTTGTGTGCATCTGCTGTCCTAGTAGCCAGTGGAGTCACTTGCAGAGGTGCAGCACAAAGCAGCAATGCAATATGAACACAACTCAATAACTCAATACAGAAATCCCACCGACAGCTAAATGCCAAGAGACAGTAAAATAACTTGCACTGAACAAGGGATAAAAGGGAACTATTAATGATGCCGATCAATACAAAGTCAATCAATACTGAATCCACAGCAGCTGCAATGTACCAGGTAGGCATAACTTAAATGCACTAAACATCAATGTATAATACACTTTACATCTGTACAGAAGGAGATGGATTTTGCTGTAAGGGCTTGATGATCAGCTAAATAAGCACAACAAACCTTAAAGGATGACAGGAACGAAGAAAAGGGCAGAAGTCACAGGCTAAACATACAAAAAATGCAAGGCAGAGCTGGGAACAGGACCTGGGATTCGAGTCGCAACCCCACAGGGCACAGCTTCTGCAGCCCCATGAGCGAAAGCAGCAAACCCTGGCCGGCTCCATCCCAGCGCTGTTGCTGCCGGGAAGCCTTGGGCAAGCTCCTGTGCACTGCTCTGCCACTGCCCCGCAGGACATACCCACCCCAGCAGCAACAGCCTCTGTGCCACAGCTGAACCCCCCTGCCAAGAGGGTCACTACTCCTATTTATATATAGATGTATTTCTTTGTCCCCAGGCTCCAAATATAAATACATATACTTTCTTCTACACTATGTATATAGTGCAGAATATATATACATGTATATAGAGAGGGTGGAATAAATTCCTAGACCAAAAGAGGGAGCAAAGCAGCTTGCTATATGTCTGCCTTGAAGGACTGGGACCCCTAAAAGCCATGTGAGCAGTTTATTACCCAATGCAAGAACAAATCTGAATGCTTGCAGGCGATCTTATTAAAAGCAGACACTAAAGCTTCAAAATAACCAAAATATTAAACTCCTCCATGTGGTGCACAAACATAAACAGGCTTGTAAATAAAGCCACCCCAACCTCTGGGCATGCGATAACTTCCCAAACCCAACACAGATAAAAAACAAGTTTCCAGCAGAAAGGCAATCTAAAGCAGCTCTGACTCCAGGGAAGTAAGTTGACTCTTTCCGTTGGCTTTAGAGAGGGAATCATCTCACCCTTCTCGAGCGCAGGATGGCACCGATAGCCATGTGAGTGCTGGGTTTCAGCAAACCCATGCATGAAGCACTGGGCGTTGCAGGTACACTGTGCTGGTTTTGACTGGGATGGAGTTACTGTTTGCAGTAGCTGGTGTGGGGCTGTGTTTGGGACTTGTGCTGGAAACAGCGCTGATCACACAGGATGTGTTTGTTACTGCCGAGCAGGGCTTACACAGTCGAGGCCTTTCCTGCTCCCCACCGGTGAGCAGGCTGGGGGGCACAAGGAGCTGGGAGGGGACAGCTGACCCCAACTGGCCAAAGGGATGATGTTCCATACCATATGATGTCATGCTCGGCCTATAAAGCTGGGGGAAGAAGGAATGAAGGAGGGGATGTTTGGAGTGATGGCGTTTGTTGTCCAAAGTCACCATTATGCGTGATGGATCCCTGCTTTCCTGGGGAAGGCTGAACACCTGCCTGCTGATGGGAAGTGGAGAATAAATTCTTTTTTTTGCTTTGCTTGTACATGCAATTTTTGCTTTACCTATTAAACTATCTTTATCTCAACCCACATTTTCTCACTTTTACTGTTCCAATCCTTTCCCACGTCCCATGGAGCGAGCGAGCGGCTGAATGGGGCTGAGTTGCAGGCTGAGGTTAAACCATGACATCCACATGGATGACTAACATCCATCAGACACTTGTGTATGCAAATGGCAGCTTTTCTGCTGAGCTACATGCCCAATTAGTACATATAATTGCGAACAGATATTATCTAGGTTTCTGATGTCTTTGACCAGCTAAATACCTTCAGAGAAAGTTGTGAAACTTGAATATGTGAGTAGCTCCACTGAGGCCCAGGTGTGTGTGTGTTTAACGGCTTAAGGATTTGTAGAATTTAATGCAAAGCAACCCAGGGAAGATAAGCATTTATCTTTAACTTCAGCATGAGTTATAGGGGTGTTGTTTACAGAACCACACAAGACATGCATTTCATTTATGATGCAGAGGACCTAAAAAGACAGACATCAACAAAAAAGGAGGCAATGTAACATTTCTATCAGATGATATCACAGAGCTAACCTAGTCCTTACAGCTCTGTGAAAACCCTGCCAGCCCCAGAACATCATGCAAAGAGCACTGCCACTGTATTTTCCTGTATTTAGCAAGTTAGCTGCTTATTTTTCACACAGTTCTGCTGAAGTCCCGTAATATGAATAACTGGTGTCTGTTGTACTGACCTGCGCACTGAGATTTCACATCCTTGGAGTAACTGAGTTGTGTCAATATCAGGAATTTCAGAGAAGCGTTTTTCTAGCACGGTTCTGTTACAATAGGTCCTCGATAGCTGCACGTGTGTCCCTCCCTGCAAACAAAAGCCATGAATGGCAGCAGAATCCCTCTGACTCGCCACGCAGCCTGACACCGATGGGAAGCACATGCAGAGCAAGCATACAGCCCATGACGTATAGATACCCTGCCATACAGATACACAGAAAGACCATCCATCCCCAGGGAAAGTCCTGCTGCTTTTGGTTTATTCCTCCTGAATTTCATGTTTGGAGCAGCCTATGTCAGTGTACTTTAATCTTCATCATGACTACAAAGAAAGCTGTATATTCTCAGTATCCACCCCAGCCGCCAAAAATAAAAAATAAAAAAATAGCTTGATAGCTGTATTCACAGCATAACAGAAAAGCCCATTGGAGTGCAGATGTGAAGCTATGCTCAGTGAGTAAGAACAGAGGAGGGACAAAATTCAGCCTTTCCTCTGGCCACCTGGTAGGACACAGGTGACTGAGATGATATATTTGACAAACGCAGAAAGCAGCACAGAAGGTCAGGACAGGAGTTGGGACATGAAGATGGAAAGGTATCGTGCATCTTTTCCCTCCTAAAGCAGACATGAGGTAATGAGCAGATACTGCTGAGTACAGGAATGCCCCTTTGCCTGACCTTCAAGCCCCGGCTGGTGCTTTCCTACCCTGACGGCGAGTGTTTGATTTCCCCCCCTACACCCCTTCACAAACCATGCACCTGCAGTTACCAGGAATTCCATGACTGCCACGGGTAACCATTTTCTGTGCAATATGCTGTGGAAAAGATGCACCAATGCCCTCAAAGAAAGTTTTTCTCTGCCCTGTGGATAGCTTCTTTTGTTAATAATTTTCTTGAAATAACTGGGACATCAAATTATTTTGAAGTTGTTTTCAAAGGTATATAGATACTTCATTATTTTGCTGACAGCTTTAATTATTCAGCACTGCTGCAGCACCTGATGAAATATAATCACAGGAAAGGGCTCCTAACACCACAAATAATAGCCAATTGTGAGGATGGCATGTTAACATCAGCAGTGAAAAACAGCTTATACTCTCTGACCTCTACCCAGTCAAATCCTACCGTTGCTATAGTTGCTGTTCTAGAAGGAGTGTTATTTCTCTCAGCGGAGAATCACTTATAAGAGAAAAGGAAAACACTGCCTTTCCTTGAATCTTTTCCATGGTCCCAAGTCATTATATCTTATCAGTGGACTGGTTACCCATTTACAATACAAAACCGTTAAAAGAGGTAATTTTCTGTTGCACCATACTCAACATACATTTCCCATTTACTCCCATGGAGATAAAGTGACTCTTTAACATCTTGAAAATTCTTATGGAATAGAAGTAAACTCAAATTAGAGTGTGATGTGGGCAATGGCCATTCCTCAGAACCGAACCACCACATCACATGCTCTTGGTGGGCTGCCCCAGAGCTGCAAACATCAAACTCACAGATTGGGAAAAGAGGTTTGTCACTCTCTGATAATAGGATGCATTAACACTGCAAAAAGCGCTGTAGCTCTCTGGCAGAGGCAGTCAGTTACTCCTGGGGTAGCATCCTTGCATTTTGTCCTCTGCTTCTCTCTGCAGAGGCTTGAAAGAAGGACCAGATACACTTCTTGATTCCCACAGTGATGGGGAAGGGGCGACTCAACAGCACGGTGGTTTCTTTTCATTCCCTGACACTGAGAAGAGGAAAAGGCGGGTGGGGGTGGGGGGAGGAGGGTGGATTTAAGAGGTTGGGTCTTTGCCCAGAGGAAATGCTCTAAGAGCTGCAGTCCTTCACTCTGTATAAGACAAGTCCTCGGAAGGGATCCACTCATCCGTGGGGAAAGGCGGGGGGCGGTTGGTGCCAGCCCTCCACAGCAGCCGCACTGACCATGCTGTGCCTCTCCGACACTCCAGCTGCCATCGGAGGGGGCTTGTGCTGCTGGAGAAAGTGGCATCACAGCAGGCTGCCACTGCAACTTTTCTTCAGTCATGCACTTTTAATGACATAGGACATGAAAAGTGTCACAAAGGCTGCCAGATCTTCATCTGTTGGCTTTGGGTTTTTTGTGGGGTTTTTTTGTTGTTTTTTTTTTGTGGTGATACTCAAAGAGCAGGACAGGCATGCCCAAGACCTGTGCCGCTGAAAAACCTGTCCCTTAAAACCAACCCTCCGTGGTTACGGCTCTCCAGCACACCTGGCCTTTCCATCTAGGCTGGAGGGACAGTTGACAAGAGGTACCCCAGAGTGCCTGGTCTCATGTGCAGAACCACCGAGATGGCAATGAAAACATAATTAAAGCCTCACCTGAGGCACAGTTCCTTACACCTCATGCTAGGGGAGTATTTTTTCCCATGAGTAGCACTGTAAAAGATGTGAATTACAGCTGCACAGCAGAATGCTTGAGCAGTTTGGCAAAACCTTGCCCTGGTTTTTCAGACTCCTCTGCCCCGCTGCTGGTGTCCCCCTACAGAGCAGAACTGGAGGAGCTCCATCAAGCAGCTCCACAGCCACCTTCTCCAGAGCAAGCACTGCTCCACCAGCCAAGCAGACACTGATGGAGACACCCAAAAGTGTAGACCAGCTACCATGCTTTGCAACATCTCAGGCCCTCCAGTGTCTTGTCCTCCATGTCCCCATCCCTGCACAGACTACAAATTGTGTCTGCAGTTGCAGGAATTTTGGCCACCAAATATAAAACTGACATTTCTTTTTTATCAGTTATGGAAGCTTAAGAAAAATAAAACTTCTATCTTTCTCACATTTGGGAGAAATTTTTCAAGCCATCTGGGCTTTTCTGGCAGGTCTCTGAGATTTTCCTTGGCTTCCTTAAAACACATGCTGGAAGGCAGAAAATCTAGCCCAGAGCCTGTGGGTGCTGCACCCAGGGGGACTGAACCCCTCCAAAATGACCCCAAAGTTCAAAAGCAACCCACGTCAACGAAGTACATCAAACCTCAAATGTGAGTGGGGAATTGTTGCTAAGTGCTCCTAAAAGCTTGCTGAAATTCGGTATGACAGAGCCAGTGGCAGGACCTTTGTCTGCACCCAAGGGGATGTAATGGGTAACATCAAGGAGCACTGAGCTCGTTGAATGGAAAAAGGGCATCACCTTGACTGACAGCAATGCAGGACCTTATGGCATCTGAGCTGCTCCTCGGGCTGTTCATAAATATTTTTTAAAGTGATTTGCAGTATGGGAGCAGCTAGAAGTCCAGGCTGGAAAATAATTTAATCTAAGGAAAAACAGAAAGAACGTGACGAGGAGGAGGACCACGCCAAATCCCTTGGTTGAAATGTGCAGTCAGGTTCCTGTCTGGCTAAACTCAAAAATACTGGCTGGGAAATTCACTTAGGAAGAGAAAGAAGAGTAAGTAATTAAGGTTCACATTATCCTTTGAGCCTGGCATCTGCTTAAATTAGCTTATTTGATCTCTACTTTCTCCTTTAATCTGAGTAGTTTTGAAAGAGTTATTACAGGACACAGGTCTCTGTTCTGGTTTACCTCTTTTTCCCTACTATTTATCCAATTAATTTATTTGTTGTGCATTTTAAATTTCTTTGCCTGCTTTTAGCAATTTTCCCTCTGTGACTGTCTGGGCTTTCTGCCTGTGCTCTCAGCTTCATTCTGAAAAAACACATTTGGGTCTGGGCTTGTTTTGAATGTATTTATTTTTTTAGTGAAGGGATTTCCAAGGCTTTTCTTAAGGTTGAAACAGTTATATCATGGCCAGAGGACAAAGCCAGCCAAGATGCCCTGCAGAGCTAGAACCCCAGGGCACGGCGGGGCAGGTATCAGCCCTCTTTGCTCTCCCCAGCTCACGTCTTGCCCTGACTCTGGTCCCTACACCCTCAGCTCACCCACATTTCCTCACAGCTCTGCAGATTCACTGGAAGCCTGGGTGATTTTAGGACTGGCCGGCATGAGACACAGAGGGGAACAACATGCACCCAAAAGCCATGTTTTCCACCCATTCTTGTTTGCACTGCATCACTGGCAAGCACTGTGTCTCTGGGAGGGCTGGGTAGGTACCTGCACACATCAGTTTCCACGCAGGTAATACATTCAGACAGCGTTCAGAACTGTTTGGATTATTTGAAAGCACAGAAATTTTCACTTTCCAGAGGCCACATTTCAACAGGAAAAACAGTGTAAGAATTCAAAAGAGTGGCAGCCTTGGGCTTGGCTCTTTGCCAAAAATCCTTCTCTTTCACCATCCCACTAGTTGCTTTGTGGAAAAGGGCTCTCAAGTCTAGACATGTTATCAAAGCTAATATTAGGCCCATTGAATTTTATTAGTAATTTTCTACTTTGTTAGTGATTTCATGCTGCCTATTACCATTTATTTTAAATACATTGTTATCACTCATCACAAAAGGCTAATCCTATTAGTACTTTCCATATTGTGTTACAGAAAAACAAACAAGACGGCTGCATTGATTCCTCACCCTGCCATTTTTATCTGTTTATAAACAGTATATTTCTCCCTGTGCACTCACAGCCAGCACTGCCCAAGAGGACAAGTTCGAGGTGTGGCTGGTTGGAAGGAGCCATGCAAAACATGCCTGAATGTGTGAAAATGAGAAAATGAGAGGAGATGAGCTCTTTGTACGCAGAGCAGTGAGATGCTCTTTTATATACAGAAGCATCCTATTGTATCTAATCAAAAGTAATGTGTTTCCTGCTAGGCTTAAAAAAACTCAAAAAGTAAATATTGCTAACCAACAATACTGTCATACAGTTTGCTTTTAAACTCAAAATACAAATAGATTATTTTTAGTGAAATCACTAATGAAATATCTATGGATGTCTTACCGATCCCCCACTAAATACGGTAAGACATTTTCTACAAGAGATATTTCTGCTTGTGGATACATTTACAAAATACGCTGAATGCAGTATTTAAAAAGGAAGCATAGTACCCCTGCTCCTTAGGAGCAGAGAATGTAGGTCAGAGTTTTGGATATATATCCATGATCTCTAAACTCATCTTTTCCTTTCTTCTTTTTTTTTTTTCATCCTGAAGTTCAAAGGATGTCATCAAAAGATGACAACTAGTTATAATCTCTCCAAGAGGTGGACTGTGCTGCTCAGGATGAGAACTGGTACCTTCTTATGCTACAAGTACCGTGCTGAGCCCTGTGTTAGTGAACAGGTACATAACATTAACCCGTGTGTAGAAACCACTATGAAATACTTCTGTATCTCACCAGAAAAGGTCCAAATGTTTGTCCTATGCAGCACTGCAAGTTTTCACTTTGCTGGTGTATTTGCATTCAGAAATTTTAGGGTTTATAATCCTGTTTTTCATCTAGGATCACATTAACATGGCTTCCATTTAATCTAGGGACTATCAAGAGAAAGAGAAAGGGGTATATCTTCTGCATAGTGGCTGTGAAATTACCCTTATCCTTTGATATATTAAAATTGAAGTGCTATAAATTTCTGTTGTCATGGAGATATTTTCCATGCCACTCCATGATTGGCCATGAATTCACTTTCCTTTGGGTTTTCCAGCCTAATTAACTGTTACATTTTTGCCAGCAGAGAGGACAAGCCCACATGAACGGTTTTTGGTCTGTGACTGCATCCCTTATGGAGCAAATTTCATTTTTGTATACTATTAAATGCAAAATGCATAAGCATGGCTTGTATTTATAGCGCAGAAAAATGCAGTAATGCTCAGGCAGGAGTCAAGCATTATCAGGTTTGAACACACAGCTGTTATTTATATCTCTGTATTATGAAGCAGTGCGACCCTGGGTAAGACTACACATTACATGTAACCAGCGCAGGGCAAGGCAACGGTGCGGGTGGCGGGACCGCGACAGCAGGCAAAGGTGGGGTGGGCATGGGACAGCAGCAGCAAACCTGGGCACACCATGGCCCTCATTTGTGGCAACCAGCTGCCATGGGGTGAGCACAAACTGTACCCAAACTACACCAGTGGCTCTTCTGACGCATACAGACAAATTCAGGATTCGTGCAACAGAAAAAGATCTCTGGGTCAGGTCCACAACAGACTTGTGCCAATGATAAAAATCCTGTGTTTACTTGTGCCTTTGTTTTCCTTGCCCTTGTGTCACTGCGGTCTCCTATCTTTATTTTAGAGCTCAAGGATGACCAAGGCTGTCAGATTTGGAGAGTGGGCAGGAGCAACCTCACTCATTTAAGTTTATACCCGCAAGAAATTTCGGGCTACCTGTATCCTTTGAAGCACTAGGTAAAATAAGTTAAATACCCGCATGGTCAGGCGCTGTTTGAAGAAAACACCTGGAGGTACAGGTTCATCCTACCCACTCCCTAGTGATGCGGTTGATATTAAATTCAGAGCTAATTTATCTGCCGTTGTACCGTCTGTAACATAGGCAGGTCTTGAGATCAGCTTCCCTTATGCTTTTCAAATTAAAGTGTCTTTGATGTACTTCTCTTCCTGCCTTTGAACATTTAGAGTCCATTGGCAATGAACTGGAATGATTTGGTACTGAATAGACTCCCTTCTCCTTCCCCCAAGAGAATTAGCATTAGGCCTTAATTCACTAATGGACTATAGACATCCATTAACGTAGTAATTAATTCAGTGCTAAAGTGCCTGTAAGACAGAACCACGCTGACTGCACATGGAAAAAAAATATAAGTGACGTCTTCCCAGTGAGCATCACAGGGCTTGGGTGGAAAAGTTAATTTAACAAAGAAATAATGGTGCATTTTATTCCTCGTCTGCAGCTCTGTGTCTAATTACAGCATTTGACAACAGTCCTATACTCAATTCTGAATTTTTGGACAGGGGTCCAAAAACTGTTTTTTCTATCTTTCAGAAATTAAACATGGAGGCAGTTCGCACCAGCGCAAACAACTGCAGCTCCCTCCGAGTTTGGCAGAGCATTGTCAGCAGCGTGGCAGGGTGGTGGCTCTGGGCCCAGTTGATGAACGCGCTGCAAAGGCAGGAGCCCCCAGAGTCAGCAGGAGCAGCTACTGCATCTCAGCCACAGCAATAACGTGGATGATTCTGTGGGTACGACACCCTATCGTGTCTTACATTCAAGCCTTCCAAAACCAGCCTGTCCTGCCACCTCTGGGCTAGCAGCACATTCCATTGTTCCCTCTAGATCTGCCTTTGGGGTTGCTGGTGAATGAGGTGGTTTCATGTACCTGGAAATATGTTCTCAGCTTCTCCAAACCTCACCGTTGCTCCTAAAGAGTGAAGCTGAGTGTCATGCTGGCGCACATCTGCTTTTGTTGGTGTTTTAAAAAGACAGGATGAGTGTTCCTCACATTTCAGATTCCCTCTGCTGAAGTTAGCCACCTTCCTGAAAATAATTGCTGCCAGTGGCAATTATTACAATTAAAATGTTTACTAATGGTTTGCAATGTCCAGATTAAGCTAGGCATCATGTGCCAGTTCATGAATGAACTTAATTAGACATTATTTAGAAATACGTCTTGGTTCATAAATTCAACACCTTTTCAGCTCTGTTCATTTCTAAGGTATCTGTTGCATTCAAATGAGAAAGACAAAAGAGCAACAGAGCAGTTTGCACTTAGAGCCATTCAAAGCACAATGAAGCAATCAGAAATTTGTTTTAAATGCTAGATTACCTATTTTAGGAACACACCAGCCAATTTCAATAAACACAACAAATTAATGAGGCATAACAATTATGCAAGTTCAGGGCTGGCTAACACGAGCTTTTCAATGGATTTCATGCGGCAGAGATTCACTTGGATGAAGAAGCTGGGCTGCAGAGGATATCACAGCCTTGTTATTATTGCTGGTTTTGTGGGTGCTGCTGAGATATATATACACACATGTGTGTGTGTATGTGTTTATCATCATTTGTGCTTTGAGTCAGAACATAAGCATGCTCTTGCACTGCACAAGATTACCACTAAACTGATGGCTCTTAACTGGTAAAATGCTGCAGGCAGCAACTACATACCATGTTTGAGTGTATCAATAGAACAATGATTGCATTAAGGCCCTTCATGCTGCACTATTGATATGAAGGGTTGATGTGTGTACTGCAGTCTCTGTGTTACTTGAGATGCTCATTAGTGACTAGAGCAGAATTAAGGAATTACATACAGGTAAGGATACAAGCGACCAACCATCTGTTGATGGTTTATTGTGTACACAAAGCAAGCAACATCAGTTGTGTTATGCCTTATTCGGTCTCAGTATTGATCACAAAATGACACTCCAGATCCATAAAGAGTTTATCTGCAACGGGGAAAAGGTTTTATGAGCTGAGAAGTTTTTGTTCATCTAGTGTCAGCTGAATGGTCTGGCTGCCTCCAAGCCACGCTGTGAGCATGTCCTGGCTTGCTGCCGGCACAAATCCTTTATGAACACCTTTCCCTTCAAAGCCATGTTTCCTTTTAAAAACAGGCAAAGTGGCAGGATGCAGGGTGGGCTTACAGGTGTACAGAATAGGTGCGAATGCACTATTTGGGTGGGGATGGAGAACCTTTGGTACTGTGTGCTTTGGCATGATGAGCATCATTTGTTCAAGAAATTCAGTTACACCCTTACTCACAGAATGTAGTCTCACAGGCTTTAGACAAGGTGATTCCGAGGGGGCAATGCTATTTTCTGCTCTGAAGGTGGCTCTCAGACATGGCACTGCGCTCCTTCCCCTCGCTGCCTGCAGGACCTGGCCTGGGAGAGCCAAGCACAGGCACAAGCCTCCGCAGCCGAGCTGTGGCTGCTCATAGCACAGCTTTCTATTCCAGACGCCAGCAGCATTTCCAGTGACAGAAAGGTGCCTTTGTCTCCTATTTATCAACCACTGAGTGCCGTTCAACAACAGGGGACTTCGTACCTCTCTGCTTTAATGCTACGCTGTAACAAAAGTAGCTCAGCTCCCAAGAACGCATTTGACTTCAAAGCTCTTGTGATCCATGTGTGACATACATACATTAGATTAGAAATCCATTTGTCAGTCAGAGCTAATAACGGTGCTCACTACACCGAGCATTATCTTTGTCAGGAGCTGGCACATCATGAATATGCATGCGAGAGGGTGAGCATGCTTGCTGCAAATGTATTTACATTAGATGGGCTCCAGCAAGGACTTAACGTTCTAGATGGGAGTATTTGTGATAACCTCGGAGTCTGGCATCACAGAGACATGTTATCCATAAACTGAGGTGGAACAAGATCTGCTGCTGCTTTCCTTGCCCACATCTGCTTCTGGATCAGGCCCTCAGATACGATTTAGATGTTAAAATAAACATTAAAGGCATCAGAAACATTTCGAAAGTTGGTGTCTAGGTGTTTTTCTCTAATTCTGCCACTGAAAAGAGGAAGCTGGTGTTTTCTTTCAAAGCCCAGCTTCTTCAGTTGGAAAGAATGGATCAAAGGAGATCAGAGATGACTGACACCTATAAATATCATACTTAAATTTGCTGCAAACAGAAAGGAACTGTATGTCGATTGGAGCTCTATTTACTCCTAATGTTCCTGACAGCCACAGCTGTCACAGCTGGCACAGAGCAGAGCTGGGAAATCTCCCCCAAGGCTCCTGCCTCCATGGTTTTAATGGGCTATTCTGGCACACTTTATTGAGTATCTAGTAAATAATTTTTAAGAGGTCTTACGCAGACTTGAGCCAGCTATGCTCAGTGCGCTGTTTTTTTCTTCCAATCAATTGTCCATAAAGTTGTAAGCTGATTTTTATCTTCCTAACACACTTATCCAGTGTTAATGGGACAGGAGGGTAGAGAAAATTAAAAACCCAGAGATGATGACACTGTCATAGCCGAAAAGGAACTTCTTCCTACTTTTTGAAGTTCATTCTTGGTTGAGAGAGAAGTGAATAGCCTAGAGAGAAATGTGAGACACCTCCCTAGACACTTGGCTGGATGTGATATTCACACAGCTTATCAGCTGGTGTGATCCAGAGAGTGTACAATAAATCTCCATATATGCAAGAATCACCACAGACTGTGCCAGTAAACACACACACGTACTCGTCGCCTGCAAGTCCTCCCCCCTGGTGGCAGGGAACCCCCCTCCTGCCCCGCTTCTCTGAGGGCACCCACCCATGCACAAGCTCCAGCCCTGAGCAGAAACGCCTCAAAGAGCCCACAAACATGGCACTGTCTCTCGTCACCATTTGGTTTGCTCCAGCCTGAGACCCGGGCTGGTGAAAATGCAATTCTTTGCAGCCGCTTCTGACACAGTGCTGAAGTCCAGTTCTGCGCCCACCAGTGCCCGAGGAGGGCAGCGACCCTCTTACCCCAACAGGGGAGCGTTTAGCCTGCGGCAGCTAGTTATTCCACAGCCTGCAGAGATCAGTAAAGTCACTTGCCTTTGGCCTTTGATCCTTATTTAACAACACATTGTTTTTAAACCTGGAGCCTTGAATGCCAAAATTCACCCAAAAAATGTCCTGAATGGCAAAGCTTCGGCGACCACCTTCAAACCAGGATGGCATTATCCAAGGGAACCATCAATATTCTCTTAATATTCAGCAACACCAGTGGTACAAGGGGCCGCAGTCTGGCATGGAGCACAAAGGGAAGCAGGACACATCTTTTCAATGGCTCCTAAACCACACAGCAATACTTCAGGTCTGCTCTCTGTGAACTATGCACAACTATCAAATATAAGCCAGAAGCAAAAAAGCCGTGAAGTTTAAAAATCTCCCACTAAAGCCTTTTCCCCAACTTCAAGGCCAAGGAAAACAAACCGTCCTCGCAGCATGCAGTGGAGAAGAGAACAGAGACAAAAAAAGACCTCCTAATTAGAGCAAAATTCAATAAGCCGTAGGCTTGTTTTAAAATGAAAATGCTACCGCTTTTTTGCAGCAGTGACCTTACTTTTGTCTTCAGGATTAATACAAAGCAGAGCAGCAATGTTTTTGATGGAACTGCTTGAGAGTATATGAAGTCGGGAAGATACTGGCTTTTTGGGTCAGCCTGGAGTTTTCTTATAGAGGTTTCAATTCATTTTCTTCCATTTTCTGTAACTGTCAGCTGTGCATAGCTCACCATGCCCATCTCAGCACACAGCCTTTGTGGCTCCCAAATATCCCATAAACATCCATTAAGGCCCACAGCTCCCTATGGGTATAGTGGAAACATCACTCCCTTCCAGACACAATACTGAAGCGGCAGGCTGCAGCTGTGCCACGCTGCACAGCCAGAGTCAGGACTAAATCAGATTTAAGTCATACGTTTGTTTCTCTTCAGACCTGGTTGCTGTGTATGACAGTAGCTAATTTAGACACACTTGAGTTAGGTATAATTAGCTGAGCATATGAGATATTATTCAATATATTATTACGTGAATAAGATAATAATTTTCCTATGGGTTTGCATAACATAGCAGGATGAGAAGGTGCTAATCTGTACTTCCAGCTCAATGTTAATATAATGACTTAATATATTACATGTTATATCAATATTATATTAGTATTTGTATTAATGCAATAAGAATACTAATAATATTTGCAATTAGAAACCCTCAGGACTCACATAACCATACACCTATCTCCTTCCTGAAGACCCATCCATCCACCACGATTTGACCATAAGCACAATCTGACACGTCATCAAAGTACCTGAGGTGCCTGTGTGAGCTCATGTATTGTAATTTCACCTGCTTCTCTGCAGCCTCATTCTGCTCAAATTCACAGAATTGTCCAAAAATCTCACTCCCTTACGCTGGGCGATGCTTTCATGATCATACACTGATGATGAAAGAAGTTTTCTTGTCAAGCAGCACTGAGCATGCTCTGCTCTGCCATTTGTGTATAGGGTCCCTTTCCTGCCAGTATTTAACGGTGTAGGGCACAAAGTGGTAGATGGTATCTTGGCCATGAAAGGTGTTATTTACAGCACGCTTCTATATTATTTCAGCAGCCACGTTGACGCTTTGCCTCCTGACACTCTGCCCCTTGACCACCAACCATCACAGCACAGCCAGACTGATGATGCTGTGCTTTCTGCCCAGCTTTGGCATCACAGGCAGGATGCTGCCCGCATTACCCACGTAAGGAAAGTATGATTCTCTCAGACCTCACTGCCATGGTGGAGCCTATGTGTGCTGCAACTCTTACCCACATTAAAAAGGTATTTGCACAACTGGCTGTGGCTGCCAGATGACCTGGACACCAAGTGCCCCTGGCAGTACCAAAGCCATGGCATTGCTTACGATCCTGTGTTTGCTGCCGGTGATTGGGGGCATTGCCATATAGGTGCATCACTGCTCATATTCCCTAGTGCTTCAGTAAAGCTTAGTTCACAACATCTTGTCAGACTCTGGACAGGTGAGGCTGCCACTATACCACAGACGAGCACACCAAAGCTCAGACCACGAAGCAAACACAGCCACTCTGGGCAGCCCCAGAAAGTCACTCAAGGACCTGCTTGTGGTGACAGAAGAATAAAGTGTTGGAGTGAGAAAAAAACCAAGCTCAAAATCTATGACGATATTACAGAAACACGTAAGTAGACCTGAAGTTGTTACTGGGGCTTGCTTTTTTTCATCTATAGAAGTCCGTCTGAGGGGAAGGTCAGAGACTTTTTTTCGCTCCCCAGTTTTCTATTGTGTTATTCACATTTTCATGTGATAGTTTCTATGAGAAATGCACACCTTCCAGCAACTAATAGAAAATTCAGGTAATGAAGACTGCAGCTCCTGATAAAAAATCTCCAGGAATGAATTAGCCCTAGATAGTATTACTCTCTGCTTTTAAATTCATGTTCATATGGAAGGAAAAAAAGCTAGCTTATTTGAGAAATCATAGATCCACTACAAATTACAAGCCATGAAACACTGTACCTTGAAGGTGAAACTTGGACCATTTTTAATATAAGATAAGGAAGCCACATGTCTTTGTTTTACCTGCCCAGACATGTTTTTGTAATAGAGCAGCCTGCTGTAATGGCATTTCTTATTTCGGCTGTCCATTTGTCACAGTGGGTTTTCTTCCTGCTGCAATAACACAGAAAAAGACCAGGACTGGAAACTTAATGTCTCTGTTCTTTGCTCCTGTCTGTAATTCTCAGATTCTCATGTTTTGTGATACTACATGGACCTCAGTAAACAGATTGTCCCCTTTCAGGTTGTGCAGTTCGTTTCTCCAGCTGAGTACAGAAACCTCTGTGCCTGACACACGCCTGGGAGCTGTTCTGGCATCCTCAGGCCAGATGCAGAAGACAGCCTGAGGAGCAGCTGCAGGATGATCATCCAGGGGCAATGCCCTGTGAGCTGGAAGGAGCACTCCCCAGTTCAGAAACAGTACGTGGGGGTCAGTCTGCACAGCAACCAGTGACATGAAAGAAGGCAGAAAGGGAAAGCTTTTTGCTATGAGTTTGTGTAAGAACATCAGAGAATTGTGCCGGCATCCTATTTGTACTGTGTGGCATGTCACCTCTGCTGGCTGCGAATGCAAAACCTTTCTGCACTGCTTGCAGTTCTGCACACATGTAGAGACAAGACACCTTCATCAATGAAAACGTCTCTTAGACACCTGGAGAAAAAGTTCACGTGCGGGACTATCCGGGCACATTCTGAGTTACTTCTGTAACTTTCCAGAAAAAAAGAGTCTGGAAGGTATGATTTTCTTTCTCCCATCTTACCATACCTCCATGCAAAAGACAGCCCATATATATTCATTAAACCCAGCTTCTGCGGTCTTTGGGCTGCTTTGTCAAAGAACAGGGTCAGCACAGCAGAGCTACAGGTAGTAGAGGCTACAGGGGCCTCTGCATCCATTGTAGCCCCCTAAAAACTCATCTTTCCAGAGGGATGTGTGCCTGTTCACCCTCTCTTTCACCTAGTGAAAGAGCTGGAACAGTAAAATGCTCTGCACTGACTTTCCAGAGGGGCTGCGGATGGAAAAGAAATAGATGCCTTTGGAAATCTAACCTTAATGTTCACCGTTTCTTAGCCCCCGAGCAGTCCCCACATTTCTGTGATGCCATTTGTTGCAGGGTTTTTTCTGCATAAAACATTTTCAAATTCTCCTGGGGACAAGCAGAAGCCCAACTTCTGTTTCAGTCCCTCGGTCAGAGTTCATTCTCTGGGTCATTGTCATTCATCACTAATCTAATAAATTTTCCAAGCTGATTAATTCAGGCTTCTGGTAACAAGTGGTTGTGCTATGAGCGTGCTGGGATTCAACACCAGGCACTCGCTCCCCCTGCGCGGGAGCCTCAGCTGGCAGCAGCACATAGCTGGAGGCTGAGGAAGTGCTACAAGCAGAGACAAAATACTGCTGCTATCCGGCACTACAAAGCCAGACTCAGACAGTGCGTTGTCCCTTGGAGGTACAGAGATGAAAAAGATGTGAAGAACTTAAATATTTCACCACAGATTTTGGTCCATTTTGTTCTTTGTTTATATTAGTAAGTAATACACGCTTTTAATTTGGAAAAAAAAAAAAAAATCCCTAGTTGTCGTCTTGTTAACGCCTGGGATGGCAAAGAGCACCTACTTCCACCTCCTACATCCTAGGAGCAGCGAATAAGTATCACCTAAACAGGTCTCCCCTGGGAATGACTGTGTCCACAGGGCTTCTCCGTCAGCCACGGGCTGCGTGCCGATGTATCACCCTGGGGTTCAAAGCCAGGCTTCTCTGCAAACACAAAGGACGGCAGCCTATATCCTGAACAAGTACCTTTATGTGTTGAAGCAGCAGATGCTTTTTCAGATACATCTGAATACTTCACCCAGCACAGGACGGGGACACCACCAGCACGTGTCTCAGCACTGCCACGGAGACCCCCAGCCTGACAGAGTCAGGGCATCACAAGGCACTTGTGGAGGGAGAGGGGTTGTGGGCCAGAAAGAAAAGGACGGAAAAATCATAGTTAATCATGGCAACTGGGAAAGGAGCTGCTTTAAAGAGGATTTTTTTCCTTTTGCAGAGGAAGGTTGGGAAAAAATTAGAAATGGGAAAGAAAAGTCAAGCAAATAACAAAGGAAGGAATAACAGTGGAATATAATAAAAGAGATTATGCCATAACTAACTCAATCCCTCATTTGGAATCAGTGCCTGAAGAAGCAGTTGCACAGTATGTTTATGTCACCTTTCTAAACAATCCTGGGACTCAAGGAGGAAATAATCTGTCCCCACACAGCTTTCCAAAGTGCTGTTGTACAGTTTCAGTCTCAAAGGGTAACCTGCAGCACTTAGCCGAACGCTTCACTAGTGCAAACTCCAACACCATTTCAGTGAGAACAGAAAATACCAAAACCCCCTTTACATAGCAGAAGACCCTGGAGGAGGGCTCAGTAGCTCAGACTGGGGAGGATCATTCAAAAGTTAGTATCAGTTAATTATTCTTGACCATTTTTAGTGCCTCACCAAAATCTCCCTGTAGTGTTTTCAGGGCTCCTGAGCTCTCCCCCACTGCAGCACCATGCCAAGAGCAGAGTTTGACACTTAGAAGTACCTGCTTCAAGCAAGGGGTTGAAGGCAGCAACATCCAGAGGTCCCTTTCGGCCTCCATTATTTTATGATTCTAGGAAAAATCAATTTGCTCTCAGTGAAATCTAACAATGGGATTTTTGAAGGGATGTGAGAGTTATGTTACCAAATCCCACAGAATTTAGAAGGCATTGTGGTTCCTAAATCCCACACAGTCTAACAATTCCCTGGCTGTTTCTTAAAGGTCAATGTCATTTCTTCTTTAGCCCAAAGCATCACAAACCCATTCAAGTGAGTGTTAGAAACCGTGCTGCTCAGTGACCAGGAACCAACCTGAATGCTTTTATCAGTCTCTTTCAGTGCTATAAACGTGTTGCTAATTGCAAAAGTGATACGACTAAAGCGCTAAAGGGAGATTATTCTAGCTGCAAAATGCCACTATGGTTGATGAAGTCATCTGCAGGAGCTAATGCCTCAATTAGTTTTTCTAACATCTGTTCAGAGTGCAGCACAAGAAGGCTGAAGCCTCGCATCGGTGGTCTAAAATAATATCAGCACAAGGGACTTTCTCTTCCCACCCAGGGGCAGCGCTTCTGTAACCACGGCAGGTAACCACCAGCAGCTTCAGGAGAGGATTATGGAGGGATGGGGGCCACAGAAGAGGAGTCGTCATCTTTGCTGACAGAAGTCGGCTTCACTGAGGCATAGCTGCCGCTTCAGTGGGTACTGCGGATGGGGAGCCAAAGCTCGTGCTGTATGAGACAGAAGGTGGAAGATTGATCTGCTAAAGAGCTTAACAAGATGATCTCCCTGTGTGCTGGAAACAGCATCCCACAGGCATTTGCTACAGCGTAAGGAGGGTAATGTGGCTCTTCAAACAAATTCATCTCACACTAGGATCACCTTGTGTGTTGCACACATGTGAAATCAGAGCAGCGGAAACTACTGGCTTTCACCATCTGGGGATTTGCTTAATCTGGAACATCAAGCGCAAATGGCACTGACACAACAGACCACAAGGTCCAATAAAGTGATACAAACTCATGCTTTTTCCTTTTTTCTGACACCACGTTATTCAGGGGAATATTCCTCAGAAAGAGGCCTGTGGCTGCCAGACATCCTGTACAGCTGACCAGAGATGCTCACGTAACTGGCTACAGTCTAGCAAGAAAAAATGTGGCTACTTGAATCAAATGAGAAGAGCAGGGTCAGGTGGTGCATTAGAGATTAAAGAGCTAAAGGCAAAACAAAACGCTTTCCCTACACTCATCTCATTCCCAAGAGGGTATGGTGCCCTGTCGAGTCATTTCATGCAACCACAGCACGCTCAGGTATTGCATGGTCTGGACAACAGTGCCCAATAATCCAGGAACCAGGGAAGGAAATTACCATTTTCAAAGTAATCTTTAATGACATCATACATATTTTTGAGTCTTCAGATCACCCTGGGAAGATAGGTTACAAACCACAAATTCTTCCTATTGCCACTTTCTGCACTTAACACTCACAGAGGGAAAAAATACCTGCAGTAAAGCAGGTCATGTACTGCATGCCTAGGGCATGTACTCCACTGGAGAACATCACAATGTTCTCATGAAGGTTTCCTGGTCAGTATACAAGTCATTTTTTAGTGGTTTTTAGCTTTAAGGTAGCATGGCTCAATCTTCAAGTAATAGTTGGTCTCTCCTGTAACTAATCATTGCCTGTGACTGAAACATGTACAGCAGTTGTTAATGTGCACTATGAAATAGGAATCGCTATTTAAATTCGCTCAGAAGCTGTTACCAACACCAACAGGTTCAAGGAAGCATCTGAGCATAGAGGTGACTGAAAATGAGGTGATTTTTTTTTTTTTTTAAGAATATGACCATTTTCCCCAAATTTGTAAAAGCAAAATGTCCCTGTTGCAGAATAAAAGCACCATCTTGGGAATCAGAAAACATCAGTTCAGTTCTGTGCTCCGTCCAGACTCACTGCATGCTCTCTAGCGAGTCCTTTAACCTCTGTTTCCATTTTCACGCATGAAATCGAGCTATCTTGTCTTTTCACCCTCTCCACGTTATTTTTAATCCCTCTTATGCAGGGACTGTCTGAAAGTGTATCATTTGTTTAGTGCACACATTACTGATGAGTTCTGCTCCTCAATGGGCACCACTGATTCCCAGTAACTTCAGGGTGTGCAGACCCACATCAGCTCCTTCAAGGACTTCAACTTCTGGATTCTCTGGCTGCCCAGAGAGGTTATAGATGCCTCATCCCTGGAAACATTCAAAGTCAGGCTGGACGGGGTTTTGTCTACATGATCTAATTGAAGCTTATTGCAGGGGGTTGGACTAGATGGCCTTTAAAAGTCCCTTCCAACGCAAACCGTTCCATGATTCTGTGACTTGCTCAGAACCTAGCTGAGCTGAATTCTTCTCACCCCACCAAGATGTTTCTATTGCTATTACCCAATGAAGAAAAAACAGCACAATTACCAAACTAGAAGAGGTAAGAAATTGTACAGGGTATTCTCCAGAGTTGAACGAACACTTAAAACATCTGTAAGAAAGCATCTGGTCTTAATGTTGAAAATTATTGACACAGCGCATTTCCCATGAAAAGCCTTTGTATTCTGCAACAGATTACAGTGCTTAGAGTTTGCCTGAATACTTAGTAAACACACATGTAACCTTAACATTTGTGCTTTTTTAAGAGAACTGCACAAGAATTTCTAGAGCGAGCTACCAATTTCCATAATCCTAAACCGCTTCCACTGGGATTTGCAGGACTGAAAGCTGCCCATCACCTGTAAAAGCATGCCTGCACCTTTCAGAAATACTGCCAGCAGAAAGACCACAAACTGATAGATTAATCCATTTGAAGATAATCAGAATTGGCAGAAACCATTCTTCTAACCTGTTGCCATGCAAGCCAGAGCCCACCCTTCCCGCCAGCTCCAGGGCATTTAGTTGACTCTGGTTTCATGTTCGCACGCTGCTCCAGCAGCTGCCCGGACTGGGGCCAAACCTCCCCTAGTTCACAGATAGGTTTTGGGGCCAGAAGCATGTGTGCTGAATTACTGTGAGAGCTTGATCTTCAGGGGTTTCCAGGGAGGCTGGAAGCAGAAAGCAATGAGAATTTAGTGAGAGTTTCTGCCTACTTTAGAGTTTCACCCTTGTGTTTGAAAAGTTGAGGTAAAATTGAAAAATGAGGTAAAATCATTGGGGGGGGGGGGGGGGAGGGGGGTGAAGAAGATGTATGACACTTTCTCTCCTTTCCTTTGGATGAGTCCTGTAGCTTCCCTCATTTCAAAACCACCTTTTGTTCCATTTTCTCACAGAGACATTTCCCCTCCTGGCTCTCCTGAGCCCTTTCCATAGACTGTCCAAGCCCACCGCTCCCTCCTCCCTCTCTGCCCTTTCAGTCTGGTTAAATTTGCTTTTTCCCCATGTGGCACAGATCATTTCAAACCAGCCCTTCTCCACCTTTTCATATTATAACTCCCTGGTTATTTTCAACACTCAAACAAAACCCAATGTTTTTGCCACGATTTTAACTATTCCATGCTTCCCATTTTTGTTTGGTTTATTTCCCCACTGTTAAGTGCTTTGGAGCGCTACTGGTACAGCAAACATCAGACACACAGCTGAGCTGTGTTGTGCAATACCAGCCAGCCTGAGGCTCGCCCATGCATTGAGAATAACCCTTGATCGATTGGTCTGGGGTCTCCAGCTCCCTGCTTGTGGGCATGCACCCAGAAGGCAGCCAGATTGCAGCCTACAGCCCATTTTCCCTTTTCCTGACTTTTTTTTAACTTGTGAGCTGATGCCAGTGATGAATCTAGGGACTGGCTCCATTCAATCCACAGGCTTTTCTGTCCATTTGGACTGGAAATGAAGGCACTTGTATTTTCCCATAAAGGTTATCTTCCTTCTTTTGAAGGCAGTCACCTTGAAGAATAACTGACATCACTCACTATGTATTACTGAGTTAATTAATATCCTGCCTATTAGGACCTCATCTGCTCAAAAACTGAAAATACCACAAAAGCATGACTAAAACGTGAGCGAAACACACTCAGAAAGAGCACAGCTCATGAAAATAAAACTTCAGGAGAGATAAACCAACAAATGCTGGAAAAAGAAGAGGCCATAGGACTACAGAGACGAAAAGAAACCTTAGACTTCATTTTCTGGTATTATAAGGTTATGAGTGAATTAAATTGGCACAACTTTCCAGAATGAGCAATGGGACAGGCTGAAAAAGCCTTTGCTGTAGTCTCACTGGCACAAACACTAAAATTCCAGCAGACTAATAAAAAAACAGAACGTGGGGGGTGGTGTGTCATAGAAGATGGAGAAAAATATCTGACCACTTATTTTTATTCAACACCATGTAGACAAGATGCATCATGCAAACATCCCCTGGGACACTGATACGCCCTACTGAACCCACCGGGGTGACACCATGAGCTGGCTCAGCCTTCCTTTTGTCCCATGGAAAGATGAGGCTGACCAAGGCTCTCCAACCCAGCTGTCTCCTCACCAGTAACAGAAAGTGCAGACATCAAGTGTGAGTCATTCAGGAGGCTGATGTAATAGCCTGGAGAGACTCCCATGCCTTTCCTGATGGAGACCTAAGAATACCCGCAATAGTGAGAACTTCCATCAGATCCTTTCTCAGTTGTTCTTGGAGGGACAAAAAAGGTTCAAACTAGACAGGAGAGTCTATTAGGGCTAAAATTAACCATGCACGCAACACATTCAGGGACAGAATTCTGGGCTTTGCATGGGCACAGCATCAGACTGAGTGGGCAGGTAGCTGCTAACTTGCTAATTGGAATGAAGGACATGAGGAGGAGGGTACAGGCAGCAAGGTCTGCTATTCCATGTCTGCACTGCCCCAGCATCTACTGAAAGTGAGGAGACGGCGTACTGGGCCAGACGCAGTTGGAGTGGTCCCATGTTTGCTCTTTCTGTAGGAGCATCTGCTGGTGCTGGTGCTGTGCCCATGCAGACCCACAGAGGCAGTCCAGCCAGAGCGGATCACCAGCCGAAGAGGGGAGAAAAGACAAGGGTAGAGCAGGTAGATGGAGGACTAAAAAGAATCGACAAGACAAATGCATTAATTAACATGACAGCAAGAACTTTCATCACAGAAGCAGCCTAAGTACTGGCAGGGTGGGGTTTTTTTGTGGAGAACAAGCCAACAAGAGCTTAAACAGACTTTAGAAAACAATTGCTTGCAACAGGCACATCATTTTTGGAGAAACACACACCATCAGTCCCTGGAGGACCAGGCAACACCCAGGCATTACTGTTGGATTAAAACTTTCACACTAAAATATGAAAGAGTTCAGCCCTCAGGAAAAAAGTTGCAAATGCCCGTCTTAGCTCTTATATTGAAGACCTTGGTGAAAAGGGGGAAAAATACGTGATATTTCTGGCTGAACTGAAATGGGCCAAGTCCTACTCCCCCTGCAGTGCACACATGCCCCCCTGTTGCATCATGCTGCATGCTGGGTGTCAGGCTGTCCTGCTCAGTGGATAAGTACAGCGATGATAAATGCCGCAAGATGAGGTGGTTTATATCAAACCTTACAAAGCCCACAAACTACTGTAGTTACTGTACAGACACTGATACTAGTGTGACTACATAATTTAAACCTCAAACTTATCCTTAGCCAAAGAATTCAACAAAATAAAAAAAAAAAAGAAAACAACAAAGCCACACACAAACCAGTAAACCTCTGCCAGAATTAAAACTTGCAAACAAAAATTATCAGACATTCAAGCATGCAGTGAGCAGACAGCTTAAAGTCTAGGTGCTTTATGAAGCCAGGGAAACGCAAAGGTACAGTGGGGCTGTGGGAATGTTTTATCTGGGGCGTTTTATCTGGGGTATTTCATCTGAACACATTTCATCCCCACTCAGCGCCTGCCTGTGCTGTGCCAGCTGGCAGCGGAATGGCAGCAGCCCTGCAGCCCCACCGTTGCTCCTTCCCAAAGCCGACACTGCTGCCAGACAGACAGACTCAGCCTCGCTCAGCCAGCCAAAAGCTACAGGCAATGAGGCAGAGCCTCCACGGGCTCTGCAGAGCCAGGGAGCAGGGAGGGAACGGATGGTGTGGCAGGGATGTGGCCCCTTGACTGCAGAGCTGGACTGGGATGGGGAGTATGTCACTGGGGATGCTTGCCAGCAGGCTGGCTGCTCCTGTCACCGGTAACGTGGCAAGAACATGTCCTCCACTGTACATAACAGCTTGTTACTGATTTTTACATCAGTGAGACATCCTGAGCAAGGGCAGACATCAGGAGAAACCCAGTGGGAAAGCCACACAGAAAGCCCAGGGAGCAATGCCTCTGCTCGGAAGAACAAAGAGCTACTAGGGGATTAGTATCTCATGGGTCTTTTACTTAAAGAGCTAGAAGACTTGGGAGCATGCGAGTGAAACTGAGCTGTGAATAGGCTGATCCACTTAGGAAGATACGGTGAGTTTTTGCACAAAGTAATTTAAAGCATTCAGAAAGGTAGCTGCAAGGGTTACACGGCTCTCTTAGCTTGCTGTAGATTTAATTTTTTTTGTCTGCCAGTGAAGTTTCTCATTGCCTTTCACTACATTAAAAACAAGAAACCAAAGAAACAAATGTCCTGCCCGTCTGTATCTCACATCACACCCTTCACAGAAACACAGCAATTAGTATTGCCCTTTTCAAATATTCATGAAGGGCTACCAAACAATTCTGACTCCTCCATCAGTCACCACCAAGCCAGGCAGACTCCTCTGACTGCTCATTTTTCCAATACTAAGACCAACATTTGGTGTCTGAATTACTTCCAAGGAGTCATCAAGAGTTTCAGAACCTGCCACTTCCCCTGAGGCCACTTCAAGTGAATCCCAGAAAGTTTAGAAATTGAGTCCATATCATGAAGTGGCAACTGCATAAAAGAATCATGCAGGAAGCACCTTCAAAACTAGAGGCAGTGAGCTCGTGACTGGGCAGAGCTGAATCTTCAAGTGCTATGAAATGCCTTTTGGGTAATTTTCACACAGGTCAGCAGGCTTCAGCCTTGAGAATTGCTATGAAATGATAAGCAGCTCCCACCCAGTAAAGGTGAACAAACAGCCGGTACCCCAACAGGCGAGCAACAAGGTTGTTGGAGATGCCTCCTAGTCTGGCAGGTTTCCAAGTACAAAATTCAGGAGTGCAGTTTTCCTCCTCACCACGCTTTACTTAGCAGTATAATTCTGTGCAATCTCAGCACCAGCGGGCTGTTTCCATGTATTGTTCTTGGGAGCCTAAGAAATATAGTTAAATATTGGGTGAGAGAGGGATGCCTTTGGCAAGGGGCTGACACCTGCCCTTCAATATGTATGCCCTGCTCCTGCTGTCAAGGTAGATCAATGTTTAATGCAACGACCTTGACAGAGTGCCGTTAATAAAGATGCAGTGAGCAAACAACAAAAACATATAAAATAGCAAGGCCACATCACATAGCTTGCTCTTCAGTGATCTGAGCTTTTCTGCAGTGAATTTATGGCAAGCATTTTAAAAACGTATAAATAAGGTCCCCATCCTGGATCTCTGTCTCAGGTACTGTTCTTCTTCACCTCTGACCACGTCTCAGGGTAGTGTGGAGAGTGGGAGACACATGGCTGCCCATTTGCCCTGACTACCAGTGCACAAGGGAAAAGGAAAGAGCAGTGTGGGACCCTGGTGTCCCTGCCCTGCATGAGGGAAAAGGATGGAGTGGTGTGGGACCCTGGTGTCCCTGCACTCCACTTCTAGCACTGACAGTGCTTGGCTGCATGTGAAGGACATTACCTGGCCAGTGCGGGACGGGTGAGATGACCATACCTCACATATCTCTGTCTTTTGCACAGGTTACCTTCTACAAAATGTTGCCATTCAGAATTCGCCTTCCTACTAGAATATTTGTCAAATGCAAAAGAAAAAAATTATACAGCAAAAGACTGAGTGGTAGTTTATGCATGCATAAATCTTGTTAAAATAGATGTATGCCGAATGTCCAAAGCAGCGGGAGGTTTTGACCCTTTAAGCCAGTAATGGGATTTGTGCTCAGAATTTCAGCTTGGTTTTCTGAAAACTGCTCAAATAGTGCTTAATAAAAGCCTGATTTGGGACAGTAAAAATGTGTGTAGAACACAAACCAGGCAGCTCTGGGCTGAGCTGCGCACAGACGTGAATTGATGGAGCAGTGTGCAGCTGGCCTGGGCAAACAAGAACCAGGCAACAGCAAGGGTGACCACGACCTCATGGTCTTCTGCTCTGCCAGGATGCAGCTCGGACCGTGTAGATAACAAGATCTGACCTATACACCTACATGTCTCTCTCCCCGTTAATTTCTTCTCTCTGCCTCAACTTCTTTTTCTCCTGTGTGCTCTGAAAGCCACACATACCTCTCACAACACAGCCCTGCCTCAGACTCACATCACTACTTTAAAAATCACCCCTTCCATGTATCTTCTTTGTTAACCTCCCCAACAATAAGTTTTGCACTAAATTCCTGAATTTAATTACCTAACTTGCCCAGGCCAGACAAACCCACAGGCCTATAAGCTTATCAATGCAAGAAACACAGCTAATTCTTTACCTTCTAGGCACCATGCACTTCAAAGAGTTTATTAATACTGATAAATAATAAGGTTTTAGTCTCTGTATTAAGAATAAACAAACCTCCAAAGATTTTTTTCAGTTCAGGGATTTATCCAGACATCTGGATGCCTATTTGCAACTTCTCCAGATTTTCTTGGCCAGTACATTTTGCTGGAAATCATAAGATTTCCAATGGATTTTTGGTTTTTATCCAATTGGAAATACTGCAAGAGGAGTTTTTCCTCCTAGCCTTCCAGGATTTCTAGTTCATGTGCCGGCTGGAATCAGCATATAAAGAGGGGCATAAAAAGAAAGCCTTGATTAAGAAAAGCTGAGGAAGTATTTGTACTTCAAAGATATCTTTTCAGCTTGGGGTGACGGTTCTAATTAGTTTCTAATGAAGAGCAGCTGATGAAGCCTTACTTTGCGTGACTGTTTAGATGACCGTTCATAGACGACTAGGACACTGAGGAGGCAAGATCTAGGCCTGTGCCAAGCTTGCATTTATGATCAGCTAGCGTGTCTGATGGGTATCTGAATTACCCAGTTCTGAATTAGAGAGATGGATTATTATCTCAGTTTCTGAACCTCTCTATTGTCCAGCCTCTGGCTCTCTCTCAAGGACATCTGCCAGGACTACTTTTGCCACCTATTTTGCAGCACCACTGGAAGGTGAGAAGAAGACTGCTCTGAGCTCAGGGATTTTTTTTTCCCGTGCCACCCTCCATTAAAAGGATAGAGGAAAGTGGATCAATGGAAAGGGAGGAAACCGTGGTGATGGGAGAGCAAGGCAGAGATCAGAAACACTGATGTGGCAAATGAGGGGATAGGAAAAGGAGGAGGAAATTGAAGAGATATGGTCTGAGATAATGGAAAAATCCCCAAACATATGGCCTCTCTCCTAGTTTCTCCAAAATCAGCATAAATATGGAAAGATACAGCAAAAAGTAAAGGACCAAATACAAACAGGGGACAGTAGGAAGAAAAAAAAAAATAAAGCAGCAGGGAGAAACTGCTGGAGCAAGGGGAACACTATGCCAAAGCGGAAAAAAAATATGGGCCATTTGGTGAGGAGGATAAGCCCATGACACAGCAAGTACACCTCTAGAGGGGCTGCAGCCATGGGTAAGGCCATGTCGAAGCAGGTTTACTTCTGAAGACATTGTGGCTATGGATAAGGCCACGCTGGAACTGGTGCACCTCAAAGTGACCATAGCTCTTCTTCTATAGGAGGGGACATAATCTACACTGTTGGCTTGGTAGCACCCCACAGTGCCTGGTTACCATGAGCAGTAAGTGGGTCAGCTCTAGCTGAACCCTGCTAGAAGTTGTTCCTCCATGCATCAGTTCAAACTTCCAGAAAATCTGCTTTTAGTGAACTTATTAAAAACAGGATTCCAGGAAAACAGATGTCATGCACTTGGAAAAGTTTTGCATTATATTTAATTTCATCTGTGTGTGAAGAACCAACAGCAGTCTTCAACCGATGTAGCCATTAACATGCTTACCAGCAAATTTAGGACACAAAGCATGGAGCACACATTCAAAGTCACGAACAGGTGATGCTGCAGACAAAAGCAGAGTAGACATCCTGCTGTGGCCTGACAGCCTGTTGTGGCACATGCTTCCAATGGCTGTTTGCCCACAGCAGGTCAGGGAACATTGCTTTTGTTGATCAGAGTAACTGAATGCACTGTAATTTCTTTGAAAGCAATGCCTTTCAGCGTCATCTAGGTAAAACAGGGATACTTGTCTATGAAGGGATGGATTTTCCTTGTGGAGCACACATGGAGTGGAAGGTAGAACTTTTGTTAGTGCTGGTGGCTGCTGTGAAGTCTGCACAGAAAAGCCATAGTTAGTAAATACTATTTCCTATAAAACATAAAAACTCTCTGAAACTTCAGCTGAGAATCATTCAAAACATGTATAACAGTTCCAAAGCCATCAGAGCAAACCAGAATTCATTAAGAGAGAAAATAAGATTGTAATTAATTAACTTATTAAAATTATGAATCAAGGACTACACAGGAAAGGCTATGCATCACTTTCAAGTTATTCAGTTAATTGAATAACTGGGCAGAAATATTTGCATTAATAATTGCACCAGAAAGTGCTGATCACAATGTTTAATAAATCCAAATTGTTAATTCTACAAATTCTACTTCAAGTCTGAGACATACGTACAAAAAGTTCCACTGGTATAAAGGGAAGTTTGGGCCTGTGACCTCAGCAACTGAATCAAAACCTTTTCCTAGAGCACTCTGACACCCGGTCAGAGGAACAGTTGGAAACTCACCCATGTTATGCCCCTTCCCATCTTCTGTAGAAGGTTCAGGACAAGGGGGTTTTTGTGGCAACTCCTAAGAACAGCTTACAACCCATCAAGAAGACCCTGGGACAGCAGTAGCTGACAACCAACCCTTACAATTCCTGGATATAATTAACCTTATTAGCGCCTCCCCATGAAAAGCAGTTTCCACAGGCACCATCCCAAGATCACAGAGAGACCTCAGCTGTGCCCCAGCTCAGGAATTCAACCTCGCCCTGCGTGAGTTGGGATTTGGGGCAGCAGCAGCAGCCCTGGAGGGATCCCGGCTGGCCTGTCCAAGCCCTCTCCTGCTGTGCATGTCAGCTGTCTTTTCCTTGGCATGCTCACCCCAACCCTAACCCAACCCCTGGGCTGACGTTTACAGGAGGGGAAGGCAGGAGCTATGTGGCCAAGGAGCAGTCCTCGCTGTACTTTGGCAGCCCCCTCCCAGCACACCGTCCGACACGTACTGGCTTTTGTTTCCTTGGATCCCAAACCCAGTGGAAGTGCTCATGACTTATGTGTTCAGGATCTGAACATTTTATCAAGCAGTTACATGTGTCTGCAGACACACGGAAACACATGATCCAGACTCATTCTTACTTTCTGGCCAAGTGAAGGTTGCTCTACTTTCCTTAAAACACTTCAACTGTATTTCAGCTCTGCTACTTATCTAGTTTTATGTCTCTGCTACTTCTGCTTTTCAACTGATTTGGGACTTTTTGACTTTGTGGATAAAAGCAGCAGAACGACAGTCACACTGAGTCATGAGGTCTCTCAAACTGCTTCAAATCATAATAATTTAATTCAGCTATTTGATATGAATGCAAGGTTATAAATACACCAAGTACAGTGCTTCCTTGCATCAACTTTCTCCCAAGTTGCAGACATACTTTACAAGTAATAGACTGTAAGCTTTTGTTTGGCAACACAGAGATGTATTTTTTGCCTTTTTGTCTTTCCTGCTCTTTTTTCCCCATAGATCTATTTGCTAAAATAAATTTAAATTGGGTAAAAGAATATAAGGCACAATTTATACTAGATATATCTGCAATTACTAAATCTGAATTAAACATATCCCTTCATGAATAATGAAGTAGAAATAGGCCAGAGGAAAAATGAGATAAGATCTTCAATCCATGTATTTTTAATTGCTTCATTATCTAAAATTTGGTATGAATAGCAGTGGATACACTTTGCTGTTAATGCACAAAAAGGAATGAGAATTTTCAACCAAATCACAAAAGGCTATCAAAAATTAATTTTGTGTGCTGTGATCATTGAAAATGTAAGTGATTTTGTGGCAGAGTGACATAAAAAATACCATTTATATGCTAATAATGAACAAGTCATATTTTTTTCATTTTGATGCAAAATAAATTTTATTTTCATTTTAATGAACTGTAATGAATTATAAGCTGTTTCTTTTTATCTTTAGGTAAAAGCTGGGGGAAAGATAATGGAAGGTTGACAAAAAGACTGTCCCTGAATGAAAACAGGATGGAGCAGAGCATGACCCTTGTTTTGACCTGTTAAACTCTGTTGCTGCCTTGGCAGTCCATGGTCAAAGCCTGCCTTCTAGATCCAAGGTGTGCACTGCAGTGGACAAGCTCCAGGAACGCATCCCATCATAGGGCAAACAAGAGAAAATCATCCACACCAGGTGGAGGAACTTGGCCTTTATTTCATACAAGCCCAAGCACCCTCAGAAGGGGGTCTGCCATGTACTCATCCACGTAGATGAGACTGCTCTGAGCTTAGGGATAACTTCTGTAACTGTAGATAAAAGCATCAAGCGTCACAAGGTACACTAGATATATTTGCAGTCCCTAACTCTGAATTAAACATGTTCCTTCATGAATAATGGAACCGAAAAAGGCCAGAGGTACTAAGGAAACTGATCCAAAGCCTATTAAAACCAATGAAATGTCTCACATTGATGCATACCACATTAATAATTATGAAATGGGGGTTTTTTTTGCAGTAATTCCTAGAAGCACTAAGCAAGTCAGGATCTTTATCACTTCAGTTGCTGCACACAACACATGAGATAGTCCTGTCCTAAAGGCTATACAGTGTAAGGGGAAGGCACGAGATAGCAAGTTGGATAAGAACGGTGCAGGGAACCCAAACAAACCCTGAGCTCATTGTGCTCAGCAATTATGTGCAGCAGTCTCAGCATAGCAGCTGCTCTGACACTTGTGAAACAGTCAAGCGTATACCAGCACCAGCTGAAATCAATAGTTATTGCAAACATTAAACACCCAGGAAAACCCAGCTCAGCTTTTTACCATGAGCCAACCATAATGAAAAGCCAATTTGAAACTGCTTGTCTTGTATTTACTGCTCCTTGTTCACACCACGGACTCCCCTCAGGGTACCTGTGTCTGCCTTGATCCGAAGTCAACTTCTTTGCACCCCTCCCTCATACAGATCACCCACATGTAGCCAATTCTAGCTTTAACTTCCTTCTTGGAGTCTTCTGCATATCATTTACAACAACCTGTTGCAAACAGCATTGTCACAGTGCTCAGGTCGCTGTGTGCACCCCTGCTTCAGTTATAAAGTTAGCAAGTACTGCAGCACCAGGCTGCAGGTTCACAAGCACCTGCAGAGGACGCAGGTATCCAGTACGGTTTTCAAAACACCAGCTCTAAAGTCCACAGTGCTTCTAGATTCCAATTTGCATTTTTATGCATAATAGTATCTTTAAGAAGCTAATTCTAAATAACTCCAACTCAAGAAGAGCCCTTCCGCTTATTATTTGGACTGGAGTAGTAGCAGTAACACATTAATGTTTATTTATTAGACTTTGCCATGAGAAGTAACAACCCCAGACTAAATCTAGGCAAAAGGACATGCAGCAATGGACGTAAGTTACAATACAGGAAAATCTGATTAGATATTAGGAAAAATATTTCACCCTGAAGGTACTCAACTGTTGGAACAGGGACACAGAGAGGATGTGGGATCGCTGTCCTGGGACATATTCCAACCTGGGCTGGACAAGCACCCTCCTGTAACTGGACCTCCCTTGAGCCCTGGATTGGGATGGAGACCTCTAGAGATCCTTTCCAACACAAATCGTATGTCTTAAACATCTACAGCCACTGTAATATCACAAAAACGGATGGGTCTTACTGTTCTTGAGAAATTAATTAATTTCTCAAGACATCTCTGTGCCTCCCATGCTAATGTCGTATCAGAGACTACAACCCTGAGACCCCCTCTCAAGGGAAACTTCCTTTCACAGTGCCACAGCCTGCACCAACTGCATTCCAACAGGAACAACGCTGCGATCTCCCAAGGATGGTGCACAGGCAGAGCTGGGTGAGATCACTGGCACCCCAGCAAGGGTAAATCACCATCGACAGCTCACCCACTGCTCTCTGCGGGGCTCGTCCTCACACAGCCCTTAGGACTTCAGCCCACCTCAAAGCATCACATACATCTAATTCTGTGTTCATTTCTGCAAATATTTACTTGCAGGTTTTGTTTGGGTTTTTCCCCAGCAGTTTTACCTTTGCTATTTCTTTATTAATCACACACTGAACAGGGCAAAGAACTGCACTAAGTAGCATTTTACCTGTGGGTTGTGCATATCGCCCTTGGCCAACTGCTAGTAGAGGCAGGCAGTGATCAACACCAACTCTGGCTCAAATGTCTCCCTGAGATACTTTAAAAAGTAACTTGGGTGGGTGAAATTATGAAACACACAAAGGAATTTTGAAGAAATACATTACTGAAACCAATGTCCACACTGAAAAATAAAATAAATCAGAGTTATGTGACAGCCCAAGTCAGATTGCTCTAGTAGGTGATTCTCCAGGTTGAATCTGGCATTAATTTCTGCAAGGGATTTCACTTCAACAGGGAATACTGACTTGGAAAAGGACAGAGCAATATCTTTTTCCAGCACTACCACTCATGCAGCTGTGTCACATTTTTATCCTGACAACTGAATTGATTTCATAATAAGAAAACCATTTCATAGTAAATATATCCTGATTTTTCACTTATGGAGTTGTCAAAAAATACCAAAGAGGGAAGGAGGGTGGTGAAAAATGGGACAGAAGTATTAAAATTTTGCTCTAAAATTGAAATGACATTAAATGCTTCCAGACATCTTGATCCATCTTTAAATTTAAAGATCTAGCCTGTGATCTTTTGGATGAAAGCGAAATGTGTAAACTGCAGTCAACAATTTCTGGTATTAAAATTTGTTTTGAGACTTGTGGAGGGTAGCACAGCATATAAAAATATGAGAGAAGACAAAACCAAACTTCTAAAAGAAACCAGATAACTGATAATTATTACAAACAAAAAAAAAAAGGAAAAAAAAAAGAAAGACGCTGTGATAACAAGGCATCCATCCATTGGACAGGCATGTAAAGCAGATGATGATAAATAAATAAAGAGCTATACAATCTTTACATGTAATAGCAATTTCATTCAGAAAACTGTTAATGCTGAGATTTGAGAGGAATTTATTGCTAGGTGTGATCAGTGACGCCCATCAAAAATACAGAAATATGCCATCATGTCTTGGAGAAAACCTCAGGACCTCAGGAGAAACTCCCTCTGGTGAATACAACCTCTCTTTGTCACAGAAGAACACGTGTGAGGAATCTGATCTGTCAGGGATTGACTGCAAATCAAATGGTGCAAAAAGGCTTTTATGGAAGCAGATGTTGGCCAACAGCAAGCAACCCCAAAGCACCAGCTCTCACCTCTGCAAACTGTGTGCACATGTCTGGGGGTCCTGTCCTTTCCTTGTGGCAGTTTGATGCTCCTAGACTGGGTATCATACAGAAAGGTATACTGAAGTTCAGCTACAAGGTGTTAAGGTTGTAGAAAGAGAAACTCTTGGCCAACAATATAAAACCGCTCAGAAGAAAGAAACTAGTTATCTTCAAACAGGCTGATGAAGAGGCATGGCAGATGAACGTCCATGTTTGCAAACCTAGCCTGATTCCAAGTCAAATACCACAAAAATCAGGTGCAGAAATCCATTAAGTAGTAAACAGGATTAAGGCTTTTTATAGAAGGAGACAACTCAATAGCTTGAGGCTTTCATACTGTGTCCTTGTGAGCTCATTCCAAACCAGAGCGTACTGACAAGGACAATGCCTGAATCCTTGGTTTAGCTAGCTACAAAATACCAAGTTTGCATTTCCAGTAGCTGTCTGTTCCCCAGCACTGTTTATGCCTTCAGAGGTTATTATCAAACTTACAAATTATTTATGTTTTCCTTTCTTTTAGTGTCTGCTTTGATTTTTTCCCCTGAGCTAAATGTTAAAATTTCCAGTTGCTACAGAAAGGAATAGTTCAAGACTTCATTTGCAGACTTGGTTCGTTCTCCTTCTCATCTCTGGGATGCGTACAATACTTGCACCACATTTGACAAGATCTTCAACACAAAGCTTTATTGTAAATCCTATTGGTTTATCCTAATTATTTCATTTGTTATTGTGATTTTATTTGAAAATCAATAAAAAAAAGGAAATGACAAGAAAAAAGAATTAGACAAAAGACTATCTAAATGAAGCTTGAAGAGGAATGAACTATGTTTTCACTCTTGGAAATGTGCATAAAAAGGCTACGTAAGCAGTAACAGAAAAATAACAGATGTCTACAAGAAAAAAAAGCAAAACTGAAGAAAACACAGGGATATGAATAAACACAATTTGACTCAACCAATTAGAAACATTTGTTTGGTCCAACAATGAAGCTTTGACAAGTGTTAAAATTTCTGTTTTAGTTACTGTCTTCACATAGTTACTAGAAATTGCCCAGATTTTTAAGGATTTATCCTAATCACATAAAATTGTACATCATTTTCTTTGACTACTACTATGCTCAATAGGAAATCTAGCCAACAAGAGAAATGTAAGTCTTAATCATGCTTGAACAAGTAGGACTTACAATTCACTTCTCAGTGAGACATAATGAGTCAGATAGGTGACTTGCTTGTTCACATTGTTCAGGGAAATTAAAGCGTAGATTTTCTACAAAGTCTTCATACATTTTTTCCCAAAATAATTCTGTTATTTTGTTTTCTGTCTATAAGTTTTTCCACTTTTTTATCATTGTATTAACATTCGTATACTCTAAGAAACAGAGCTGGGGAAAGAAGCGAAAATCTGCTTGCTTGACAGACTTTTGTCTATTGGCATTTTCAAGAACGAACTGTGGCCAAGTCTTCTGATATCTGCTGGAAAGACAACACAGCTAGGCACACACAGCCCAGGAGGTTCCTGCAGAGCATTGCTGATAACTTTTTGACGCAGGTGGTGGAGGAGCCAATGAGGCAAGGTGGGCTCCTGGACCTTGTACTCACAAAGGACTCGTTGGGGATGTGAAGGTTGGGGGCAGCCTTGGCTGCAGTGACCATGAGATGGCAGAGTTCAGGATCCTGTGTGGAGGAAGCAGGGCAATAAGCAGGATTGCAACCCTGGACTTCAAGAGAGCTAACTTTGCCCTCTTCAGGGACCTACTTGGAGGAATGCCATGGGTTAGGGCTCTGGATGGTAGGCAGGGGCCCAAGAGAGCTGGCTAGTATTCAAGCATCACTTCCTCCAAGCTCAAGGTAAGTGCATCACTATGAGCAAGAAATGAAGCAAAGGGGGCAGGAGACATGCATGGATGAGCAAGGAGCTTCTGGCAAAACTCAGACAGAAGAAGGAAGTTTACAGGATGTGGGTAAAAGGACAGGCCACTTGGGAAGAATATAGGAGCAAAGTCAGAACGTGCAGGAAGGTGATGGAAAGGCTAAAGTCCATTTGGAATTAAATCTAGCGAGGGTGGTCAAGGACAACAAAAAGGGCTTCTTCAAGTACATCAGTAGGAAAAGGGCTTCTTCAAGTACATCAGTAGGAAAAGGATGACTAGGGAATATGTGGGCCCACTGCTGAATGAGGTGGGTGCCCTGGTGACGAAGGACACAGAGGAGGTGGTGTTACTGAATGCCTTCTTTGCTTAAGTCTTTACTGCCAAGGCTGTCCCGCTCAGGTTTCCCAGACCTTGGAGGCAAGAAAGGAAGTCTGGAGAAAGGAAGACTTTCCCTTGACCGAGGAGGATCACGTTAAAGATCACTTAAACACACCTGACACCCACAGATCCATGGGCTCCGATGGGCTGCATCCCTGAGTGCCGAGGGAGCTGGCTAAGCCACTCCCCACCACCTTTGAAAGGTCGTGGAGGACAGGAGAGATGTCTGAGGACTGGAGAAAAGCCAATGTCAAACCAGACTTCAAAAAGAGCAAGTGGGAGGACCCGGGAAACTACAGGCAAGTCATCCTCACCTCCATCCCTGGAAACTGATGGAACAGCTCATCCTTGAGGTCATCTCTAAAGCATGGGGAGGAAAAGAAAGTTATCAGTAATATTCAACATGGATTCAGCCAGGGCAAATCATGCCTCACCAACCTAATAGGCTTCTATGATGGAATGATTGGCTGGGTAGACAAGGGGAGAGCAGTGGGTGTTGTCTACCTTGACCTCAGCAAGGCTTTTGACACTGTCTCTCATAACATCCTCACAGGTACTGTGGGCTACCAGAGAGGGGCCAGCGGGGCTACAAAAATGATGAGGGGCCTGGAGCATCTCCCCTGTGAGGGGAGGCTGAGAGAGCTGGGCCTGTTCAGCCCGGAGAAGACTAAGACAGGATCTTATCAATGCATATAAATACCTTAAGGGCAGGTGCCAGGAGGACGGGGCCAGGCTCTTTTCAGTGGTGCCCAGCGGCAGGACAAGGGCAACGGGCACAAGGTGCGGCACTGGAAGCTCCACCTGAACACGAGGCAGAACTCCTTTCCCTGGAGGGTGCCGGAGCACGGGCACAGGCTGCCCGCAGAGGCTGCGCTGTCTCCTCCTCTGGAGACGTTCAGAACCCGCCTGGATGTGGCTCTGTGTGACCTGCCCCAGGCGACCCTGCTATGTCAGGGGCTGGGCTGGATGATCCCCAGAGGTCCCTTCCAACCCCAACCATTTTATGATTCTGGCCTACATTGGGCCCCATTTCTGACACAGCAGCACCAGCAGAGGATTCAAAGGAAACTTTTCTAAAGAAAACCCGCGTTTAGATTAAGGAGGGGCTGTCTGCATCTCAGCTCTCTGTAAATCAGACAGGCAGAAGCTGACCTTGTAAGGTGCAAGCCTCAGAGGCAAGCAGAACTTCCAGGGCCACAGGCTACAGCTACTATTACACTCATGTAAACAGCACACAGCTTGAAATGTTCCGGGTTAGCCATATGTTGGCATCAATGGTCCTTATGGAGGATGAATTCAGTAGAGCCCACCTTAGGACATGGGAGTGAAAAGTAGTTTGCGTAAAGCCTGATCCTTTCTTGATCACCATTCAGTGTAGACTCCTCCCTAAGAACCACCTGCTCATCTATCAAAGGGTTGCAATGGTCATTTATCACATCCTGTGCATGCATGGATCAAAGCCCAGAAATGAATCAGGAGGAATGGCAAGGAGGGAAGAACACCCTTCCTACCCTGCTGCTCTTTCATGTAGTGCATGCCAAAATTAACCAACTCTGAAATGTCTCCAGATTCCAGTCTCCCATCTGGCACTGATTGTTGGTCCAACGATCCCCCAGGCTCCACAAGTCAACGTGTAAAAAGAATCAAAGGGATATATTAGTGAACATAACTTTTTTCCCTTTGAGACAAGTGTTTCTCCACAATAGCGTGCAGAAAAGTATTGGGTGATATATCTGACAGGAAGGATGGCAAAATGACAGCATGGGCATTATTATGCTAGCCCTAAACCACATTCTGCCAATATACCTCCACAATTAGGTGACCCCAACAATCATGTTGCCTCAGATGTTACAGGCATCTCAATTCATCAGCAGCTAGGCTGAAATCTTGACTTGCTCTCTCTGTTTGCTCAACATGACAAATAACATATGATGGATTTGACTTCGTGTCCACAAGAAGGGCCTAAAATCATCCCTCCTCCAGGCATGCTTTGTATTTGCTGGGTATTACCCTTCAGCTTTTCATCAAGCGCTAGGTATAGCAGCTGCACTACCTATACCACCCACAGAAGGTCACTTTTCTCTCACATGAAAAGTTTGGTGCATAAAGAGCAATAAGAAGCCTAACAACAAAAATTCCAAAATAATGACTTCTTCCCCAACTCCATGAAATCAGTTAAGGAAGAACATAAATGCTGAGAGATGTTGGTGCAAAAGGCCAGAATTCATTTTATAGCGTTTGAGTCTGCTCGCTTTTGGAGAGCATTGTCTGCAGATTTATGATGCACTAGGTAGCACTAAGGATGTCTAGGCAGTTTGGCAACAGCCTTTTAGATTGTTATAAAAGAGAATGGAAATTGAAGCTGAAGAGGATGCTGTAAAGTAATTGGGTTACTAACTGCTTCCATTCTGAATGACATGCAGGTGCATCCAGAAAACGCTCTTTTCTATTATTTTTTGGACAGACTGCACCAAATACTTCCAACGTATTTCACTGAATGCCCTACTTAGAAGAAAGGTGCTTTATTCTCCCCATTAAGGAGAGGGTAAGAGCTATCTGCCAAATCAAGGTGCTTTTCAGCCACTTGCTGAAGGCTCTAGGACTCATTTAGAAAAAAAGGAAAAATGACGTCTTCGACAAATTTCAAGCTAAGTAACAGGCTTTCTCCTCCATAAATTTCCTGTTTTCTTTCAGATTTTACAACACATTTCATTTTGGCATGTGTTCACAAGGAGACCACTACTGGGTATGACCACTTAGAAACTGCTGCTTGTTAAGTGACTGCAGCAGGAAAACTAAACTGCTGCGTGCACCTCAGGGCTGGTGTGTCCATGTGCATTTATAGGGTTAGCTTTCAGCATTGCGTCTTTGAAATATGCAGACTTTACAGCACTGAGAAAGTCATAGCCAAAATTCAAATCAAACCTGTGTCAAGAATCTCTGCTGCCTCACTTCTCACTTTTCTTTTTTCTGCTTTTAAGGCATGGTAAGGAGGTAGGCGGTAAATACAGGCAGCCAGTAGACAACAGTGGAAATAAGGTTGGAGATTAAAGATGCACGGTTGTCCAAGTGGTGGAGTCTATTCTGGACTTCGAATAAATTTTGCTCCACTTTCACCAAGTTCCTCAATATGTGGTATCTCTCACTGTCCTCACTTCTTACAAATTGCAGAAAAGGCTGCAATGTATCACACAGTTACAGTTACCTGTTAAGTACTAACTCAGGCTTTGACCAGCCAGCACCGTCTCATTCAGTGAGAGCAGACAGAAGGGAGAGAGATGGCTAGAAAAGGGATTTCCTCCCCCCCTCCTTCCATACAAAGTTAAAACACTGGGAAGAAGGGGAGCAGGGAGCAATTTGATTTAAATCAGGACAATATGGGGGAAAAAAAAAATCCATTTTCTTTACAAGCACCTGAAGTATGCAGAGCAGTAGCATGTATAAGTACAGTAATTCAAGCCTTAAGAAGTCTCATCACCAAGAGTCTGGACAACAGTTAGAGCTCTCCGCAAGCTAGTCACTTTACTTGCCAAACATGACTGCTCATGAACAAGTTACTGTTTAAAAGCAACAAAGTGCTGTGAAACGGTAAATTAGAACAATCATATGGATGCCTCAGTAAAAAGTAAAGCTGCAGAAAAATATAGCTATGTCTTCATGAAGAGGAGGGGGGGAAGATCTGTTGAAAGCAGATGAATCCAAACGTGTGTATGAGAGTAACATAAGACAGATCAGCACCTGCAGCAGCCATCCCCTCTTAGCTCCACCTAGAGAACGCGGAGCCGAGAGGGGAGAGAAAATGCATGAATGTCGAGGTGTCAAGAGGGAGGATGTTAAGTTTGGGGGATGTCTTAGCAAGCATGTTCCCAATGCAGAATTGATACCAATCGTGGTTTTTTTTTAAAAAAGCGATGCTATCTTGGAGGAAATAAAACATCAGAGGAAGTTAGCATTCATGTATTTCAGATGCACCATTTTACACACAGGGCAGATACATTTTTTCGTATCTTTTTAGGGGAAATAAGCCTTAAGTAGTCTTATAACATCTTGGTATAGTGTCAAAAGAAACGTGAACATTTCAGACAGATCTTTGAGAAGCATGTTCAGAGGTACTATAATGTATGCCATTTGGCAAAGAGATTTTCAAAGTGTTGCCAAGCCCCAGTCAGTTTATGGATTTAAGACCCCAGTTGTTTAAGGCCCTGTTTACAAAGCAATGCATCATGTCACAGCATGGCAGTGAAGTTGTAAATGGCTCCCAGATTTTGAAAAAGCTCTACACCACAGTGGAATACAGATCACTCTGAGACATAGCCATAGGCTTCAGGAGTAAACGCAAGCGTTCTCCTACAAAATCAGCACGCCAGCTCCTGAGCTGGTATAAATCAAAGTGACCTTTTCAGATAAAGAGAACAATACTCATTTACACACACTGAATCATATTGAATATCTCTTGAATAACACTGGCCCAAGAGCCTCAGGACCAGATCATCAGACAGAACTAGATGCCTAAATCCTGCTGGCTGCACAGAATTAGGTATCCAAATCCCTTCATGGAGCTGAGCCTAAGTGAAACAGCAACCTACAGGCACACTTACAACATGCAATAAAAACAGTGTACTTCATTTGTATCCAGACCTGGCACCAGGAAAGCAGTGACAAGTGATGCATGGGCTAATTAGCCCTGCTAATAGGGCTATACTGGGCTAACACAAATATTCTGCTCCCAGGAGCTGAGCCAGTATCTCTGCTGAGCTATGCCTTATAGACATATTCGCTTGCTTGGCACCGTTTCATGACTTGCTAATGCTAGGCTAAGTTACACATCACATTTTCATAAATGACACAAGCCCATTCATTCAATACAATGCTGCAAGGACTGCCAAGCCTGTGGAGAAACCTGGAAAACTCATGGGGAGACTGCTGGAAGTGGGGAGCAGTGATTAGGATCCCACAGCTCAGATGTACCACATGTGCCACCATGCTGCTGACAGCCAAAGCGTGGAGCCAGCTTATCCCTCCCTGCACCAGTCCTGCAGTCCTGGGTCAGTGCAAGGGAAAAATGCCCTTCACCTCTGGCCACCACCAAGCCTCAGACAACACTATGCCCCTCCAGGCCCCCCAGAAAACACACCGATTTTGCTCAGAAGAGACCTACTTTTACCATCTTTTCTTTTGTCTTCTACCATCCAGGGAAACAGAGGTTACATTTATCTGTGTGGTTCTGGCTGCTGTTGAACAGGTTAAACAGTCCTTTCAACCAAACCAACTTAACTTTCCTCCACCCCTTGGCCCGAGGGTTACTGCCTTCTCAAAGCCATGTGCATAACCACACAGGGGTACACTCTTTCACCCAGCTCTGCTGAAAGGACTTGTGTTTAAAAAAAAAAAAACCTCATAAGAACACTTCCATTTACCTATATCCCTTTGGCATCACAAAATAACACACAGGTTTAGCAGCTCAGCAGAAAAGGACCTGGGTACTGGTGGACACCAAGCTGAACGTGAGCCAGCCACGTGCCTTTGAGGTAAAGAAGGCCAACAGCCTGGGCTGCTGGAAGGCCATCACCAGAGGTCAAGGCAGGCAATTAATCACCTCTGCTCAGCCCTAGGGAGACATGTCTGGACTGCTACTTGTCCAGTTCTGAACAAGTAAATACTGGAGCAAGCCCAGCAAAGGGCTACTAAGATGACTACGGGCTTGGAGCACCACATATGAGGAGAGGCTGAGAGAGATCTTTTTTTCAGCCCAGGGAAGAGAAGGCTCGGGGGCGGGGGGGGGGGTGTCTTTTTATTGTACGTAAATGCCTGATGGGAAGTAAATAAACCTCTTTCTCAGTGACAGGATAAAAGAGAGACACTGAAATGCAGGAAAATCCATTCAAATGTAAGAAAATGTCTTGGGGTTTTTTTCTTACATTTGATCCCCCTTGCAAACACTGGAATACCCAGAAAGGCTGTGGTCTCCATCCCTGCAGGTGTTCTAAACATGAACCCAGTCCTGGGCAACCCTTCTTAGCTGACCCCACTCTAAGCAGGGGTGCTGGACCAGGCAGTCTCTAGAGACACCTTCCAATCTCAGCCCTTCTGCGATTCTGTGGTTCTGTGACTACTCCATGTACACGTGCAGATTGTAACTGAAGCGCTGGAGGGCAGGAAAATTTACCAGGATGAGAGAGGACAAGCTGTGATAGGGGTAATCTTTGAACCCAACACAGCTGTGGCCAGAAGCCCGTAACCAAAGGTAGTTTGATGTTCCAGTCTGCACTCTAAGCCACACACAGTACCGTGGCACCAGCCAAATAAACCTCAAAGGCATCAAAGTGATTACTGGCATAATAGATGGAACTACAAAATAAAGCAGGATTTAACTGGCACCTAATAGGGGAAGCAAACTGGGACATAATTGGAGGACAGAAGTCCCAATGAGTTAGTCAGCTTTCAAGTTACTTGCTATAGAGTTTCATTACATTTTTTTCATAAAAACTGAGCATGAAAGTTCCTCCTCTGATGGCGGAAAGAGAACAGATAAAACTCAGAACTCTACGCAGCTTGCTGCCTCCTTCCTCTGCTGGAAAAACGATAATTATCGCAGGCCTGCCTAATACTGTAGGATTTATCCCAGACAGCGTTAGTACTTTCATTGTTCTATACAGCACAGGGCTTTTTCATCCAAAGATCTCAAAGTGCTTTACTGTAGGGAAGGCAAGCACATCTCTTTCAAAGACATAAAACTCTCTTCAAGCTATACACATTTTATGATGTATTCATCTCTCTTTACATGTGATTTCCAGAAGTGGGACAAGTGCTTGGCAAGTCCTATAAGGCACAGGGAAATTTCTTTGCATAGCTTGGTAGGAAAAAAGTCAAAACACCCCAAAAAGGAACATGGAATCTAGTGCCTGTGCAGAGTCAGTAAGGAGGGAGCTGCAGTAAGTTTCAACCTCTTTGCCCTGTACAAGCTTAGGGTGGCTTGTACATAAAGTACTTTCTTGTACACCATAAAGGTGCAAGAACCTTCAGCAGCTTTGCAAATCAAAGGGGAACTGCTCTTTGGTGATGCTAAAATGTAACCAGGGCCAGATTGGCTTGGATTTCTTTAATCCTTACAGATGCTGAAAGAATAGTCTGGAGGGATGAACTTGCAAAAAAAATTATGTTTTTCTTGCAAGCCACTGGGGAATTTCATTCCAACTTCAGATGCTGTAAGCATCTGACTGTGGGCCAAACACATGACAAGTTTATTTCCCTTCAGCACTCTGATCCTCCACACAGGAACAGCCGGTAAGGTTTCAGTTGGTGTAAAGCAGATAGACAACATTTTTTTTCAATTGTGATGAAGTTTTTCTCACTCAGCTATTTCAACAGAAGAATATCTATATTACTGGCTCAGTATCCTGCCTCTTGACAGCAATAGCTTACATTTTTAGAAAATGAGGACCAAAGATAAGTGGAACAGAGTGCTCCCACCCCTAAGACCCCTCATCTTCTCCCAGCCACCAGCTTAGGAAGATGGTAGGCAGTGGTCACATGCACCAACATGTCAACTGACCCTTCAGAAACTTGCCTGCTTTCTTACTGAACCCACTTAAAAGTCTGAACTCCACATCTTTTGTGGGTGACTTTCACATCATACATATAAGTGGCATGAGAAATTTATTTTTTTGTGTTTTAAATGTATTGCCTATTTTTCTCTCTGTTTTTCATCTACTGAAAAACAATGAAAAATCATTCCTTGTTCACCTGCTCCACACCACCATTGATTTTAATGAGTTCTATTTCATCTTCTCTTCGCTGATCTCTTCCTCGGACTGAAGAATTGTAGTTTTCTCAGATGGAAGCTATAAAATAATATTCATGCCTTTCTCCATACTAGTCCTACTTATATCCCTTCTGAGATCAGGACGCTAACTGCATACCAAATTAGAGAGATGAGCACAGCTTTATACAGTAGCATGATGCTTTCTGGTTTGTTCTCACTTCCTTTCCTAAAAGTCAATTTGCTTTTTTGACTGCTGCTAGAATTAGCTGATGCTTTCAGAGGAATATTCACAATGACTTTCAGAGCACCTTCCCCAGTGGAAATAGCTAATCTAGAACCCATCAAGGTGTATGAATCGTTAAGGTTATTTTTTCCCTTGTGTATTGCTTTGCATTTATCAATACCGAGCCTTTGGTTCCATGCTGCCACCTAGTCACTTTTTATCATGTTTATTTTGCAGTCAATTTTAGCTTTTACTACCTTGAATATTCCATTTCAGTAAATCTTGTCATGTCACTATTAATTAATACTCTTTTCCAGACCATTTATGAATGTGTTGAATGGCACAGGTTCTACCTAAAATCCACAGGAAAGCCATCAGCAGCATCCTTTCCCTGTAAAAATGGTAATTCTTATCACTAGCTTCCTGTTCATTAGCCAGAATGCTTCTTCTCTTAATTTTTGAGAGGTCAGTTTCTTTGAGCGCCTTTAGTGTCAGACTTTGTTGAAGGCCTTACAAAAATGAGCAACATCAGCTGGATCATCCTAACATACATGTTCCCCTCAGAGAATTCCCATTTCTGAGGCATAACTTTCTTTTGTACAAAACCTGCTTTGACTCTTTCTCACCATACCGTATTTATCCATTAATCTTCTGGGTTTATTTTTGCTATAGCTTCTGTTCTTTTGCTTATTAAAGTCCTATTCTACTGTTTCATATTTCCAGCTACTTCCCCCTGAGCCTTTCTTAACAACTGACTCAGTATTCATCACTTGCATATTTTAATAGTCACAGCATAAGCAAACTCTGTTTTTCTTTCCTTCGTTTGCTATCTTCTATCAGAAGCTTGATCGACTTCTGTCTTACGCTCTTCCTCCCCCCCAAAGGATACAGAACTTGTATAATTTTATTCCTAGAGGAGTCTACATGTTGCATTCTTACACTCATTATTTCACACCTCTCTGCCTTCTACAGACTTTGCTTTAAAAAAAAAAACAACAAAAAAAACCAGTTTAAATTCTTCGAAGCATTAAGTGCACAAAAGCAGCCTAGTTTGGATAGTACCCATCCTTCCTGTATAATCTCCCTGCAGCCTAAGACTTTCAAACAAATTAAAAATAAAAACTATTTAGTGAAAATTCAAGCATGTGTTAACAGACGGACCATCCATCTAGCCTCAGGTGTTGTACTGAAGGCACTGCAGAATGTGCTGCTGTGAAGGGCCCCTCTTTAGCCTCCTGCTTAGTAGACTTCACCTAACAGAGTCCCACCTATGAGACGGGTCTGGATTTCCAATAGCCAAATCATTCCAGCGCTACAGCCCAACTGCTCGTATCAGTGGGGGACATTTCTCAGGGTGAGCAGATCTCCTGGCTGGTGGACAGCTCCTCCCTTATGACCTGTTTCTATCTCCCCAAATAGATGCTGTCCTGATAGCTCCACCATGTCCCTGCAAGCTATGCCTACATACCTCCTGGTCTCCCTAAGCTGCACCACAGCTCAGCTACTGGCACCTCAAGTGATGGCTCACCGAGGACCAGGAATCCCCCGCACTACCTGGATGTAGAAACTGTCAGTTAATTAAACAGGTGATTGTACCCAAAACAACAAGGCAAACAACAGACCTCTGACCTACATCTACCTCCCTTTTGTCTTCCAGAGGTTTTTGACTACTTCCTTGTCACCTATTCATCTGATTTTTTCAGCATTTTCCCAAAGATTCAGGTATAAAGAACTCCAAAGCTGACCTGTCCCATAACTGCTGCTCCTTCAATAAATTTCCAACCAAAATCCTGTCTCCATTACTAATGCCAGAACTTTGGGAGACCTTTAAGATATTATGGACACACTTAGAACAGAGTTTCTTTGCCAGCTGGAGGTGATAAAAAGCCTCTTCAAAGTAATTTTCTTTACAGAATGACAATACATATGCCTTGTTTCAGTCACCTATAGGAAAAGATCTCAATCAAATTGGTGGCAGGGGTGTGGTGATATGAAGTTATATATTCACTTAATCATTGAATATAGAGGGTGAATATGACTGAAAAAAAAAGAATGACTTCTTAACATGACTTCAGCACTTGAGAGGCAAAGGTTTTCTTTTAGACGAGTCTCAACAGGGAACAAATTACTTTATTAGCTATCTCTGGACCCTTTTAGATAGAACAGCAATACCTGCTTTTTTGTGGTTGAGTTTGCTGAAGGTCAAAGAAAGGTCTTAGATTTCTGCCCTCTGCCCATCAGGATCAGGAAATCATTATTTCTATTCTGTGTTCTGGCCCAAACCCATACAATAGCACCTTCTTGTCAATTAGTTTGAGGGTGACCTTAAATTAGCCTCTCTGAGCCTCCTCAGGAAAAGAGAGTTGTTACTAACTAGCCATTAACTAGACAGAAATATCAAGAATAGGATGCTTTAGTGTCAATGATACAGAAAAAAAAAAAAAAAAGATTTCTTCTGCCAATAGGCTGCTGTAGCCCTGAATGGCACCAATTGTTTATAAGTGCCTTTTGCAATGAGAAAAGGGATGACCCTTCTTTCAGTTTTCACTGATCCCTCGCCTTTCCACTGATGGAAGTCCAGAACAGAGTTTGGTGTAAATACGACATGAATGAGCAGTGCACATGTTTTAAACTTTCCTGGGCTAAGACTTTACAGTTTAGTCTGTAATAGCATGAGTACCTTAACTGTAATTTGCAAAAGAGGCATATATGATCTGTATCACATTATCAAACAATACATTTATAGCACAAGATCAGCCTTTCTTATCCTGAGTTTCTACCTTGCACAGAGTTGATAATTACAGATATACTTAGCTACCAATAGAAACCTGCAAGCTCTTCATTATGTATCTTGCAAAGAACTTCATTACTGTGCAATTCGTGATGTGAAGCGTTTCTTAAACAGTCCTCCCCCACCATTTTAACAGTTCAACTCTGAAAACTGAAGTAAGTGAGACTAATTTTCAGGAGCTGAAGAGGCTTAGTGCTACAAGGGAACCAGAGTATGTCCTCAGTTCGGGAGAGATGTCAAATGAGTAGTTACACACCAGCTACCCTCCAAACTCACTACACAAAAAAAGGCACAGAAGACACCTCTCCAGTTCACCACACTCACTAATAAAATTTAGAATTTAATTTGTTTGAGAATATTAAAAACCTGTGAAGGCATTTCTTTACAGCCATCTCTCACTGACTGTGGAGTCTAAGCTCTTTCTGAAAATCATTCATCCATCAGAGCACATATCTTTGAGATGTAACACCTCACCTCAATGCCAAAGGGCTGGGAGCATCTTGAAAACTGAGATATATGGAGGAAGGAATACTTGCATAAATACAGCATAAAAAGAGATATTAAATACAAAGGGCTAAAGCCATAGTGGTGTTTACATGCTGACAGACAGCCACGGTGCAAGCCAGAGCAACCAGAGCCAGGTAGTCCTTCAGATCAACTCTTACCTCAAATTTCCTAGTGCCTGCCTCTCAATGGAGAACACTCAGCTTACCAGATCACTGACTTGCCGTCAAGGGCACTGGCTACACAACATACCCTGGTGATGCTCCAAGTCACAGGACATAGCAATGACAACACCTCCCTAAGCATCACTAGGCAGTCCTCTGGAAGGAATCAGTCCAGAGGTGCTTGCTTGGTTAGGTGGCAACTGGGAGCTTTGCTCTGATGGCTAGGAAACCTGAACAACAGCATCTAACATCTTTACGGATTTAATTAAGGCTGCTAGCTCTCACTTATTAGCATTTAGCTGGAGCTAGAGTTTAACCATCATTAGAATCAGCATAATTACCATATGCCAGAGAACCATTTAATAAGCTATGTATCTCCACTATTTGTATTTCAAGAATAAACTGGAAATAGCAAGCATTTTCTCTCCAATACCCCTTTGAATATTAGGCTACTAAAAAGATCATACAGCATAATATACAGTATTTACTACTTCAGGTTTATCTTGTAGCACTGTAGTTTACTGCTAGCTACTGACTGGTAACCTAATTTTGTAGATGTGTAAAACGTTGCAATAAACGGATTACTATGTATTTCAAACATTAATTGCCTTCCAAGATCTAGGAATTTCTCAGTGAGTTCACCAGCAGGTTTTATTGGCAGTATAAAATTTACTGTGTTGACATACCCTTTAAAACACCGACTACATCAGAGCTAGCGAAATGTTGGGGTGAGATTACAGAGAATGAGTCAAAAATTTTATATGACATTCTTCCCACCCTATGCCCCCATGTCTTTTACACAGCAACCCAAATTAAGCCACAGGAGAAGTGGCAACACTTGTAAAGAAAAGTAATCACTCTTTACCAGAAGTATTCACAGGGAATCGCTAATGAAGCAGTGTATTTATGCCAGAGAAGTCTAAGACACAACATAAAGGCCTCATTATATTGGGAGTTTGAAATATTTCACCACGGCAAGCCAATGCAATGCAAGACCTTTATGCCTATAAGACAAAATGAACCATTTAAAGACACTGTTGTGAAAGCCCTGATTTACATTAAATGGAATTTATTGCTATATTATTAAACCAACTGCTTCTGTAAAACTTGCCTCTGAGAAAGGCAGACTGGCATCATACAGTTTTACCTAACTTTTAACAGGAAATTCCAGTAGGCAAAATGAAAGTAAATAAATAAAAAGAGAACTTACAAAGACAACAGACATTTGAACTGAAGGCTGTCAGCCAAAAAGAGCACACGAGAAAGAAACAAAAATAACTATACAGATACAAACTCACAACCTGTATCTTTAATAAATGCACTGCTTGAAAAATAAGGATTATCAAGAAAGGTAAATGACTTCCAGATCAGCAATTTATAAGGAGTTTTCTATGTTTTATCTTTTTGATCAAATCAAATTTGATCAGTTTCCATGCATCTTTCTCCTTCTAATGAGGACATACTGTATTTTATTTAGTGGAAGAAATGGTCAGGCTAAAAATGTCCCTGCCTGATGGACTTGATTGCCTTCGGTCCTTTGGGGCTGCTTCAACAGTGAGTTATTTTAAGCCATTCTGGAGCATGTCACAGGCTCCCTGTGGAAGAGGAGGCACCACAGCTTTTTCAGGAAAGCAAAAGTGGCCTTTCCCAGGGGAAAAATGGGCACAGGAATGTGCCTATAGTTTGAGTATGCATATACAGACATTATTTATGTGTGTCCACAAACTGAATGCCACAAGATAGCAGTATTTTCAGTTTCAAAGTAGGATTATTATTTTTTTTTGATTGTTCAAAAGGTGCAATTTGCTTAAGATAGTAGCAACAAGCTCAAAATAACTCAATCATCATGAAAAGAATAAACAGACTCCTTCCTGGGAAATGCAGCTTTTCCTCCCTTCACACCAGAATTGACTCAAAGGAGGTTTGTTATTACCATGACTTTTAGAAACTCAGCATTAAATATATGATCAGTGTTACCAGCATGAAGGTGACTGAGTGCTAACCAGAGCCCCAGTGCTCACCTGAAATTAGGAACAGGAGTTGAAGCAACCCCTCAGCCTCACTGTCCCAGTACTCCTGGCTAGCACTTCCCACCAGCAGAGCTTTCCCCCTTTTGTATGCAGTTTTTATGCAGTTTTCACTGATAGAGGTGCCAAATCATCTGTACCACTTGTGTCATATGTTGGGTAAAGCCCAATTCCACGTGTCATGATAAGCTATCATGAAAACATGCATCCATACATACCCATACCTACTGGCCTGAATTGAGTTTCAAAAATACATGCATGACTGACATTCAAGTGCCATAAACAAAATTAGTGGCTGTCATTCAAGCGCAAAGTTATTATCAGGTGGCACTAAACAAACGCAGGCTCAAAGCAGAATAGAAGGGTTTTTTTAATAATTGATGTATGAGTAATTTAACTAATCGCTATAGTCAGTCTAGCAGAGCACATTTTTCTTGTACATAAGCAAACAGACACCTGGGAAGTTACAGGGACTGTGCTAGCAAATTAATTATAGAATACAAATGTCACTGTGGAAAATTCCTAAATCCCTTCATTTTTCTATTTAAACTATAGGGTCATTTCATTTATTTTAGAGGTTTCATCTGGACCTACATCCCTACATTGTCAGCTCAAACACTAACAAAAGAGATAGGAAAGAAAATGGCATCTAGCCCCACAGCAGGTTGGACACGACCTCTTCACATCCCTGCAGGGAGGGACCAGCTACCAGGCTTTCAACACAGAGCCAGTTCGACGCCAGCAGATGTTGCTCAGTGGTGGATACCTCTGCAGAGCAGATGTGGCCACTCAAATCTCTGTGGATCCAGCTGTGAGGAACCATGAGCACAGGTTAAACATGGGGCACAGCCTTCCCCTTGCAACAGTTTTACTTTATCTCATAAACGGATGGGTTTAGACAGGAGCCAAAACTGGAGCAGGAGCCCTTCTGCTGCAGATGCCAGCAGGGATCATGCCTGCTCGCAGAGAGGGGTGAGCGTGCTGAGGACTCCAGTACCTGATTTTGCCTCCTTCAGCTTTGGTTTAGGCCAGATACTGATCTTAGTTTCTCCATTAAAGTCATCGGGAGGACCAAGATAGCTGAATCTTGAGCCACATTAGGACAATACCTATGGCTACGAGAGGCAGAATCACACCCTGGTTAATTAATTCTCACAGGTTTCTAATGAGCAGAGATGGTTTGTATTCACAGGCAGCATTTGCTGCTGTTTTATAATATATGCAGTAATTATGCAGCTGATGGAGCCTTATGTAGCTGCTAGTTCTTTCCTATACATAAATTAACAGCAGGATTTGTGTAATGACGGGATAATGAAGGCCTGGGTCATTGGTATTCATCTGTAGAAGGCCTTGAGAGGCTGGGTCAAAGACAGACATGTTATTTGGCTAACACAGATAGGGACCATTGTTAAAGGACTCATAATTTTATTCCACTCAAGACCCGTATTAACTCTCTCCATGGCTGACAAAAGTACTTTTATTTTTTTTTTTGGGGGGGGAGGTTGTTGTTAGACTTCTGTAAAAAATTTTTTAGGTGCTTGAGGGAAATACTTTCCTCTTAAGACTGGCTCTGTGCCGGATTTGCCCCACTGAGCCACAGTTCGCTACAGCAGGGAGAGCAGGCTGCCTCTATCAGCCCCACATTAGGGTCCCAGCATGCAGGAGCAGCCAGGGAGCTGGGACAAGGGCCTTCAGGAGTCCCAGCTCCTTTTTCCTCTGACTTTTGTGTCTTCTGTTCCCCATTTGTGCTCACTTTCACAGCTGGAGGGCTCTGATTTTCCCTAGTGGTGCAGGAAAGTTTCATTGACTGCAGCAGAGGTTGCATCAGTTGCTCAGGCAGCAGTGTTTTTATTAGGTCATGTTAAAATTTCTTGGTGCCTTACTACTAAATCTGTTGGTTTTCGCACAGAACATCGTTGTACTGAGAGAATGTCTTATTCCTTCTCTCCATCCCGAGCACCCTCAGCCCCCTGACACCCTTTCAGGGCCAAGCAATGGGTGAGCTCCAGGACAGAGCAGAGGCACTGGCCAGCCCCGCGTGCTGCCTCCTGCGATGCACAAGAGTAAAATATGTTTCTGCAAACATGCAAGGAGCAGCACTGTGGCTGGGCAACCATATGCCAAGGAATACTTTTGGGAGGAGAAAACCCCCAGTTGAAATGCAATCTGCAGATAGCTGCCAGCTGCCTCCTGGTAGGTCAGCCTAGGGAAAACCAAGCAGCTTTGATCATGACCAGCACTCCAAGCAGGTCCTCAGCTCCACAGAGATTGAAGTTCAGCTTTTTTAGTCCTGTTCTTGAAGGTAGGAGAAGCCCTCCTCTCTTCCTAGATGCTTCCTTTTGTATTCAGCCACGCACTCCACTTCCATTCTCCTTGCCCTGCTCTTCTTCCTCTACAGCCACACTTTGCCAGGATGTGATTCCAAGAAGCAGACATAGATACTCCTCTCCATCAGTGCATCCAGACTTGGCTTTTGGACCTCTCATTCCCATGCCACCATCACCACCTGGCATTCACATGATGAGTAGCAATGGTAATTATCAACTCCCACCCAAATCTGTGGACCCCAGTCACCACAAGACAGATGGCTGGGAGCGTGGGGAACAGCAGTGCACAAGGCTCCATCAGACAGGGCTCTAAGCTTCTCCATCTCTTATTTCTAATCAGTACGTGGAGAATTAAAAGCGACACTTGATGGTGTCTAGCTTGTTATGTGTGAATGAAACCATTCCTTGCTGCGCTCATCTTCAGCTCCTACCAAAGCCATGAAAGTCCCTCCTGTGCCTTATTATCCACACAGCCACTGCCTGCCTTCAAATTCTTTCTAGCTAAATGATCCATGGCTGCCTCACTGCAGAGGGGAGGGACTACAGATGGATCCCCTCAAGGAGTTAAGAGCGTACCATGTGTGGATGATGGCAATCTAAAAAAGATACTCCAAAACATCAGAGCAGATGATTGTCACTGGTTTACACATGAGCCTGAGGGGCTTAAATTCCTTTTATCCATTGAGCTTTCCAGTGATATCACTTTAAATAAATATTTGGTTGACAGAGATCTTTTCCTGATGTGTCTGATTTATAAAGCACTTTGAGATCCCATGGGGAAAAGTGATGATGTATAATGGGCTTAGGAATTGTTTGAACAGTCCTTTTCCATAATGCTGCTTGTGAGTGCAACGGTGATACCTGCAATGACTCTTGCAACCAGAGTGCCTCAGGAGGGAGTTTCATTCAATACTCTAAATCCTGGGATCCACTCCCCTTTGATCTGTCCCATCCCTGAGATTTACCGTGTGCAAAAGCACCAGTTCCTCTAATACCCCTGTCTTTGACTCACATCCTTCTTTTGTTCTTCACTGATACATTATCAATCATTTACACCTTCCTTTAAAGTATCTCTCCTTCCCGTGCAATGGCACAGCAATCTGGTCATCACCTGCAACACCCTGCCATCATCCTGCACCCATGCCTGAGTGCCTCCTCACATTTCCAGTCCAGCCTCACCTTTTCCAGCATAAACTTTGCTGGAAACTTCTCTCCTCTAGTTCCCTCTGTCTCACAGCACTGAGGTTAAGCCTCTCATCCTTGGAGCCTTGGATGAGCTCCCCAGCTTTGTTCACTGCTTCTTTTCACTCCTATCCCTTCATGCTAACACTCGCACTTAACACTAATACTAGCTCAAATACTGCAAAAATGGAGCCATGCTAGTTACCTGTGGGATGCAGTCTCTTTTCCAAACCTGCAAGAAATTGCTCACTGATAGACCCAGGGAATGATCCTGCCTTTGCAGCTAGCACATCCCAAAGCAAAATGAATGAATATTTAATCTCTTTCATTGCTGGTATTATTCTTCTTGGAGACAAACTGTGATGCTCCTTTGGAAGTGTGAAACATTTTCCACCAAGAAATTCACTGGAAAGGCTTAGGGAATAAGGTCTACCTGCTGTGAGCAGAGCAGATCTAGCTCTGAAACCGTAGGGTCTTTGAGCTGGGCTTTGTGGCTTATACGCCTGAGAAGAACAACGTGTGTGAACGCTCTTCTCCAAATAACAAACAAAGCAAGTAATAATAACAAGGATAATCACCATCTTAACAGTGGAGTTAGAATGGAATTAGTAATTGTTAATATCAATGCTACAGCTAGTCATAATTTCATATAGCTCACAGTTTTATAAAAATCTTGGAGTTGTGATCTCAGTAACTGCACACGTACAAAATACCCACTCACCAAGAGCCGTTGACAGCACTTAAGCATGACACAGGACCTCCTGGCACTGTAAATCCAGTGACTCAGTGGAGAGGATCTGGACTTCCTTGTCATTATTAACTTAATGAGAATACCTGAGTGAGTTTTGCTCTCTCCAGGCTAGTTTAAGAGAGGTATGTTTGGCAATGGCCAAATCTCTGCAAAACAGCTTGTTGCAACTAAGATGGGGTAGAGAAGAAGCCCTCCACTGACTACACGTTGCTACAGAAATTGCTTTCTGTGCTACAGAGAACTACTGGGGCAAGAAATAAGGAAATACGGATTGAAAATAGCAGGAAAAATATTTAAAGTGTAACATTTAAAACTGCAAAATACTTGTGTCCATCTCTGCACAGTAATCTACATCTAAATATTTTTTCTTCTGTGTTTTATAAATTTAGTGAAAGCAAGGAATTTTAGGGACAGTTACAGCCTCACTGAACCAACATTTCTCGTACCTTGGTAATGGATTCAGGACAGAAATAGAGACGACTTCCCATCCCATCCATTCTCATTATCAGCTCTTCCCTCCCTCCTGCAATCAACATATCCATACACGCTTGCAGAAAAGCAAACATCTCATTACAGTTTCCTAACCAGTTCACTGGACTATTAGAGATGCCAGCATGGGTTAAGTCTCTGGAGAGAGATTCTCTAATAGCTCTGGAAGTTTCCATTATATTTATTATTACTTGAACAAAGTTATCAGAATGAGATGGTTTGCTCTAATTGGCATGTCTTTGCCAAGCCAGAAATCATCTTCCCAGGCTAAAAAGGTCAGGTATTGATCAGCATTACACAAGCTGCAGTGACAGCAGCAAACTCACAGCCTATAGTCCTGATCCCATTGCATGACCAGCAAGTACAGACCCCCATACAGTCCCCATGAGCTCAGTAAAATCTGTGAAGCCATGTGGGCTTTGTCATGCAGATCAAATTAAAAGCTTAAGGCCCAGTAATATACTCACTTAAATCAACCATAATATGCTATGTTATCTTCTATGAAGACAGCAGAAGAGAGAATGGTTTATAGCCTCCACTTTGCATACAAATTCAGCTGTACATCTGTCCAATAGTCTCTTAAAGTATTTCCAAAGGGCTCCGGTAAAATACTTTATTCTAATTGTTAATCATCTGAACATCACATTTGAAATGAGAAAAACATTGAGAAGTGCCTTAAAATACTCATTACAGTGGAAAATGTCTATTTCTGACATGCTTTTGTTTCCAGGAAATCCCTCATACTTTCATCGGCCAAATATCACATTCAGTGTCAGTTCCACAATCATTCAGATCAAACACTCCCCGAGCACAATTCCAATGACACGACATCCAAAGCCTCTGCTTACCATCAACTTAAAAATATATAAAGGTTTATAAACAAAGGAAGGCCTGACCTAACCAGTGCCTGTCATATGAAACGGCCAACAGCATGACTTCCGTTGATATACTCTCATGGGGTACATTTATAGGGAACCAGCCTTTCTGTGTGATTAGCAGTATCAGCACACTCCCCGCAAACCAAACCACGAGCATAAAGGGGTTAGAAAGCATTTAAGCCTTTAAGCCCTTAGATCTCCCTCCGAAGGTGTCCTGCTCTTCTTTTCTAATTCATTAGAGAATAAATCTGTGATAAGCAAAGTAAATTAGATTCAGTGACATTCTGCTAATTGAGTCATCTTCCTTTGCCTGGCTTGGCTGGGTTTTTAATTGCCAGCTAATCTCATCAATATGGTGGATGACTGGCAGCATGCAGATCACTGTCATACAACCGCACTGAAATAGAAATAGAAGTTCACGGCTCATCGGTTGACCCAGGTCTCCTTTGTCATACACAGGAATAAATTGGGCAGATCTGCCGGTCATCAACTGACCCCAAAGCATGGAGAACAAGGAGGACAATGGAAGGTAAATAAACAAATGAAACCAGCAGAGCTGCTGGGAAGATCTGCAGCAGTTTCAGGAACGATGGAGCAGGAGAGAAAAGGGGTCTGTAAACCTGTCCTGCATTCTGATGAAGCCCTGCTGTGGTGAGAGATTCTAAATGGCATGAATTATGAAAGGGATGATTTTATAATTGAGACCGTATTCATTTTGCCCTATTGTAGCAAGTAATACTGCAGATTCTCCCGGACGTGGCACTGAGGAGCTCTGCTCTTCACAACACTGAAACCTCTCAGCATTTACAAAGGGAAAGCCCATGCCTGGCACACACATCCAGTAATGCATATCTAGATAGAGTAACAGTAAAACAAGACAAAATTCTCCCCTATAAATCTCTCATTAGTTACAGTTACGGTAACTAAAGGTTATTATTTTCAAATGCAAAACTACTGTATCTAGCTTGACAGAGGCATGACCTGCCATTGCATCCTGGGCCCTCCTGCTTCAGCTAAACTTGGTTAGAGGAGCAGATTTTCAGCATCACTGAAAACATGATCTGGACATCTTTTTGTTGTAGTTTCACAGCAAAACCAATCCTGTGTCAGACTTACACAAGTAAATCCCAGTTGGCAGGGGCTGCTGGCTGACCCAGGGATCTCAGCCCATTCACTGAGATCTTAAAGCAGGATCAAGGCTTACATTTGTCTACATCTGTTTCTCTTTTATATTTATATTTACACTTAGCTCTATGACATAAGAGCCTAGAATGCCTTATTGCCTCAAATAAGAGATTTAAGCCAGAGATTTCTAAAGTACGTTAACAAACTTTAAATCAAATGCTCAATTCATAAAACAAAGAACAATATTTCTCTCACACTATAATTCTTCCCAAGCCTCACACCTGCACTGTTGATATCAGTGGAGTTTTATGCCAACATCAGAAGAGGCAGGTCCTGATTCTTCATTTTTCTAAAGTATCTTTGAAGCAGAAAAGCCTGAAGCTTTAACTTCTTATCTATTTTTATCTAGCAATAGTAAATTCATCAGAGTAACGACCAAAAGCAGCCCTTCTTGAGCAGTACTTAGCCCTTTTTTTCTCTCTAATGTAACCGTTACTGTCTCAGTCTCTGCAAATGACCAAATAAATGGTTGTCCTGCATAAATATGTTCTGACTGTATAAAGTATTTATAAGTCACCCATGTCATCTAGGAGCTTGTTCACTTATAACATGCTGTTTCAATGAACAGCACTGATGGTAAATGCTAAACAAATCACAAAATATGAACATGAAACTGATGTTGAGCACCATCACAGTAAAGCCATTAAACATTGGAATTAATGTCTATTTTAATCTCGGGGGGGGGGGGGGGGGGGGGGGGGGAGAGAGAGGTTTTTTTCTTTTTTTATAGCATTCACTTAGATATCTTTTAAAACGCAGTCCTTAGAGAGCCTATTTAGGCACATGCATGCTTTCACGGGAGCAGAGAAAGTAATATCACTGTAAGATATGAAATTATTATTTCTTCTCACCACAAAAGGCAGCAAAGCCGGTGCAGCCCTGCACAGAGGGGAAACAGCAGGAAAACTATGACAGCAAGGGCCTTGCCTGCAAATGTCATACTCTCCCTAGTTCACATTTCACAGACCGGTGTGCCAAATAAAAAATATTTCATTCCGAAAGACCCCACATGTGCCTTGGGTGAGGCGTGAACATTGCCAGCAATGTCTGATGTTAGCTGGGGGGGCTGCCCAGGCCCTCGCTTGATGCCTTGCTCATGGGTGCCATGGCAGGGGTTACCAAAGGGGACACTAAGGGCTAAGGCACAACCAACAGGCATTCCATATGCAACAGCTCTTGGGATGGGAAGGAAAAGACAGAGCAACTTCAGCCTTCAGCAAAGCAGGAACAACTCTGTGCCCTACTCAACTACACCAAAACTCTGCAGTGCAAAGCTTTGTGCTTGCATTGCACCTGTCAGAGGAGGCTCAGTCCATAACTGCCCATTCAGCAAAACTGGTCTTTATATTCTGTCCACAAACACCTGCTAAAGGATAACCCAACACCCAGCCAGCCATTCCATCAGCTAACTTAAAAACGACCTGAGCACCTGCATAGTTACCTCTGAATTCCCCCCACTTCTCTTTCGGGAAGAGTTTAAAAGTCACTATTTATATAGTTATATAACTGCATATATTTTACTTAAAGTACCTTGCCAAGGTCTGCACACAGAGAAGGATTCCCAGCAGCCAGAGAATCGCTGGCTGCATCCATTCTGTCCGAGATGGATTGGTGATTACCATCCTTTGATGGGAAACCCAACAGACATGGCAACTTCTCACAAGCTGACAACAACGCAGGGAGAGCAAGAACTAAATAAATCAACAGCTCAAGTTTGTTTTACCCACCCCCCAAAAAACCAAACAAAAAAAAAACCAAAACCAAAGCCATGCGAAAGCTTGCTGGGCAACCAAGTGCCAGAGCCCATACTCAGAGCAGGAGGGCTGAGGTTGGTTGTCACGACACAAGGCCGTTGACTTCAGCAGAAAATGACTGCTCCAGGAAAAGTCAAGATAAGAAATCACATTTGGCCATTCCTAGGCACTTGAACAACTCACCATAACGGTCTTCAGATATGTTCCCCATGTCTTTCACTTCCTAGTGAGGGAAGAAGGAAGTGCTATAGCCACCTTCTGGCACATTTGCGCCATTTTCTTCTGTGAAAGTAAGTTGACCCTAGTGCTTGCTGCAATAAATCTTCTCCCATTTCCTCCTTCCTTTATCCTTTTCTGTTTAAAGTTATTTGTACAATAGACTTAAATACATTATACTAATTTCTCTAGGAGCCCTGACACGTTGTTAAATGACCATGAACCTATTTTAGTTGCACCTTAATTTATTAACTCTCCTGTCTACCTCCAGTGTTGGTGCCTCTGTTGTAGGATCATAGGAGGTTTAGGTTGATTATCTGCCTATTTCATATGCAGAGCCATTATTTCACTCTGCTCCATGCCATTATAATAAAGCAAAAAGCTCTCATTTTTTTCATTTTCAGTTCACATTGGGAGACTACATGCCTTATTAGTATCTTCTAAATTCTTATATTCTGTTTGTTGTGTAGTGCAGTCAGAGAATACAAATAGATTCTGCCTCAAAGAGATGCTTTGCAGAATTTAAGGATGGAGATAATCCTGTTTTTATCAGGTGAACTAGTGAATCTTACCTCCTGATAGCTCTTTTCCCTATCACTGCCAGCATGCTGCCCACATTCTTAGAGGCATGTAACTGCCAATCTGCACATTGAGACACTCCTATTCACCACTAAGATACTGGTATCAATTTCTAGCTGCCACAACCTCCAAAGCACTTCTGATCCCATGGGGCATTTCAGTTACTCTTGGTCAACAAGCTGAGAAGACCAAAGCACCAGCGCTGCTGGTCATCTGCAGCCCATCAACCAGGACTGGCCCCATGCAGTCCTGAAACTGGTCCCACACCATCACCTGAGGGTTTTGCCCTCAATAAAAGGGCAGCTGCACTTTCTCCAATAGAAACACTCTTGACCCCCTTTTGAGAGTTCCATTTGCATGTTGCTTTTCTTTGCCTCCACTGCAGTTTCATTCAAGATGCTCTTAAGTCTTTGACTCACACCACAGTTGGCAGCTTCAGTGCAGCTCTACAGAGTTTAATAAATGGTCTAAAGTGGCAATGAGAGGCTGATTAGTACTTGGTGGCCTCTGAGAAGCCTCATGCCACCCAGAGGTGGGTCATCTCAGCTACACTGGGATAACAGCACAAACAAACACACCATGCTACTCCCTGGGCTGGCTGGAAAGCAGTCTCTCCTGTGTGGTGGAGCAGCTATTGATTTTTCCAGCTGTTCTCGGGGGAACTCACAAGAAGAAAATGATTTTCTTTTAAGTTCAAGTGCAAGAGTCTGCCTTGCTAAAGGGCTTATCTTCACATATAAGTTTTACCAATTCAGCTTGAGTTGTATAATTAAAGTCGCGCAACCCCCCATAGTGTGGAAAATCCTATAAAAATGCTTTATATGGAGATAGCTATATGAATTTTAAACAGTCTCATATCAGTATAAATGCACCCCCATGAGTGCCTCTACAAATATAGTTGCTGTCCAAAAGCATACATCAAGGAATTTTATAACTCTTCAGTGATTTATGTCACTGTATAGCACTGAATATGGTCTAGTTCAAGCCTTTCAAACATAGGGAACAGATAAATCTTTAAAATCTCAGGAGGTTAAAAAAAAAAAAATCTATATTTTATATCATATATTTATATTTTATGGTGAGTGCTAATTTAAGTACCACACAGTTATTTCTCCTTGGATTTCTAGCTCCAGTTCAAACAGGCTTTAGTATTTTCATTACAATTCAGTATGTTTATTTAGCATTAGAGCTGGCTGAACTATTCATTACTAATTTAGCCTACTTATTTTTATTTATTTATTTATGGTAAGTGAATCTTCACCAAATAAATCCTAGTTCTCCTCCCACAATGTTCAGATTCTAACAGCATTCCCTGGAGAGTTTGGGAGGATGATTATTCAAGACCCATGGTCTATTCACATGTACCAATTCCCCATTTATTCTTTGTGGGGTGTGCCTGAATGCCTGAGTGTTTGTAATGCTTCCTAGGAGCTCCTGCAAACCCATTTCTGGAAACAAACATTATTTCCCATTCAGCTGTGCTAAAAAAACCACAAACCAATAATTAAAAACAAAAGAGAGAAAGAAAACGTAATCCTCCCTCTCACACCCCATCTGAGCTCTCAGACGAGCAGTGTGATACAAAGTCATGTATTTTAAGTGACAGACGATGAGTAGCTCCCATCCACAGCAAGCCTGGCTAATTCACATGTCGCTAATGTAGATCCTCATTTGCATATGCAAGCTTATTCTGTCCTTGCTTCCTTCAAAAATGTAAAGAGCAGAACATTTTACTGAGATTTAAAATATCTGAGATACCACCTGCTCCTATGATGATTGCTTCCAAATACTTACTAGCAAGGACATAAATAACTGAACCTTAGTCCCTTACTGAAGGGAAGCAAAGTCCGAACATCACACGCCACAGCATCCTCATTTTCTGGAGCTGACTGTTCACTCTTGCAGAGTTCACCGATTCAATCTGCTCTGGTCTGTATAACATACTGCAATATTTACTTGCATTCATTTTAAAATACACAGGACTAGACGGATGCTTGCACACAGCACTATGAGATGTGAAAGGGCATCCAGGTACAAGCTGCACTTTATTCCTCTAACGAAGAGTCACCTTGCACATCATGCTCATTCTGCATAAGGTTGGGACTCTTCTTACTTTTGTGCCAATTGTCCAGCTCTTGAAGACCTTACAGAGCAAGAATGGCCAGTTCTGCTGACCCTCAGAATTCCCTGCAAACCCTTACACATCCCAGCTCGTGAAGTGCCTATGTCAAAGAAGCATTGGGGAATCTCTCAGGCTTTCACCACTGGAGAAGGGGAGTCCCACAGTGATCCTGGCGCTTTGCTGCAGGTATGGCACTGCTGAACATGCAGCTTGGTGCAAGGGCAATCCCGTGACACTGCCCACAGCAGCCCTTACTGCTTTGCTTCCTCTCAAACCAGCAATTCAGATTTCCTGGCAGCAGCGGAGAGTTTTCACTTTTAATTTACCTCTTTCAGCATTAGCTAAATATTCCATTTTTCTCTCCTGCTATAACCAATAAAAACCAAAGGGAACACACTCATTATCAGCATCTGACACCAACAGTAGAAATCCAACTCATCTTTTTATTCCTGCCTTAGCAGAAAGGAAAGGTTGTTGAAACATGGCTTTGGGCAGCAGAGCTTTCTCAGCTCTAGGCGTATTCTGTTGAGTTTCTCATTCCCTGGAGACATCCTTAAATTCCCCCTCACTGGTTCAGTCCCTGACCTTTCAGTGAACTAACTCCCAGAATTAAAAATACCAAGGACTTGAATATACAATAACAAGCACTTTTCCCAGCTGTTATCATGGCAAAATCTTTTCCAGTTATTTACCCCTACCTCCTTTGGTTTGTATTCCTTTAGCTGACCCCAAAAAAGCCAAGAGTTTTATTGCCTCACCTTCCACTTCATATGACTCCTTTTTTCAGTACTACAAATACTGTATCTGCTAACACATGGAATTGTATACCAATTTTCAATTCAAAATCAGCAAGCGTCCCTTTTGCTTTCAGGTTGCTAGCTCGTTCATCTTCTGCTGCAACAATAATATTAATCTGACAGATAATCCTGTGCAACTCAGGCTGTCATTGCCCATGCAACACCATGCTGGTGCTCAAAAATGCTTCTGTTTTCCACTTAGCAGGCAGCAGTTTCTGTGGGCTCTGACTCTGAGCACAGGACCCTCCACACCAGCTCCTCAGCACAGGGTCCCAGAGCTTTGCTGACACATATCCCATCAGTGTGCCAGGTCACCCACCCAGCAGGGAAGGTCAAACTGGCAGCTTGTGCTCTGTGGGAAGCCAATTGTCACATGTTAATTCAAGATCTTCCAACAGATAATCTCAGGCTGTTTTGTTCCAAGACTCAGTCCTAATCCAGTCTTTCATCACATACTCCATTAGCCCTGCCAAAATTTCCAGCTGGACTCTTAAAACTCAGTTACGCATCGGTTCTGCTGCAGCCCCACGCATCTTCCATGTCCTTCAGTTAAAAATCATCCTCTCTGAGATGTGCCATGTTAGAACAACATTCCCAGGACCTCTTCAGTATGCTGACCCAGGCCACGGTCTATTTTACCTGAACACTATTCAAATATGTGAAGTGCATCAGGGCTACCACCTTGAGAAACATTACCTCTGGCCATCTTCCTTCACAGTGGTGCTCAGCACATACAAATGCAAATATACTATTGAAACCTCTCCCAGACTTCCAGCTTTTCTGGAGCCTTTGGCAACTCTGTTCCTCCATTCAGACGACCATCTTCTTTTCCTTTACGGCACCACACACTTGCTCAAAACTGTATTTGCCCAATATATTTGAAAGATCATCTTTACTGTGTTTGCCCCTGTCTAACTAGTACCCCCTACACGTGACACTGCCCGATGCTACACATAGCAGCACACTTCCCAGTACCACAGGAGGGCTCAGCAGCAGTTCAGAGCAATCCCTGTCATTATGACACCTCTTGGTTTTCAGAGGAGCCTCCTACCAGTCCACAGCACCTCTGCCTCATTCAGCAGGGCGTGCAGCAGAATTGCTTTGCTTTCCCAGAGAGGGGCTGTGCAAGCAGTCCCACCTCCATTTGCTGTTCCATACTGCAGCTCTGATTCCTCCCAGGCCTGAAGGGAGCACTCAGTAAACTCTATGGACAAGAGGAAGAGTGTACAATGGGACCTGGGAAGTGGAACAGTTTTGTAATACAGAAACCATCCCACAGTTCCTATGGAAAAGCCTCATGACACTATCCCACTCCAGGATTTCTCTGGGAGACTAGATCTTTTGTCTTTTTTTCCCCATCCATGATCCTTATTAGTTTCCCAGACTGCAATAAAAGATGAGTTCTTGAACCACATTTTGTCACCTAGATGTGGGAAAAACATGCCCCCTATCATCTTCTGCTAGTGACCTGCCTCCCTTTCAAGATAGCAACCATTCAGTTGTCCCACCTAAGGCACGTGCCCCAGACAGTCACCCTGAACCCACCCCTTGCAGGAAGCCCTGCAGGGTGGGCTGCAGAGGCACATCTCAGTCATCTCTAGGAACTCACTGCCTTCAGTTCTGATTGAGGATTAACAGCTTATGGGGAAAACAATAAAATTGGAAACTGTTTCAATTTGAAATTGTAAAATCAAACCAGACCTGTTTCCGCTCAAAAAATTACTTGCTTTTCCTGATTGTTTTTCTTTCCTCCAAAATAATGGGAAATAGGGTTTGTCATGCTTACAGACTGCACAACTCAACAAGTGACTGACAGTTTTCATCCACAGTAAAAGCCTGATGGTCTGTGGCAGATAACTGCACTCGCTCTTGCCAGATCACATGTTTTTGCTCATGAGCTGTGAAGTGAAAGGAGAACTGTGAGTCATCTCCAGAAGACTTTCAAGAAACAGTTGATCATGAACTGAGAGCCATGGCTATGAGGTCAGCCCTCCCCTTCTCCTGACCAGAGCGTGGCTGGGAGGCTGTGACTCACGGCAAAGTAGAGAGGGTTCAGTCCACGGCTTTCCTTTCTGTAGGAAATGATTCAGTACAAGATTCTCATTCCTTTTTATATGCTTTTTAAAAGCATCTTTTAATGCTGGCTTTATAGCAATGGTTTTTTCCTCTTCACCTCACAGAAGGTTTCAGATCAGTGATGTTCGAGGTTAAGTACCGAGCAAAGCAATCCCAGTCACCAAAGGACAGTGTGGGAACATGCTTTGCCAGAGAACAGTGGTGTTCAGAAAGGTTCTCGCTGCTTTCAAGAGCCACTTGGCATTTCCTTGCTTCAGTCTCCTGTTCTGCCCATGGCTTCCAGGAACAGGCACTGGGGATTTAGATAAGGGAAATGCTAAGAATGCTCTTTTCATTTCCATCAGTTACCTTCACACAGCTTCACTGGTGCAGTGCATGTTTTGCATGACTTTTTCATCAGTGCCACTATTAAAAAAACCAATAATTAAAATGAAAAAAACCCAACATCTTTATACTGTCTTCCTATCCACAACTACCTAAGGTCTTCTGTCCTATGGACATCCCATCAAGCACAACAATATTCCAGTCTGGCAACCAGCTCTGGTGCAATTCTCACTTTGTGTCCTGCACCAACCACAGTCCTCCCTTCTCCAAAAGCATAAGACTCCTCTGACAGATTCTTGCTTGGTTCCCTGTCAGAAAATAGCCTTGAACCTTCTTCTGTGACAATAAACAGAGACCTACATCTGCTAGGAAGTTAAACACCACGCAGTCTGCATAGCTTAATACATACACAATTCTTGCAGATTAACAAATGACCTCAAAATGAGCAGTTTCACTAGAAAAAGCATGATAGTTCTTGCAGGTAACTTTCTCCTGACAAACAAAAAAACAAAAAAAAAAAAAAGGAGAAAAAAGAAACAAAAAAAACCCCCATGGCCTAATTCTAACTTCAGATTGCATTTGCCAGATGTAACTTTGGTATAAAGTTAGATCCAGCTCTATCTAAAATACAAAGCTATTGAGATTCCTGCAAAAGTTTGCATCCTTACAAGACAGTGGTAAAGTTCTAGGGCAAATCTGCACTGTCGATGGCCTCAGGACTCCTCAGTACCAAGGTGGCATCTTACTGATCTTTTTAGTTCCATCTACAACTTGGGAAGGACGAAAGTTCCCCTCACCGCACACAGCAGCCAGGTCACAGATGGGCCTTTGTCTGCAGCAGGGGATGCCAGAGGGAATCTGCAAAAAGGCCTTAAGTCTTGAATAATGCAGAAAGTGAGAAATACTTTAAACAAAAATAGTTTCTAAGTCTTCTCATAGAGCCTGGAGCACAAAACTGCCAGCCCTGATCTGTGTCTGAGTCCCCTCGCAGCAGTTCCAGTGTCCTGGCCACTTCCTGAAGGCTTGATTGGGAAAACCACCCAGCAGAAAACAGCAGCCTTTGATCTCTCTCCCTACCTCAATATCCCCCACCCCAGCATACAAAGCCTTTATTTGCTAATGAAAGGCAGGAAGCAGACTTGAATTAATCAAGTGAAGTTTCTCTCCATTTCATGTACAGAAACTAACTCTAATTAAACGGAAGTTCTGCCATACTTCCTATTTTGAGACACAACCGTACAATTAAAGTGCACACAAATAAGTGACAGTACCCCTTCACTTCCTGGGACACTGTAATACCAGTCCTATGAGCCTAACAACAGGAACGCTCACAGAGGACAGCAGTGCATATCCACTTTGCAGCAGCAATGGTATTGGGTAGTTACGATTAATGAACTGGCGGTAGGGCAAGGTTGGGTTTTGGTATCACTAAATCAAAATCCTGCTTGATTTGTTCTGATCTGGAAACATTCCCAAGTATTTCCTCCACTCCAGATCAAGCTCTAAGGGATTTATTTCATTTTTGGATGCCATACCCTTTATTTCTCCATACTAAATAATTTGTTTCCCCGTTGCTTGCAATCCCAGCCTGGAAACCACTTTAAAGGACAACTGTAATGAACTGCTTACAGACTACCACATGCACCAAGTTATGTTAGGGAACTGGGTTCTTTTGTTTATTTTGAAGTCTCAAGAATTTTTTTCAGGGTTATACACATGAAGAAAGTTACTCTGAGATTTTGTTTTCCTTTAAGGGAAGACACGTGTGTAAGTATATATAATAAATGGAGAAAAAAATTCTTGAGGCTTTAAAACAATGTCTCATAATTTAATTCTGAAATCAAGAATTACTTTCTTACATCTGTTTTCCCTTCAGGCTTCTTCTAGCACATCAGTGCATACTGGAATGATAACCCTAAATACAATACCAGTCTTCAGACTTCAGTGAAAGTGTTCTCTCTGGCCATATTATCGAGATGGTCATTGAAAGAGATAATGGCTGCAATTATATGAAATGTTAACATACTTGTGATATCTGTCTTCAGTTCCCAACTCTGACTTCTGAACAGACTGATACTTTCAACACCCTTGCTCAAGCTGCTTGCTTTCTTGCAGCAGCAGTAGATACTGGCAACATCAATACAGTGCCTGTAGCAAGGAACTTCTCAGACAGCAATTCAAATAATCCTAAGTGGAAGGCTTAGGAGGAACAACCAGGATTTGGGCTTTAAACAGCTTTAAATTGCTGCTGCTCCCCTTAGTGCCTTTTAGTTGGGAGGAAGGCTGGCTTCTTTATTGTTTTGTGGTCATTGGGAAATGTCATTTTGTTGATATTTACAAAATGCACAGGCCAAGGGAGCTGAGGCAAAGGAGGCCTGGGCATTCCAGTTACTGGGGAGATCGGATAAACAAAGACAATTCTGATCAGCACCATGATCGAAATGCTGAGCACTGTCCCCTCCTTTGCACCTACCACCTGTACTGCCACCTTAAAGCACCACTGAGAGGACCACAATTGACTGCACAGCACCTGCACTAGTAGGGGACCTCCCACTCCTTGCAGTGAAGAAAACACATCCGTGTTTTAGTTTGCACTTTTTATTCTGAGTATCTGTGACTCACCCTTCTTACTGCTGTACCACTGTTAAAATATGTTTGCTCAGATCCACCACTCCTTCAGGGAGCTGGTGTGACCCCGGCAAGGCCCACTGGTGCATCAGTCCTGCCTTACTAAACACCCCATTGAAGAAAGCAGAGTCCTGGGACTGTGCTCAGCAACTGCTGCTGACAGACACACACAGAGGTTTAGACCTCCCTCCCCGGGAGGCCACCACAAGTCACTGTGTCCTCACACTGGAAAGACTCCAGTGCAGGGCAGGGAACTGACGGGAAAGAGCAAAATCCATCCCTAGGAAACTCTCAGACTTCAAAATTTGGCCGTAACTTGAAACATGAAAGACACTGGTGAAACGAAGGTCGAGATGAAAATGCTTTGACAAGGTCAAATGTATTTTGGCGAAGTTTAATCCATTCATTTTGACTTTTATCTGACAGATGGGATGAACTGTAAAACAGTGGCAATATTGTAGTCTAAAGCTCACCGACCCATTCCTGCTCCATATCTAGGACTCAGCTGCCTGTCCTGTAGCCCTTCCCCAAATTTCCAGCCAAGTGATGGAAACACCTAACTGGCTGTGGGCGAGGGGCATTTCCCAACTCTTGGTAGCTCTACAGCAGATACACGTCTTGTTATACTATAGGAAAAAGGCTTGTTTACAGCTCTCAGATATTCAAGGATGGGCATCCTAGACTACTGCAGCAAAAAATAACCTACTGCACACTTCACTTGGCACCTGTTCTCTGCAGCAGGTGACCTAATCCAGGCAAGAACTAACCTGCCAAAGTCTTTGGTATTGTGTTTCATGGGCTGAATTAGATGAGGAGCAGTACCACTTGCAGGACCATGCCAGTTTTGGCTTTCCACAGATTCATATGAAGAGTGGGTGACCTGGGGAGCCCCAACACAATTACAAACCCCAGGATGGTAATATTTCACTAGAGCCCCTGCTCACTCACTTCAGGTAATCTAACACAGGGCTGGAATATCAAAAACACCCAAAAAGAGACATTTTTCAACATTTCAAAAATGTAAGCTGATACAAGATATCACGGGTTAGTAACTGCCTCAGACCATAACACGGAGCCATGAAGCTCTTGAAGTGTCTGAGACACACAGCCCTATAAGGTAACGTAGGTTAACATTTTGCAGAGGAGGGAGGGAGTGTCTGATAAACACCAGCTCTGACAGACAATCCCATCACAAGTGGGGCTTAGAGGTTTGTTTTGAAATGAGACTCTGAGCCACAACCTAAAGAAAACATGACCTTGGAGTAATAGCAGTTTGCAAGATGATACAAAGAAAAATTGCTTTATTAACAAATAAAGAAACAGCAGGCTGAGCCAGATGTTGTTTAGGAGACTTGACCTGACAATTGATATATTGATACCTAGTTATTGGCGAGGTAGGAGAACTCAACGAGATATCTCTCTCTTGCATGCAAAATAAATCAAATTATTCCCACAGTGACACCACGAATACTGCTTTGCATACAAGTAGCAAAGGCAGAGGTCTCAGGAAAGATGTGAGTGCAGCAGCAGATCATACTGCCCAGCACAAACCAAACATTAAAACACCACATATGGGAACTGATGACAGAGAATACGTAGCAAGTGAGACAGCTACGTGAACTCTTTTGGCATTACAGAGCAACACAGTGTCACTGAGACAGGAAGGGCAAGTGAATAACGTGAAAAAGTAAGAAGGAAATCCATGTCCTTAGGTTGATGATTTGCTTATCTGTGTGAGATGACCCCAATGAATATTGCTAGCAAGCCAACACCATTGCAGTATTAATTAATTTGTAATCTAACAATAAACTAAAATAATCAGATCGTAAATCTGACAGATTAGGGCAGTCAGAAGGTGAAAATAGCAAAACAAATCACACAAGAGAACTTCAGCATTCTGTAATAGAGGGATGCCACAAAAAGATCAGATTAAATGTGTTTTCAGCTAGGAGGCAGAAATGTACTCTCTTGGATTACCACAGGTTGCCTTGGTGAACGGATGGTAACTGGAGAGATCTTCAGGGCGTGAGCACAGCTCCTACCCGCTATTTCAGAGTACTCCAGTATTCCAATGTCATTCTATTAATCCCCCTACAAGAGCAATAGAGTTGGTGCCAGGGTACAATAGCATTTAAAAAAAAGTGAGGCCAGAGTTAAAAACTGATCAGAAGTGCCTTCTGCTGATCCAATTGCTCAAACAACCACCACAACCTCAAAAACTAGCCCAACCTCCCTCTCTCAAAAGCTCGGTTTTAGGGAAGTGCATTAATGCTCTAGAATGAACTAATATTGTTGAGGCTATTATTGTGGCTCCATCAACCATGGTAAGGCTTTGTCTCTCTGTTGAGATAACAAGCTGCATACTGCTTATCTACTGTTAGACATATGGCAATAGCAGACCTGAAGATAACTCACCCATATTGCACAGCCTACCATAAACATCTTGCGTAATGAGAACAAAATGGGATGCCAAGGGTATGAAGACTATGGACACCAACACAACAAAGTTTGCACAAAACCAGAACCCAAAGCGCTGTCAAACAATGGAGGGGCTCTCTGAAGCAAACACTTTCTCCCAGTCAACCTGAGGCTCATAAAAGCAAAGTAAGGATGGCCTAGGAAAAAGCTATCATAAAAAAAATAATACCAGAAATTTGTATTTTTCTGCTAAATCAGACAAATTGAATGTTCAGCTCTAAGCTAAAGCCTATTCAGCCTGTGTGTTGCACTGCCCAGTGATTTGGCCGTATTTGTGTATTTATAGAATATTACCATGGATGGATGTCTGTGCTCATTTGAGAAAAGCTGCAGCCACTAGAAAACATCATTACAAGAGCATCACACACAAATTTTCTGACACCCTGCCTGCCAGAATGTCTCAACATTACAGATGTGCCATTTTCATTTTTCAGAGAAAATTCAACAAAACACAGAGCAGAGAGATAGGAGTGAGACTCACTGCAACAGTCCTTTCACAGCAAGGGAAAGCCAGTGGGGAATGACTGCAACAGCTTCTCCTCCACCTATGATTTACACTTATCTATTAAAGGATAGTTGTATCCACAGTCCTTTAAACATCTCTTCTCTTTCAGACCTCTAGAAGCATTTATAAGTATTTTCTACCCTTCTCTTTCAAGTAACTGGAGAAGGAACTTGAAGCATATTTTTCCCCTTACAGCATCCATCACTGCAGCCACAGAAAAACCTACAGCTGAATATTTGTCTGGAGCAAGTACTCCAGGTTCCAAGCTGGCTGGTATCTATGTAATATTCATGGCATGGTCTATCATGTCTTTCCAGCTGAAGACATCTAAAGCACATTACTTTTGTATAACCCTAGCACTACAGAAGTGCAGTTTCCTCTGGGACAGAAGGTAGCAAACAAGCAGATCAAAGATGGCCACAACACACTGCACCCTGTTACAGGAGCATGTACGTGCTGGCTGGGAACACCTGTGGGAAAATCCCTCATCTTACGCAATGACAACTTAATCATCCCTTATAGAGCTGTGCACAGGGCATATTTCTATAGCTCCATGGAATACTAATACCAAGAAAGATCTCTGCTTAGTGAAAAGCACCAATACCACCTCTTTAGATTTTGGTCTGCAGTAGAGTAACAATGAGACTTTTTACAAAATACTCAGCTGAAAATATGCAGAACAAAAGGCGCAAGAAACCCTTTCCAGAACAGCATTTCCAGCTCAGGAAATACTCATGCTCATAGAAAGCAGAATACTTGGCAAGACCAAAATTGCTTGGGGGAGAACTGGGTGTCTTTGCCTCCCCTAGGGTCATATGCCAGAGCTGCTCCTTCAGGCTCCTTTTAGGAGCAACAAAGGAGGGACAGCTTTGCCTGTGGCAGAGCCAGGATGATGGACATTCATCTGGTGGGGACCTTCACCAGCCTCTGGGAAGTGCAGCTCTACCAACTTACTGCTGCTGTGCAGCCCACCTGGCCTCTCCACCCCATAAGCATGTAGCCAGGTGCCGCCCCACATTGAGTTTTGGTAACTGGGGCCAAATACGTGGCCCAAATCTGTATCTCCTCAGAATGATGCAAATACCAGTCCTAGTGCAAGGTGCGGCAGCTGAATGGCCTAAAATCTCAACTACCACACCACAGCTTGGAAGTCAAGAGACTTGAGAAAGAGTCAAATGCTCCAAGCCAGCAATACAATTTACAGCTTAATGATGGACCTAAAGTACAAAATTCAAATTCAAAGATGTCAAGATGCAAAACTTAAGCAAAAGGTCCAGATGCACTGCAATGTATTGAATGGCACCACCCAAGAGACAGCAAGAAGACATAAGGAGGGATGCACCTATTAAATGCACACCGAGGGGACTTGCGCTGGAAGGGCTGCGGCTGAGACGGAAGGTGAAATGAACCACTGCTGAGTGGCAGCACAGGGAAGAAACAGCCGAACGGACAGAGCTGCGTCTCAGGGCTGGGCTGTGGCACTGCCAAGTGGCTTACAGCAGAGGGAAATACTGTACCTGCAGTACCTGTGCTTGCTTTGTTTGGCAGACATATTGGGAAACCGTAGAAACTGCTTAAGGCTGTGTCTGTAAACCACTGCCTTTGTGAAAGCACAAGAGAGGAACTAAAAAGTGAAATTTCTAATAAAAGTAAGTTTTATCAGAGCTTTTGGCAAAGCTTGGAATTAAGATGTGAAAACTAAAAGATCAAGAGAGGAAACAAAATCCATCCTTAGACATTCACCAATCAGAGTTAAGGATAGATATATGCTTAGGATTTTCTGGAACATACCACTTGTATTTTATTTACAAAAACAGAGTTAAGGTGTCCTTGATTTTATTCTCGCTCAAGGATACCATCAGCTATCAGCAGACTCTTCACACCTACAAAGCTCAAACAGCCCCTGAAGCTTTGCCACAGCACCTCCCACCTTGCTACATTTGGCAGATGCACCACATCAGTCCTCCATGTCTCTGATGGGACCATATGGGCAACTGTAAATACAATTACTACCATTTTCCACTAAAGAATGAGCTGGCACCTTGAAATACTCAATCACATCTTAAAATTATATAGTGGTGTGGTGAGAAATGGCCCCTTTCCACTCACTCAGAGGGCTCCTCCTGTTTTCCTTGTCAACTCTATGGACTCAGCAAAGCATCCTGTAGCTCTTCAGCCACAGAGAAGCAGTGTTCAGATTTAACAAGCGTAGAATATCTGCTGGAAACTTTGGTACTGACGCTGACAAGTGTTCCTGCACTCAGAGGTGACTTGAACTTGGAGAATACAGACAATATTTCCCAATATAACCTTTGTAGTCTTCTATTTCTATTGCTAAAAAGAATTTAATTTTAGTTGTTGAGATTTTACTACCTCTCCCAAAACACCAATTGATTTCCCTGCTTATTCTAGCAGAAATCCTAGAGAGATTTAAGATACTTTCCTTCTACCAACTTCCTTTGTGGCTTCATTGGGGCTTTTTTCTCCCTTTTAAGTAAAAAGCTTTTATTTAATACTTTAATACTTACACCATAAGAAACTTGCATTTACTCAGCTAAAAGCTCTGGCCAGGGATACAATGCAGCAGCCTGCAGAGACCCTGGCGATGGTTGGGGGTCCCAGCTCACTGTACTTCCTTCTCTGAGGGTCCTTCAACCTTCCTGACCTTAGGACAACTACAGAGATGCAGGTCAGCAGGTCTGAACCCAGGGAAGAAGTAACAAGCCCCAAAGTCTTTTCCTATCTTTTTTTCCTATCTCTTTTCCCAGCCTGATTTTCAAGAAAGGCATTTCTAACAGTCTTTGTTAGCATACAAGTAATTCAGGGAGGACCAGAAGAAACCAGTTTCTCCTGCTATGAATATAAAACCACCAAGTTCATTAAATCTTCCGTTCTGATTAGAAGTACAAATATTTGGTATGAAAGGAGTATTTTATCTCCTACCCTCGAGGCAGACAGGCTGTAAATAACACTGGCGGCTGACTAAGAGAAGACTAGCAGCTTTCAGACAGCTGATTTTAAAAGTGCAAATCTGGGATCATGTAGTTCAGAAACCTGCTTTTGAGGGACAACAACAAAAAAGCTTCCTTCCTATGTCAATATACACAGCTGCCACAGAAGATGATGTTGCTTCACCACAGAGCTCTGATACAACAGGACGATGAAGAACAACCAGTGTGACAGTGCTCAGAAATCTAAGGAAATGGATCTTCAGAGAGGCGCAAGTTCACCTGAACATCTCAAAAGCAGAGTTTGAGAAATAAAGAACCCTAGAAATCACATCACCAATTCCTCTCCTTGCACATCCACCAAAGACTGATGTCACTTTACTTCCACTCTATAAAACTCAGTTAAAATTTGTACTTCAATTGTGAAAACAAAAATGTACAATCCTGTATTTACTGAAAAAAAAATTAGATAGGCCTGGTTAAGTGTTAGACATAGGCGTTGCTGTGGGATTACGAGCCTCTGTGAACCTGGAGCTTAATTTACATAGTAGACATGGTGGAAGGAAGGGTTATGGTAGAAACTTACAGAATACTGCTGCACATCTTGTTACTTGGAGATATTTTTTTCTGAACAGTCACTAAGTGCTGGAAATGCAGAGTCAGGCAGTGAGTGCAGACAACGCAGGTGAGGACTAAGTGAGAAGCCTGCTTAGCACCATCGCTTCTTTTGGTTAAGACTCCAGTAAAAGGAACAACACACAAAACCCCACAATTTTTAATGGTCATACAGACAAAGCTATGTTTTTCTTCAATCACACAGCTAATCACTGGAGGAACAGGAAGATCAGCATTCCTCCCAGTTAAGAAGCACATCACCTGTGCTCCTAGTTTCCACAGTGAAGGATGCATCTGGCTTCAGTCCAGCAGTTAGCACAGTCTTTCTTTTTTAGACATATCACCTGGTTTGGCCCCTCTTTTCTCCTACAAAAATCATCATGTGCATAGTAATGCAGAATATAAATCATGGCTACTCATCCTTGTCTTCTGATTCATGTAGTGTGTTGAACAAAAGATCCTCTAATCTGGCACAGAAGTACTTTATTTATTAAGCAGCACTCATGGCCCCATGTAGGGTCCCTGTCCCAGGGGCACATTTTCTGTCACCTCTGCTACTTGAGATCAAGGCCTGGAGCTGAACAGCGCACACATGCATGCACAGTCACTCAGCAGCCACAAGTAGGGAACACCTTGAAGTACAGCTTACCATGCGGTAAAATGACTGTAAAACAGCATTTAGAGTATATATAGTGTATAGATACAGAAGATGAGAAAGGTCCATCTAGAGCCATCACTGAACTGCTCTGATAGCTTACACTCTATTTGTCCACCTGAAAAAAAGCCAGACTAAACCCCGTGTGCACCACAGGCTGCCGGGACGCCCTGAGAATGGAAGATTTGTAATCACATCCTTGCAGGGATCACACCTGAAATCACAGAAAAGACACATAACCTGACTTTTCCCTTTGAAGTTTTGCCATAAACAGGAATAAAACTGCAGCCCTGTACTGAGCAACCTATGTTCCTCCTCTCAATAGCGCCCACGGCACCCATGCCAGCGAATGAACAGCCAGCAGCCAGACTTGTGCTGATACCAGTTTACCTTCACACATCAGCCTCCCTGCTTGCTCATTCTGACTAACCTCAGTCATAACTTCATGAACTCACTTTGTAGCAATGAAAACTAAATGCCATCAAGTACATTTAAATGGCCTCCCATAAAAGACAGATTAAATGATATTTTGTTTAATAAAATACATGAAGACCATTGCTAGCTCATTTCTCAGACAAGAATGAGGAAATCTCCCTTTAAGAGTTTTATATTTTGTTGATTTGGATCATAACAGGAACATCTTTAAATGTAGCAATGGACAGGTAAAATCAAAACTATGATCTGTATCTACTCCAAATAATATTTTTCACATTATTTCCTCCTGAATTTGCTTAACTCCATCATATTTTATGGCTTCCCATTATTTAAAGCCATCACATTGAGTTATAGCAGTTGGGGGAATAGAAAAGCGCTCACTTGCACATAGCTCTGCAGAAGATTGCGACAAAAGGCAGAAGAATATGCTCAGGACACTTGATGAATAAAAATAGTTAGAAATTTACCACTGTTTCATCTCAATAATGCTATTAATAACTAAGCCTCTAATAGAGCAGAAAGAAGACTCAAATTAGAGAACTGGAACGTGATAATTCCAGGCAAAAAACAGTATTTTGACTAAAAATGGCCTTACTAAGTGGTATCAAGTCATCTCTTTTTACTCTTTCAGAAATTATTAAATACTGTTGTAAGTTGCAAAAGTATTGCTCTTATCTTGACAGAAAGCAGATTATGAATCAGTTACACTCAGTTAGTCCATAGTTAAGACTGTAGTTATTAAAGAACCCAGATTCGTCTCTATCTATGCCCAATTAGTTTGTACTTATTCTTGAACATCACTGTCATTTCCTGACAACAAAACTAACACAAACTTCCTACAACATTATGATAACCTGTTTAAGAAAACCAATAACATTGTGTATTTCAGATCAGGCTATAAGGGCTATAAAGGCTCGAAGAAACAACATATTGCCAGTAGGACACAAGTACAGGGTGAGGGGGGCACCAAGTCAATCTGGCATTTACTAACACACATGTCCAAAGCCAATTTTAATTTGGCATTCCCTAGCTTCTTAGGCTGTGGATTATAAACGATTTCCGAAAATTTTGCAGAGTGTTTTTCATTTGCTTCAGTGGAAATTTTGACTGGAAAATGGCAGAAAAATGCCACCAGAATGACTTGACTTTGTTTTGGAAGACTGCATCCAAGGTGTTTGCTGGGGAATATGTTTGGGAAGAACCAGCCCAGCAGGGAGGCCCATATTACACAAAAAAAACCCAAAAAACAGACACAAATGTCTCTAAAAGCAACAAGAGAGAACTACTAGTGGAAAAATTACAGCTGCTTGTTGCGTTTTTTCCATCTCACATTTTCTTTTTAAATCAATTTACTCCTCCTGAAAAACTCTGAGAGCAAACTTTGTTCAGTCTTTCATATGAAAATTATCCAGAGGACTAACATAATCCTGAGCTTATTTTTTTTAATCAAATATACATTTTAGAAAGTCATCAGGATCCTTTTTCAAAACAAGTATTTGCAGTGTCTGAGTATTAAGAACATTATGCATTCATATGCTGAACACATACAGGCAACACTAATACAAAGTTTCTTTGCATAATACAAAGCAGTTCTGCTGTCTTTAATGAATATTTTAGCACTGATTGAGGTAAACAAAACCATCTTCTGAAGGACAATGGATTTCACCCTTTGTTAAAAAGGTCTCTTCAATGCAAAACTGCACCCAGACTACAGTGTGGGTTTTTTGTTTTTGATTTTGTTTTTTTTTTTTGTTTTTTTTTTTAAAAAAAGGGGGGGGGGCAAAGGTGTTAAATGTTTTTCTCTGCCTCAAGTGCAGAAGCCCAGTTTGAGGTCTGGGAGCCTGGTGGTCTCCTGGGACAGTGTGCTCATTGCTGTTTCTAGAGCATCACAGAATAGAAACTCACCAAAACCTAAAAGCAACTACAATACAAATTAATCATGACATTATTTGCATAAGCTACTAAACCTCCTGGCATCCCCCATGAATCACAGAAGGTCAAGGTTGGAAGGGACCTCTGGGGATCATCGAGCCCAGCCCCTGACATAGCAGGGTCGCTTGGGGCAGGTCACACAGAGCCACATCCAGGCAGGTTCTGAACGCCTCCAGAGGAGGAGACAGCGCAGCCTCTGCGGGCAGCCTGTGCCCGTGCTCCGGCACCCTCCAGGGAAAGGAGTTCTGCCTCGTGTTCAGGTGGAGCTTCCAGTGCTGCACCTTGTGCCCATTGCCCTTGTCCTGCCGCTGGGCACCACTGAAAAGAGCCTGGCCCCGTCCTCCTGGCACCTGCCCTTAAGGTGTTTATATGCATTGATAAGATCCTGTCTTAGTCTTCCCCAGGCTGAACAGGCCCAGCTCTCTCAGCCTCCCCTCACAGGGGAGATGCTCCGGGCCCCCCATCACCTCCGCAGCCCCCGCTGGCCCCTCTCCAGCAGCTCCCTGTCTCTCCTGACCTGGGGAGCCCAGCACCGGACACCGCACTCCAGACGCGGCCTCACCAGGGCAGAGCAGAGGGGGGGGATCCCCTCCCCCGTCCTGCTGGCCACGCTCCTCCTCGTGCACCCCGGGACACCACTGGCCTTCTGGGCCACACGGGCACGCTGCTGGCCCATGGGCAACGTGCTGCCCACCAGCACTGCCAGGCCCTTCTCCGCAGAGCTGCCCCCCAGCAGCTCAGTCCCAGCCTGCACTGGGGCGTGGGGTTGTTCCTCCCCAGGTGCAGGACCCTACGCTTTTGCACAAAAAATGAATCATGAAGTTACTTACATAAGCCACTAAAACCCCTGGCATCTTCGTGCCATGGCACTTAAACTAACACAGAAGTTTCAGACACCACTCATTAACAGTTGCGTCCCTCTTTACCTGCTCCAGTAACCTGAGAATATAAAACCAGGTATTGGTCACCTGAATTCTTTATGAACTGCCAAATTCAAATTTTGGAGGGTGTTTTACAGAAGGCTGTGGAAAACAACCTGAAGAGCTTTAATTAATGTTCAGGACAATAGTTTCAAGGTTACCTACTAGTGACTTGTCTGAATCAACTCTGTGTCACTGCTTTGATTGGGAAAATAATTTGGCCATGATGACATGTTTTCCTACTGACTACAAAGATAAGTTTATAGGACTCTGTTTGTCCTTTTTTTTAGTCATGGAAGACTCACTGACCCTGATGTGTATCATTTGATACACCTATTCCTCTCCTTCCCACAAGCATTAAAGCACACGCTCTGGTTAAAGTGCATAATCCCCCTTCCTCTGCTCTTTGGGGAGGGGAAGAAAAGCAAGTGCATTAACCACTCAAAGAAAAGTGACAGAATTTGTTACTACATGGTTCTTCACAAAAGAATTTGTACACAGCATAAAACCAAATCTGCTATTAGTAATGAGTATACATGCAGCTGCCTTGTAAATCACAACACTGGGGAGGACACAATGAGTGCAGCACAAACACTGAATTTCTAGAAAGAAACTCTAAATCCACCTCCAGGAGGAATTAAATTAAAAAGGGAATTGTTGCAAGACATTGAAAATGGGTTAGTGCTGGGGTTGTTCTTGTGCCTTGTTATAATTATTTAATACCAGTACCGTGTTCAATATTTTTACACTGGTATAAAATGCTCAGAGCCACTGGAGCTTGCAAAGGGCCTGGCGTGCTGGGAAAGCAAGACCCCAGCCCAGCCTCCCTCCACGGTGCAGCAGCGAGCATCGCCTCTCCGCAGAACACGCAGCCCCTACTGCTCCAGGACTTGTGTGTTATTGCTGTCAGAGGAGCTTTCATCTTGGTTTTGCTTACTGCTCAACAGCCAGCTTTGCTCAGTTAGTGTCTGCAGCTCTCCAGACTCACTGCGCAGCGGCGTTACATACCCTGCTTATCTCCCCAGGCACCCTGAGCCCTCTGTCCCTTCAGTGCCAGCCCCACCAACAGCTGCACAGCTGTAAAGCCACTAATCAAAGCACCCCAGGAAGTCAAGGCACCTTCTCTTCCCCATCTCCACCACTTTTCTGAATACTTTCAATTCTTAAAAACTCAGCTTTTTCCATCGCTCTATTCTATTGCCTTGTTTGGTAGTACCAAAATATGGTGGTTAGAAACTGCTGAGCCTTTCACTTCTCAAAACCACAAGGCTCGCACTGAGCAGTCCACGTAGAGGTGGCTGCTCTGATGAACAAGGCTAAACCCTGCTACATTCATGGCTGTCCACACCTTTCAGCTTCTCCACAGCTCAAGATCAGACAGGATTAGGCCTTTGGAAAGGTGTCCAGCTAAATTTGAGGGACACATTAAAATCATGACATCAGGACAATCTCTTTAAGACAAGCCCCCGCCGCCCCAATCATTAGGTGCTCAGGGTAGACCTCACGAGTCTTCCTACACCAGTGGAGATGTTGACAATGGAAAAAGGTATTTTCATTCAGAATTAAAATAAAACATGTTCTGGATGCTGGAGTTTAATATCAGACCTTGTGAACCATTCATTTCATAGTTTTGAAATTCAGCATTTGTATTTTGCAATATGTCAGTTCTAAATTCATCACTGAATATTCATATTATTTTCCCATCTCCTGATAAGCTAATTGCACAGATACAGGACATGACACAAACTACTGTTAGCAAGACATAGCATGAAGTCGTATTAGACGAGATACAGCTGTTCAGAGTCTAGCTGTCTGATCCCAGTGCAGATAGACACTTTCACTGTAATCTTTCACAAAAGATGCTTTAGCTCAGGAGACTCTGCCCATCAATTATTTTTAAAACTGAGAAAGGAATTACTTAATTGGTGTGATGGCATACATATCAAGAAAAAAAAAATTAAAAACCTAAGTGAAACATACAATATTTGGGTTTTTTAGGTGACAAAAGAAGAGGTTACACACTATCATGCATGTGTTTCTGAGCTGCAAATACCTAAGTCCATTCTTGGACATGGTACCCACCAGTGGGCTGGGAATCAGCCAATGTACTTATATTTTCTGCAGGTGATGCAGAATTAGCTTTCCACTCCAAATTATAAACAAGATGTATTTTATTATCAAGTTAAAGTTACACAGTTTGGCCACTGTTTATGTTGAGTTTAATACCAGAGAAAACTTGTTCCTAAAGACCATGACAGCAGCAGCAATTTAACCTGGAAGGGATTCAGACCATATTCTGGCCTTTGGGTACCACTTTCTGCAGAAAGAGTAAGAAACTAGGACTCCTCATCACACCAGGACCCAGACCTTCTCTCTGCAGCAATGTAATCTGTAGATGGACAAAGTAGATTCAGCACCTTTCAGAAGGTGGAATCAAACCTCTGAAGGGCTTCTGCTATGTCACATCAGCCAACAGAGGAGCAAGGAGCCTGGAGAAGGAAAAAGCTGAAGGTTCAGGGGGTGAGGCAGAATTTACGCTGATCTTTCTGAAACACATACCTTTTTCATATACGGTGAAAAGAGGTTTTTGTATGAGTGTTTCTCCTAGTCAAGTTATTCTAGTCACCAAGTCAGTTTTCTATTCTATGGTTCATTTATAGTGAAATTAATGAACCATTTGCACAGCACTTCCCTGCTTTCATAAGCTTGTACAGTACATTGTCATTAGTGAACTGTCCACTCAGCTTTTCTAAAGCTCTATCTGAACACCCTTGTAAGCAAAAAAGGGTAGCTGGACATCCTGCAGCATCTTCATGCATTCTAATAAGCAGTATATTATCAGGTTTTATTGGCTTTGTGCGTATGTCATCAGAAATGACACTTTGTGCCATATGGAAATTCACCTTGTGGTTGAAACATTGGCAGCATGTTTAATTTGGATGAGCCATCACTACTGTGACTGATAAGAAAAAGATGGTTTATATACATAAGCTTGTTCTAATGAACTTGTTTATCAAGGATTAACTGTTTTATTGGCTCTTACATGTATCACTAATGCTTTAAATCATGTTTTTGGGCTGTTGTAGACTGCTACCTAAGAGTAAAACTTAGTTTTAAAGAATTTTAATATTATAATAACAGGAAAGATCGTCATATTATCACATGAGAAAAATCTGCATAATGCAGGTGGTGATTCTGCTGTGGTCTGCTTTCAGCAGCAAACATTCAGTATCTGTTCATCCTGCACCAAAATTTAGTATTTTCAGTGAACTCGGCTGTCTAATAGATACTTCTAGTGTTTACAGTAAACAACACAAGAGAATTGCCAAAAAAAATGGAGGTCTTTAGACAAATTTCTGAAAGGCAAGACCTGCTCCATAAATTTTTCTTTTAGTCATACAAACCTGTGGCTTAAGGGTAAGAAATGGAAGTAAACTGTGCCCATACACGGCCGGGCATTCAGTCCTACCCTGATTTGACTTCAGACGTCTCCCGCTTTCAGCTCACTAAGCTGGGACTTACTCGTTCCCTTCCATGCATGCATATCAGATTCAGGGTTTTCTGAAGACCTCCCAGTGCAGGAGTTTCACAGCTGCCTAGGTAGGTCAGTGGATTACTTCCGATTAAGGCTAACACTAAGATGCAATCTCAGAGATCTCTTCTGGTATCTCCACCCTATTCAGAAGATACTTTTTGACTTATTGAGACATACAGAAGTCCAAGTAATACCTGCACTCACTTATTCCAGTTGAAGCTTATCAAAATTGATGTCAGGTAAGCTTTCACATATTGTTAGTGTTCTCCATAAGAATAATAAAACACGATCAAGACTTTCACACAAACTACGACAAAAGATTGCTCGCTTAGCACACCCAGTCTCTTGTACCTTTTGGGTAGACACCAAGCAGGCATGTTGCTTTGAACAAAGGAAACCCATCAGCAGGACAGGAGTCTAATCTGATCCAGCCAGCACATGTTCTTTAGTATGTCCACAGTCACTTCACAGCAGTGAGATATTGCTACAAGATTTCTTCAGGGTGAGGTACATTCCTTCTCTTTGCATCCCCTCTACTCCTTAGATGTCAGTCATGGCTATTTCCCAAAAAAAAGGAAACATTCAGCTTACACAGTAGTAAGAGAACAGTTTTCAATCTCAGTTAACCTTAACAGCAATAACACTAATTTGCAGTCTGTTCATATTGAATGCTAAAGCCTCTCTGTTTCCTGCTCTGAATTTCATTCCATGTCAATTAGTGCTATGAAGTCAGTCTAATAATGATGTATGGTTAACACGGGGTTTGCGTCTGAAAGCTAAGAGGAATGCACGGAGGACAGATAATTGCAATGGCGCCATCCGTGAACCATTCAATGCTTTGTTCAAGTTAAAGGGTCTAGAAACATGCTATAAAAATATATTTCAGTGTAAATGCTGGTGATGTTTAGGGGAAGTTCCCAGCAGTTTTGTTGAAAAGAAATAAAAAGATCCAGCAGCTCCGAATTGATGCACAAAAGGTAAAAGGACATAGCACTGTCCAAGCCATTTCCATATCTACTTTACTGGAGAATGGTGTGCAAGAAAAAAATCTCAACCAATAATCTCCAAGACTGCTACTATGCTAATTCACATTAATATGCTGAAAATAGCACACAGACAAGCACAAAGCAATGCCTGCCAAGTCCTCTGGCTTTTTCTTTATTACAACCATAAGCGCCTGCCAGACAGTGGCAAGAAACTAATGAGCAAGCCTGTCAAACCTGAGATGAACGGATCTTTGGCCACATGAGATGCTACAACAGCATCAGGAGGCAGGGCAGCAAGTTACCTGTCCCCGCACACAGGATGCCTGGAAACTTTGGACCAGATTCAGCACAGCTCACTTCAGCTACTAGCACAGCAAAGCCCAGCTGGAGGAGTAACTGTTGCTTCACATCAGCATGAACAAGATGACAAATGGCTCATTCTGGGTGGGTGATGTGCTCTCAGGCCGCTACCAGCCCACAGTGGTGAGAAGGCTCTTGGGAACCACTTTTGTCCTGTCCTGGCATCACTACTGCCAGTCAAACCTGCAGCCAGTCCCAGACTGATGAGCAGAGCCTTGGCTGGTCCTGGTGAGCCTTGCTGCCCCTGGGATGGCACCCACTGTTAGGTGACAGGAGGAGCAGGTCGAGAGAATGATTTTTCACTCCTACGTAAGAGATGCATAGGACAAGCAAAAGTCCATCCCTTACTTTTCCAGCCCTTTACTTTTCAGAGCAGAACTGGATCTGTTCCCAGACGTCCCTCCACAATAATAGGTGCCCCAGTCTCCCCAGAAGGTGGATGATGACGTGCAGGGCTTGCCTACACTGAGCTGTGCGTTTCCCATGGCACTGCCTGGCCTGGCTAAGCTCACACCAGCCCAGAGAGGTCAGCATAGCACTTGGTGTTGTCACTGCTCCAGCCACTTACTGATTTTGACAGTACTCACTAACTGACATATTCATACATTTGCTGGCACATCAAGCTTGATCATTCTTGGCAATGGCACACTCACTGCATCTTCCAGAAAAGAAAAGAAAAAAAAAAGATACAGAAATCAAATTGTCTCTGCCTCCCATTTCTCCTTACATTTTGGGTTGGAGGAAAAAAAGAGAAAAATAAGAAAAAAAAAAAAAAAAAAAAAAAAAGAGGTAGAAGTCAGCAAGGATCTGATGAGCCTCAAAACTGCAGCTTTAGGCTGGCAGTACCACCTCAGGGAAATTGTAAATGCCTGTCTGTAGATGAACATGTCTGTAGATGTAAAAGATTAAGGAAATAGGGAGAAATTAGAAGTGAATGCAGCCGAATAGCTATAATGCTGCATCAGTGAGATATATTAAAACCCCAAATGAATCCTAATGTCAGCCAATGCACTGCCGTAACAAATGAACATGGTGGCAAAGGGTAGCCTTTGTTGCTAAGCTGACAAAAATAAATTAGTCACCTGTCAGTACTTGCTTAGAATTTACAAACACATCAGTTTTTGAGGGAAGAGCAGAAAATAGCCAGCATATTTTTCCATTAGAGCATTGTGCAGAGGGAACTAAGCACTTTGTTTTCATTTGTGCAGTTACTTAACCCCTCTGCTGCACAGCAAATGCCTCCTCCTGGGTGTAAGACACAGTCTCACCTGGAGGGCATGGAGCTGCCTGAGCTGATGAAGGCACCAGAGAAGGCTGGGGGTGGGGGCATACAATTGCTGGAAGTGACCCTGTGTGCTGAACCACAGAGCCCCCAGCACCTCACCATCTCACAGAAACTAGTCACAAAACTCACGTGCTCCAAGCCTGCTCACATCCAAGTAAAACCAAGAAGGAGCTATTGGTCTTTGCAGGCAAATTTTAGCATTTGCTGCAGGTTAAAGACAGAAGAGTTTAGCTTGGGCCACAGGTCTCCTCTGTTAAATCAATACATAAGCATCACCTCTGCTCCCCAGGTTTTGGATGTGAGGTGTCCCTTTGAGTCACAGAAAACCAGCTCCGTTCATAGCGCAACTGGGAACTAGAACCAAGTGAATACTGCAAAAAAGTATATAACACAAAATAGCCAGATATAAAGTGTAGGCATTTTCTGTAATTAATTTCTTTCTACTACTTTTGTTCAACATCCACATGCAACAAAGCAAATCTTTAGTAAAGCTGAAAGAGTGACTAAAATATGCAGAATGCCCAAGAAAGTTTGGGATTTATACCAAGTATAACCAACTTCAACATCAATCCTGATTCAATCAAGAAACCAAAGCATCTTATGCAAACTACAGGTCCAGGAGGAGCAGCTAGAACTGCAAATGCCAACTCACAAGGAACCATGGGTAAGCAACCCCTGCCCAAAAATTATTCACAGGAATTATTTGGGAAACCATTACAAGAAAAAAGCTTGAGAGAACAATGATCTGCCACAGACTATTCATAAACCAATGAATAAGGCAATGTTCAGTCAGTCAAGTGATTTGCCACAAATTATTTGCCCAGGGCCAATCTTGCTGCTAAAGCGATCAGTGAAGATGCAGTACCCAGAGCAATGCAGGAACGTAGTTAAGGCTAACAAGCTGCTATACACAGCACTTCAATTAGGCCAAATGAGGAAACTATAATAAACCAGCAGGTCAAAAGAAAAAAAAAAAAAAAAGCCTGTAACCAAACAGAATCAAATTATTTCTTTTCATTGTGACAAGATAAAACCTCTAAAATGAAATTTCTGAATTGCAATGATACCCAAACTCACACCAAATGGGAGCACAGGAGACGGCAAACAGCCCATTCAGCCACCAGCACACCAGCCAGGCTGTCACTCGCTCTGGTCCCTATCAAACATGAGAATTCATCCATGTTTTATTTTAGCAGCAACAAATGGCTGGCTGAGCTGTTACAAACTGAAAACTGGGAGGCAAGGACAGGTGTGTAATTTCTTGAAATAGTCTTTTAGGGCTTGTGGCACAGAGAGTCCTTTCAGACAAGTCATAAGGCTGAGAAATATCCATCATGCTTGGCTATAGAAACAGGGATTTTATGAAAGTGTGATCACGAGGTGATAATAAGAATGTGATTGGAAGTTGATGTGTTATTGCTTAATTTAGATAGAGGAAGGCTCTTTTTTTGTCCATACCATCTGCCAGCCTAGAAACCCAAGGAATAAAGGCACAAGCTGCAGATGGCTTTTATAATGGCTGTACTCAAGCGGCAGAGGAGCAAGAAGGATAGAGACCATATAAATCAAGCAGCAATATCACCATGGCTGAGCAATAACCAAGCTGATAGCAGCATTCAGCAAAAACAGAGAAAGTAAGAGATACTTTCCCAATTTGCTGCATTAGGATTCGGCTGCAGCAGGACAGGACGCAGAGCTGGACCTTCACGAGGCTGTTGGGAGCGCTGACACGTGAGCCTGGTAGTGGCAGGCAAACCAGCACGGCTGCACAGACTAACTGCAGCCTCCATGAAAAACAGAAAAACTTTACTTTAAAATTGCATTCACATATGCAACAGTTCCCAAGCTAGCTCTTATCCTTTCTTTCCTTTGTTGGTTGTTTGTTGGAGGTTTTTTTTTCTGAGGGAAGAGAGAAAGAGAGTAAAAGCTAATTTACTTCAAGTCAGTAGAGAGAAAACAAGTTTGGATGCAAGACGTGAGGCTCAGCAGGACAAGCACAAACTTCTGGCAAAGCAGTCCCCTGAAATGGCCATCTGAGCTCTGCTGGGGAGCTTGAAAGGGCTGCTCTGCTTATCTTGTTCCAGCAGAGCCTAGGTGCACTGGACACAGAACAGCATGGTGTGGTACAGAGGCTACTTCAGTATTTTCCTCTGAAACAACCAGATCAAACAGCCTCATTTACACAAATACGTATAAATAATCAGCATGGCAATAGTGGAATTGGGTCTCTAAGTGGGACTGGTGGCACACAGGTTGACAGGAGAAACAGTAGAAGGCAGAGGAAGAAGTAGGGGTTCGTTTTATTTGTTAAATGTATACACACATTCATTTCTTTGCATATTTATCATTACAGAGAACACTAGCTTCTTTGCTGCTTCACTGCAAAGTGCCTCTGGCCCACCTGAGCAGAGGACAGCCCGTGGAGACCTCGCAAAGCACTCACAGCCTGTTCTGCAAGCTGTTTACAGGTAACCAGCTTTGTCCGGGATGCCTGCAGCCAGGGAGAGGGACACCAGCCATGCTTTCACAGGAAGGACATGCACAGAGCTGAGCTGCCCAGCTTGGGGCAGGGAGAAAAAGCCACGTTGCTCCTACTGCTGAGCTGGTGCAAGCCAGCTCCTGAGAAGCTGGGATAAGGACCCAAGAACACATCCGGCAAGTACCAGGTTTAAAGTCAACGTCATTCTTTCAGTACTGGGTCATCCACAAAACGCAACTAGCCCCAAGAACCAAGCCAGCGGCTCTGAATCCCAGAAACCTGTTTGCACCCCACACGAAGAAAACTAATGTCATTTCAGTTGGATACTTGGATAATTTATTTCTGTGCCAATGACACCTCTTGCATCCACCACTGGAAGATGCATCTGAACATCATGACTGCCCCAGGCTACAGCTGCTCAAAACCACTCCTCAAAGCAGCACTGGAAGATGCAGTCAGTCACTCCCTGAACACCAGCAAGTCCCAGCTGTTCCCCCTGCAGAAAAGTCAGGCCTGCCACGACCTCAGATGGCAGTTAAAGTACCTATTAAAGGAAGATACATTGCATGTCCCATACTGTGTATCTGGCATAATCCTTTCTGCCTATGCAAAGCAAAGGTAAAACATTACTATGTCAAAACAGCAGGACTGTACAATTTTTTGGGATGTTGTCCAAATCCATCATTTACAAATATGTACAAAGAGTATGAGTAGATTCTTTGAGCAGAACTGGTTGTCAAGCAGACAGGACAGATTCCAGAGAAAAATCGGTGATAATTCTGTCAAAAAAAAAATACTCGAACAAAACCATTTTCCTGTTAAATACTTGGCAAAATCCCAGTGACTTTACCAGAACTTCACAAGGAAGGAGAAGGAAGAAGTGGGAGGGATAAAAAAAGGCATTATGGCAAAAATCCTTTCCCCTCCCCCTGTCTCTTATTAATGACACCTGGAATCCTTTTGTGTCTGGCATGGGAATACACCTTGTGACAGCAGATCAGAAATAAAAATACCATTTTGACCCCCACAAATATTCCGCCTTCTCACCCACCCCAAAGAGCTTTCTCCCAGGGAAACTTGTGTGAGACTTGCCAGACTTCAAAGTTTCAGTCAGTTCATGTCTGATAGTCTTAAGGAACTAGGGTCCTACAAGACAGAGTGAGAGAGCAGGCATCTTGGGTACGGTGGCAGTTATAGCTGCATACATGCACTCTTGGGGCTGAACCAGTCCCAAAACACTCCAGAAACATTCAGCCAACATAAGACAGGATCCCCACAGGCATCATTGCTAGATACTTTCAATAATCTTCTGCAGTTACACAAAAAAAAATTTACTTCAGAATAGCTTCAGAGCACTTGCAAGCTATAGTTCTTCTCTTTTGCAGGCATTCAGGTGTTTCTAGGCTATTCTGAAACACGTTACTCTAGGAAATAACACACTATCAGAGAGCACAGATAAACAGGCTATTATTTAAGGCTACACAAGTCCAGCAGCATCCTTTCCCTCTCTGCCATGGGTATAGACAGACTTCCTGGAGCAGGGCTTTTCTTCCACCAAGTATTTGTACCAAGGTCAGCATGGTGGTGTGGACAGATAGCGCTGCAAATCGCAGCCACGAGATACAGATGCGTTGTTGGTGAGACGCATGAGGGAAAAATCGACGGTAGTGCTGGCCTGAGCCATGTAAGAAAATAGAAGGCTGCTGCCATGCCCAGGCTGCCTTAGGCAAGCCAGCTGCCTGCAGAGACGCTGCTCTCCTGCCTTCATGTGTCAATCAAGGAAGTTCAAACAACATATCAACTGAGTTGCCATCCCAATAACCTTAACTATTAATTCACAACCCCCTGAAGTTAGCTAGGATCAGGAGCGAGGTCTATGTATGCGCTAGCATCCTTAAGCGAGGAAAACGGAGAACAGGGGAAAGCAAATCAATGATGTAATAGATGTCTCAAACTCTGAGTCTAGCAGTTATGACAGACCAAGTTGCAAGAAAACCCTGAGGTCACCTGTGGCATACATGCATGCAGACTCCAGAACACCACTCAGGGAGAGCAGTTTCCTTCATTTCAAGGGTGGGAGGAGAGGGGCAGCTAGTTTACCCTGACCTGCCCAACTAGCCTTCGCACTCTCCAAACACATGGGAGCTCCTGGTGAAAGCTGACAGGGACCTAACGCATGTGTGCCAGTGGCATGTGGTTAGACAAATACTCCCACACTGCTGCAGCTGGAAGTGGTAACATGGAGTTTATCCTGCATGTCTGGAAAGGAAATGAAAAAATGGCTAATTGCAGACATAAGATTGATGGCACCCTGTCTTTTAAATGCCAAACCACTGCAGGGGCTGCACACCCAGACACTGCTCTGCCTGCATCTGCTGTAGTGCAATAGCACCTCTAAGAGAAGAACCACATTTTTCTTTGGCCTTGTGCTACTCTACCACTCCTCAGCTGATTTACCCTTGGGATGATCCATCACAGGAGCTTAAACAACTCCTGGCTCTAGGACAGCCTTTCCCCATGGCCGACCACATCCCCTCAGCACCAGCAGCAACAGGATTAGGAGCTGTGGGTTGCTTAAACCAGCTGCAGTTGACTGGGAGAAGATGAAAAGATACCCATTTTGGGCAGGAGCCCAAACTTCCATGGGGAAACTTACGGTTCTGCAAATTGCAATAGATTCAAGCCACTGTTTTAAAGTGGCCCTGACTTTTACAAAATACTCTAGACGGCATTTCCTCCCCGCTCCTCCACTCCAAATCTGGACAATAGCCACTCCTTTGATGCCACCAGTTGAATAGCTATTTCACACAGGCACAAGCAGGCACTGTCATTTCAGTAGCTGAGGTTAATGATTTGGCAAACCAGCTGGGGCTAATGTTTTTCCCTAGTGATGTTTCTTAGAGTGCCAGGGGCTTTCACTGGAGTAATTCAAATGATTATTAAACTATGTACTACTCTGGTAAAAAGGGCTTCAAACAGTGTTTTTTCTTCCTGAGTCTGTTCTTCAACATCACCACAGAGCTTCAGTTCAGAGACCACTTGCAGAGCTGTTAAATGCTCATCCCCATCAAAATTCAACCTTGGGTACAGAGGACATGGCAAAGCATCTCTAGGCCAAATCCTCCCTGGGACTGCTTTCTGGTCAGCCTCTCTTTTAGGAGTTTAATGCATAAAAACGTATATGGAAATAGAACGTAGTGGTGCCTCGAGAGAGGAGAGAGCAGCACGCTTGAGCCACAGATCGAAGCAACACAATACAGCTCTAACCAGTGGAGCCGAGGCTGTTGGGCACAGGTCCATCAAGGACAGCTCAAAAGGTGTGACACAGCACAGCTTCCTAAAATGCTTGTAAGGAACAATGGAAAATGGCTGAGCTGGCCAAATTAAGAAACAAGCACAACCCTTTTCTGGATTCACATAGGACTGCCAAGATCAGGTTAGAAAAAAGCACATTTAACTGAAAAGTTAGAGTAAATTCAGGTATTAAGGTAGAGTGCCTTTTAAAATGACGGAGAAAAGGGATACAGAAAGGAAATAAAAATAAATGCAATATGGAATTGAGAGGACAAGCAAATATACAAAGGGAAAGAAAACACTTATCTAATGAGAAAGCAAACATGAAGATAGAGCCCCCAGATGTCTCATTTGTACAAGCCTACGGATCTATGCTCAACAGAACAGCAATCACCCATGTGCTATTGCTCAAATGCTTGAAAGTGGCTTCATACAAATACCTACATTGCATGAGGACAGACTTGTGCATCAGCAAAAGTATTCACCATTCATTAATGTTAATTCTCTATTTTATAACACGCATTCAACCCACAAAATAACAAAAAAGGCAGATATAGCAAATGCTTTATGCAATCAATTGCACAGCATGAATAGCAAATAATCAGAGAAAAGTCTTGGCAGATTCATCCCAGGTTAAATAAGTTCAGGTAAATTATATAATAAAAAAAAACCTTACAGACAAAGCCATTAGTGGATTGGCTTATAGAGAACTCTCAGTTTGTTGGATGATCTATTTGCAATGAACTCTGCCACCTGTAGTACTGAAGTACCTAACAGACTCTCAGCAGTGTGTTTACTGTGAAGCACCACAGCAAGAACCTTCTGTACCAGTTTGGATTGGCAACTTGTCCTACTCCCTTCACATAACACGAATTTCCTTTCAACTGGAAGAAAAGGGACTTTAAGAAACTGAATATCCTAGTAAAAGGCTGGGGGGGGGAGGAATAATCTTCAAATTGTAGGGTAAACAATTGAGTGAGATGAAAATAGCTTCCAAAACAAACAAGTGTTCATAAATGCAGAACAATTTACTCCTTCCTTCTCTATGGCAAGAAGAAAAAAGTGGCATAGACAAGTCTAACCAGCACATTCACCCAAACTGAAGATGGAGTGTGGCATAGATCCCCAGGACTCCAAAACACACTGATTTTTTGTATTATACACAAACAGAGCACAGCATAGGGCAGCTTGCTACACACAGGGTTCACAGAGGGGACACATTACTATTTACAACACAGCACATTAAAATGACAGTGACACACACCACTCAGAGGTGATCTTTATTACTGGCTGCTTAAGGGATGATTTGAGAAATGATCTGTAAACTTAATTTTTAATTAAGCCAGAAGCCCTAAGGGCCTTCTGAGTTCAAGTATTAAGGGGAGAAGAGAGGGAAATCAATTCTTGTTGATGGAGAGGTCTAGCAGAATCTAATAGACCTGAGTAATATATCAAGAAGCTTTTAAGATCAGTCACACAGCTCAGAGGAAAGCCTAAAACCCAATTTTAGATAAAAAAATATGCTGTAAAGTGGAATGGATAGTTACCATTGTTCAAGCCTCTGGAAAGCTACTGTCTTGAGCTCTGACACACATATTACTCAGAAAACAGATAAATGATCAACTCCAAGAGCGCAGAACTTCACAGGGAAGCCCTCATACTTGGCTCCAACCAGCTTGGAAAAGCAGTAATCTCCACATGACCTTGCAATCACTCTAAAGTTTCAGCATGGCCAGAAAGCTCTGCACTAACTAATGAGTCATCAAAACATCCTAGAAGGAGGATAATTTGCGTTGAGACACAAAACTAGTTCCCCAACGTGCAGCACAGGTCTATCAGGTTCATCACTGTGACAGGCTAGGAGAGACGGCACCAAGTCTATCTGACCTCCACAGTGCAGTTTCAGTAAGTTACAAAATCAGAAATTGAAGATTTTTCATCTCATTTTCTGATTTCCATGCTTACAGGACCAGATGAGTTACACACAAGAGTGCCAAGAGAAAAGACAAATGTTATAGGAAGGCCACTCTCGTCATCTTTGAGAGAGTCATGACTGGGGAGGGCCCCAGTGACTGGAGAAAAGCAAGCATTGCACCAGTCTTCAAAAAAGGCCAAAAAGACAGTCTGGGGAAACAGTCAGCTTTGCCTTAGTCGGCAGGAAAGTCATGGAGTCCACTTGGACTGCTGAGAGGGCAGCAGCTGGAACCACTCAGCAACAAAGGCAAGTTGTGCCTAACCAACTGGATTGCCTGCTATGGGATAACAACTGGAGCTGTGGATGAAGGGAGAGCTGTGGATGTCATATACCTCATCTTCCATGACATTCTTGAAACCACCTCCCCTATCTTAGGGTGTTATCAGGCTCGAAGGGAGAAGGAGACAACTAGATGAGCAAAAAACAGGTTGGACGGTTGGGCTCCAGAGGGTAAGAGTTAATGAGTACCGTAGCAAGCAGGGTACTGCAGGAGTCTGTACTGAGATCTGTTCTCTTCAATCTCTTTATCAGAGACCTGCAGGAGATCAAAAGTCCTCTTACCAAGCTTGTAAAAGAGACTGTATTGCGGTGAAGAGCTGATAGACTCAAAGGCAGGGCTGCCACTCAGAGGGACCCACAGCCACAGGCTGCAGGGGAACACCAACATCTCTCCCTCAGGACACATTTAACTCTGTATGCATATTTTCAAGAAGAAAGTTGGGCAGAGGAAATGAGTGAGAAGTGAGATGAATGGTCTTGTTTTCGCAAACCTTCCCTTCTAAGAAACAAGTCATTTATCAAAGTGCTGTAATCCTACCAACTGTCATAGTACTTGTCTAATTACATCTGAAGAACAATAAGCTGTATGTTCAGGAAGAAACTGTCTGTAACAAGGTTGGAAGAGAAACTCTGTTACGTGTGATCTTACACCACAGGTTCAACGGCAAGAAGAGACACCACTGGGAAGGGGTTGGGGACATTTGTATAAAGCAGCTTTAGCATATTTTGCAATTAAAAAGTTTGGTTGGTTAATTTTCTATATTTTCATAAAATGCCATTGCTAGTGCATTAATCTACATCAGGCAAGTTCTGAGGTGGGTTTTCAGATTACCTGTTGGGGGGGGGCAGAGGTACAAAACCCATCTTTTGGAAGAACACAAAGCACATTCAAGAATTGTTAAAAATACTAAAAGGTTGCTTGGGCTGAGGCTTCACACTGCAGCTTGCTGTAGACATAAAACGCTACTACAGCTCTCAGCAATGCTCAAGCAATTGCTTAACTTCATGCCTTGAAGAAAATCCCTTCAAACCTCACATTACAAAACCCACTGGAGAGGAATCATTCCTTCCTTCCTGCAGCGGTTTCAGTGGGACTATTTGGGAGCATACACCATCAAGCAAGAAGGAACAGCAGCAAGTCCACAATAGATGCATTCAGTATGGGAAGGACCCGTTGTTGCTGTTCAGGCACCAGCACTTCCCAATTTGACACCAGATTCCAGAGTTTGCACCAGTACCAAGACTGCACATACATTAACACTCTCAATGCAGAAGATAGCGGGGAGGAAGGGAGACACCCTCTCACCAGCAGCAAAGCCAGGCACTTCGGAAAACTGAAAATCATTTGGATTCTCAGTACAGAGACTTGGGACCACCTGCAAAACAAGATAACACTTGCATCCCGGATGAAGGTGCCAGAATCAGGACTAGACAGACAAAAACAAAATACACAGTAACACAAAGCGATACACACACAAAATATGAGCACTGGGACCAAAAAAGTCTGATTTTGATAGACAGTATCTCAAAGGTGACTGAATATAAACTTTTATATACATATTGCATGTCATCTTCTTGCTGTGAGCAGAGTGACAAGGAAGAGATCAAGTAGGGGAAAAAAAATGGGTCTATTAATCACCCATGAGAAATTATTTCAATGCCCCCAATGCACTCCAGTGCCTTCTGAATTGTGCTGGATGTCTTTGGTCACCACTGAAGAACTTGGGCCTAGGCCTCTAGGAGTAACAATTGCTATGGATCAGTCATAAGATGTTGAGCTCACTAGTACACATCTTATCCAAGTTAAGTGGCTGTAGCATCATGATAGATGCTACAAGGTGCCCAAGATCACGGATATCAACTGCCCATGCAGCAGGCTTGAATTGATGAGCCGGTCCCTAATAACATCACAAAACACAAATACACAGAGCACATTACAGGCTGACAGTCAGAGCATTACACAGGAATGGTCCCACATGGACCATAGCATCCACAGAGACTATAGGGAAGCTGTTAAAAGGAGGAAAGTGTTTACAGTGAACAAAAAACGTTGTAGGTAAGTTGAAAGGAACAAAATTTATTCCTGTAAATTTTGCACTTTCTAAACTAAAGAAAAAAAAACACACACCAAAAAAACCCGCCAACTAACAAACAAAAAAAACCCACTTTTAAGCTCTGTTGAAACAAATTAAAAGGATTTCTAGTTTATTGCTTTCTTACTAAAAGATTTCTCTGATTAAGAAATAGCCAAGCTGAAACTAGACATCAGATTATGGTATCTTTTCAGACTGTCAAACCTGATTTAACTCAAAGGTTCTGGCACCAACATGCCACCTCCAGTGGCTTTATTTGCCTGGGTAGGCACTTGACAGCAGCTCAGACACCCCCAAGCTCACACTCCAGGATCCTGACAGAGCCCGTCTCCTCAGGGGAGACAGATGGCAAATTTTTCACAAGTTCTTGTTATCTCTCAGCTCAAATAGTGAGTCACCGTTAGCACACAGGTTAAAACACACACACTGTGCCAAGGTGCACAGTCAGAGCTGAACATTTGAGTGACTCGGTGGGTGCCTGGGGAGGACGCCAGGCTGCAGCAGGCCAGGCAAGGCTTGTGTGCTCAGCGTGTATCTATGGTCAAAAACTGCAGTCTGGTCCCTGGAGTTTACTTGACAGGTATCTCCCAACAGAAGACTATGACCAAGAACAAGGTTCAAGCACAAACCAGATTTCACAGTAACTAGAAGGAAAGATGAGGATTACCCAGCTGATCTCCCTGGATTGCACATGAATGCAGGGGTGATATAATAACCAGAGGCAGCAACCTGCATATGATACCTTGGCATGAAGAGCACATGGAGGAAGAGGAGCTGCTCCCCTCTTGCCTTGCTTGCCTGTGGCTGCCCAGGCAGTTCTTGCAGGCACTCTCCGGCACCCACTGCTGCAGGGCTGCACTGTGGCTGGCAAAGACTCAGCCCCACTGCTTTGTACATTTGTGGGCAAGCTGTCAGAAGTTTAGGCTTCTTGTGAGGTCATGGTTTATGCTTAGTTGAAAATCAATAGAGAGGAACATTAGAGGTGTGAAATAGGTATTCAGAATAATGAAATCAGGTGTAGTTCCGAGAACAAAACACCTGAAAACATGTTTGAGCCCAGGAAAGGGAGCATACACTAAACGCAGAGACCTTGTTGAGGGCTCTGGCTGAACTCTCCACAACATCATGACACCAACCCCTGCACTGAGGCAGCTGAAGCAGCTTATGGGCTCAGGATGCAAGAAGGCTTTCTAATCCCCCCCAGACCGGCACAGAGGCTGAATCATCAAAAACCCTCCAACAGCCAAACTGTGAAGCCAGTCCATGAAAAAACACAAGCAAACCCAAACAAACAAAGTCACCAGTCATTTGAGTAATGCTGGTGCCTTTGCAGAGAGCCAGGCCAGATCCCTGATGAGTGGGAGTGATGCACCAAGGAACCTGCCAGACCCCAGACCCAAGCACAGCCATCATTCTGCCCACAGCCAGATGCACAAGAGCAGTTCAAGGTCTCTGCTAGGCAAACATTTAATACTGTCCATCCAGTTTGTTTGCATTTTCTTTTCCTTGAGGATAAACCAGGATATGTTAGCTTATTTTGCAATAACAGAGATTTCTACTAACAAAGAAAAACTAACAAGCAGGAACAGGATAAAAAAAAAAGAAATCCAGAAACATTCCTCTGCTAGAGAGAGTAACCTTGAGACATCTCCTCACTGATTCACTGGGGCACAATGCCAAAGCTGGCTGGACTTGGGGGTGAAGGAGGCAGAGTGGGGAACATCAAGTATTTTCAAGGTTAGAAACCATCACTCACCATTTTTTGAGAGAGAGTTCTGAATTACTTTTTGTAGGAAACAGAAGTTTTTCATTTTGATTATTTTTATAAATACCTTTCACTTGTCATTATTTTCAGTTAAGTTAAAGGAGAAAAACCGATAGAAAAATCTGATAAGTGAAACCTTGCTTGACCTTTTCTTTCTCCGTAATTTTATTAGAAAGAAGCTGAGAATGCCTCCTCCATAAACCTTCACTTTTTACAGCTATTCCAATCTTCCTGTGAAAGGATGAGGGGAGGAAGTGAGAAAAAACAAGCCCTAGATTTGAGGCAAAAAATAAGATTTCTACAAAAATACATTACATAAAAATCCTGCATGTAAGTATTAGTTTTTAAAATTACATCCCTTTATTCACAGCCTTTTCTTTATTTATAGGTGTTTGACTACTAGTCTGGTATTCACAGATGTTATGCAAATATAAATTCAATGGTCAGTAATTCCTGAAATTACGCATTTAGAGCTTCATTTCAGATGCATGTTATTCGCCATTTGCTGTTGTCCCACTACAAAGATGTCCAGCATCCAACCAGGCAGAAAAGCAACAAGAGTCCCAAGTAATCAAACTCAGCGCAAGAGTCAAACAGCCTGGCTATAAGGAGCAGCATTGCACTCTCACATCCTTCCTGCCAATTCCTTAATGAACCTTAAGCATGTCATAAAAAGTCAGATTCATGAACTCCCTCCTGACCAAAATAATTTGGTGAAAACTAACTAAGAAATGGGCTAACCTGTTGCGCAGATACTGTCCTTGGTGCACGCACATGCAACCCTTCCTCTGCTTGTGCTCAACATGAACTCTAGCTTTAGGTTTTCCTCCTCCACTCATTCATTTTGGGTGATCTTATCTGCCTGATGGACAGCACGTCCATGGGTCATCTAAGAGCACAATGTCCACATGACACCAACCGTGTGGTTTTGTGGTTTGGATTTTTTTATTATTATTATTATTATTTTTTTACACTGCACGTTGTTTCAGCTGGAAGCAGGACACTGACTATGAAAATTAGATGATATGCCAGCAGGAACTGTGGACTCTGAGTAACACACATCAAATTAGCCTCCTGAGGTGTTCCCATGGAGAAAACCCATGTGCTTTCCCAAATACAGCTTTAAGATCAGAAAAAATGATAAATACTCAGGCACTGCTGGCTACGGTACTGTACACACAGGGTATAGCTGCAGTCTGAGGCTCTTACTGAGACTACCTAGCTTCCACTCTGAAATGCAAATGCAAAGTCAGTAGGAACCATCCACATGCACCACATCCACAGGTAGGATGCCAGGTCAGCCTAGTTAATGCAATCTTTTGTCTACTCCAGCTTAACAGCAAAACTTCTTCAACATAGGAACAATTTTGTCCCAGAAGGGAAGCCCCCAAACCCAGAGTTATTTTCCTTCCAATGCATAAATATTTTTCTTTCAGCAAGGATATGGCGACTATGAAATAATTAGTTATGCTGATATGCAGAGAAGCCAACATGCAAGAATCCCCTGGTTACCCAGTGTTTGTGTTGCAGAGCTCATAATTAAACCTCGATTCCTTACAACTCAAGACAAGTTCCAGACAGTAGGCTGAAAATACATCTCAAACAGATCTTCAACATTCAGGACCATCTGTTTCTTTTTTGTGTTTTTTTTTTAATTTGCTGCAAGTAATGAGTTTAAACAGATTTTAGGAGGTTTGTGATTAATAAAGGAATGTGAAAATTTTGCAGAAGAGAAAAAGAACCACATTCTGCACCTGGGTCCACTCAGGAGCCTGGGCATTGCTTTGAAGGCTCTGTTTTCTGTTACATCTCTAAATCCAGATTGAGGTTTCTGAATAAAAGGTTTCATTTTCAGCACTGAAACCTTCATATAACACTGTTTAGAAGAGGAAGAGAAGAATAATTTCCACACCTGAATCCTCACTGGGAATATACTGCTTCACAAGCAGGATGTAATTATACAGGCTGGAGTTTAGCCAGGACGCTAGGGTTAATGGTCCTACCGCTGCCAAGTGCCAGGAACTCAGCTAGTGTAAACAGCAGAGCAGCCCACCATGGGTCTTATCCAGAGCACAGCACCTCCACCTGCCTCCTGTCCTGCCACAGCACCCCTGAGCAGTGCTCCTCCCATGGGGGCAAGGGTTTGCACCAAGGGAGAGCAGAGACAGAGGTACTGCTTTCCCTCCAACCAGTCACTTGTATGCACCCAGAAACCAGATGATACTATCAATGATGACAGACAGGGATCTAGATGGGATGAATTTCCTATAACCACAGACAGTAAGATCTTATTTAAATTTTGCCAAGAAGCGGTACCATCATTGAACATTCAGCAGGTTTTATACAAGCAGAACAACCTTCAGTCAGCGCTTTCTCCCCATGCCTATTATTAAAGCTCTGTTTTGGCCAAAACAGATGTATGAAATACATCAACACCAGCTGGAAGAAAGCGTATTATCTGCATTATAAAAAAAAAAAAAAAAAGGACCTTTTTCTTCTTGATTTTCCTTTTGCTCAAAACAGCACAAAGGATTGCAACCCTCCTCCACACTCTTCCCCAAAATCCACGCTGTACCACTTTGTCTCTCACACCCACATGCTGCCATGGTTCAAACTTCTCATCATGAAAGCCTGAGAGAAGAACAGCCACCAGCAACAGAGCCAAGGCAATGCACTGCCAGGAAGCCAGGAACTGCTTACTTATACAGCTGGGTGCCACCAAAGCTTCAACCACTAACATGAGGACTGGAGCGTCCAGAGCCCCAGTACCTGGTCATTCCTTAGCACCTGCAGGAGGCGAGCCACCCTGAGGACAGCACTGATCAGCACCTGAAATTATGCTTATGCAAGAAAGCAAGTCATCCTTCAGCTGCAAAAACCAAAATGGGACTCCAGCCTTCCAGAAAGCCAAGCTCATCAACAGAGAGGAACCAAGAGGAACAAAGTTTTCCTAAGCTGCCTTGCATCAGGCTGCCCAGCCAGACCATTCCTTCTCATGGCCAAACATCAGACAACCAAGCAAGCCCCTTCCCAACTTCACCATCAGGCCCGCTTCAGCCTTACTGTTAGGGGCCACAGCAACCCCAAAGTCACTCACCCCTGCCATACTTCCAAGAACGGAGCTGAACAACCAAACCTCAGGAGCAGAGCACTCCCTTTTTCTCCAGGAGCAGCTTTACTCCTTGTCCCTCAGAGCAACCATGACCCAGGGGAGTGTGCAACTCTCGTTAGCACCTCCTCCCCACAAGTAACGAGGCCCACAGGTGCCACACACAGGATCTGCCCCTCTGCAGGGCCCCGGACAGAGCAGAGCTCTGGCAGTCCTGGCACACCACTAAGGAGTCACTAGCCCTGCAGGTACAGGGAGCACCATGTTTCATTAGCCCTAGATAACCCCTGGTGGAAGGGACAGATACCTTGTTTCTTAAGCCAGAGATTTCCCATATGGTATCTATCACCTTAAGGAGGCTGGAGGAAGAGCACCTGCTCTGCACTGTACACTTACCCCTCGCAGCCCCCAGAAGGGCATTATTCTGTCTTGGCTCTGCTGTTGTCATCCACAATGGAAACATTAGCTTTGGGTGGCTGCTACTTCTAATACTGTTATCCGAGTGCTGGTTAGGAACCAAAATTAGCATATTGGTGCAATAGCAAAGAAGTGTATAAGTGTTTAATGCATCTGGCTGGGCCATGTCAGCCATTTATTTACTGTAGTCAGTCCCTAAATCCGTATTGCATCTGCCGTCTGGATAAATAACGAATAAAGCAATAAATCTGGCAGGGTTACCAAGCACTTTCACTCTGCTTCTCTTGAACCTGTTAAATTCTGCTGTGATTCATCTGCCTGGCTGGGCCCCAGAGAGACGTTTCTTGGAGAAGGCGGCTTTATTTCTGCGCACTGCTCTGGAGCTTCCAAAACCAATTCTCTTTCAGCTGCAAGCCTGCTTTCTGTCTCATTTTTATTGAGGCAGGGAGCAACAGAGAGACTCTTTGAACCACAGTATCTTACCCTGTTCCAGGTTCAGGTCACTGATTTCAAGATAGAAATCTTAGACACTTATATTAGGTTTTCTTTTTAATGGAAACCTGTTCTCAATTTTTCTTCCAAGGCAATGCCACAAGTCATTTGTTACTGGCCTTTCAGTGAGAACCACATCTGCTTCCCTAGGCTGTGAGAGGATCACATTGATATGGTAGTGTGGGAAGGTGCCACCACCCTCCACAAGGCAGAGCTGACTGCCAGGTTCGTTGCCAAAGGAAGCTTTTAGATGACCACAGCTTTTGAAGAGCCTTTGGCAGCAATATTAGGGAGAGCCTGAGAGGTATGAAGCAACAAAGACAGGACTTGCTAGACCTACTATGCAAACAGCCTCCAGATAAATAGTTGCAAAATAAGTTTTATAAAGGTAAAGACAGGTTTATAGCTGGAAAAATGTCTCTTTCAGCTTCAATTAATTGCTCTTTCTTGATTGCATAAATTGTCAAAGCTTTGGGTTTGCTATGATGGCTTTTTCCAACAGAATGACTGCTTTCCATGCCATGCATTTTACCATTTTCTTCAGTCCTTATGCCTTTTTTAGATGTCATCACACTCATGACATATTACATGAATTTCTGCTTGCCCCAGCTGACTTATCTGTAGATAGATCCTCTATCTTTGGCATATTTCTTTCCATTTCTCCACTGTTGAAAGAAATTATCCAACACAGTAATATCACAGTTACGTTAACGATCAGCTCTGTAGCACAGATTTGTCTTGTTTCATCATCAGAAAAAAATAAATCCGCAGGTTCAACATGCCATTCAGTTACCTTTACCATCATGTTTTTCTATTTCAAAATAATTTCTATTCTTCTTTTACCACGGGCTCTGCCACTTTGTACCTCACACATCACCCTGTCACCTTCATTGTGGCTTTGGGGTTTGTTTTATTTTTTACCCTAAATTTTGAGCTGGCAGTCTGAGAGGCATATTCCTAGAATGTGTGAGACATCAGGACTTGCCTTTTACTCTAGAGCACCAGAATTTATTTTTTGCCATGTAATTTTTATGCAGGAGCACTTGATATGCAACAGTGCACAGGCTGTCAAGGAGACTCTGACCTGGGACAAATCTCCAATCTGCACTTTGGTTTTGGAACCATAAACACAACATGCTGGGGGCTCAGTCCTGCTCTGTCCTCCAAACAAGCATCTCTATTCTCAATGGCAGATGCAATCTGATTCACCTGACTGCACTTGTTAATAATACGGAGGTAAGGTGTACTTTATCAATGCATGTGAGTCATTGTTCTCTTCTAGGAAAATCCAAAAAGGATTTAACCACTACCCAAGGAAATTTGCATTTCACTTAGCCATAAAGGATAAAAACTCTTTTCTTCCTTGTTTTTAGAAACCTTTATAAACTGTCAAAGTCAACTTGGGAGCAGGATAGAAAAGACTTATGCAAAAATCTTAATAAAATTAATTTGGATCTATTTACAAGACAGAATCTGCTTGGCAGATATTTTTTAAGAACCCACTTCGGAAAGCGGTAAATACATAAACTAAGTTTAAACAAACAAAAAAGACCCCATGGTGCTCTTACCCATATATCGTCCTACTTAATGGTGCTTTACATTTAGCTGTGAAATTCTCTAAATCAATCCAAGTGAAATTGCATAGTCACTGCACTAACGTCCAGTGTATGGGCAGGGAGAGAGCTGGCATTGTCCCACTAAAAATTGTTAACAGCAATTATTCTTGCAGGTCTGAGACTGAAAAGTGCTGCAGCTTGCAGTGAGGCAAGATGTCTGCTTTTCCATCCCTCCACCCAGCTTTGCTTCCCACTGTCTTCTCTGTGCCCGTGCTACCTGAGCCCTGGGTCCCCCAGGACTCTGCACAGGCCATACCTAGCAGCTGGAATCTAGTCCAGGTTTCAGTTGTCTGCAAATCTCAGCTGCCCTCAAAGCAGGCAAAGTCAGGTCCCTTGTAGGAAAGGGCTCATCTTACCCACCCAAGACTTAGACAAGGTAGGGTAGATGAGGGCCACACGCAGTGTCCTTCCCAAGTGTACTTTCTAGACCAAGCCCCACCGGGGTTTCCTCTCAGGCCACCACAGCTAGCCTCAAATACAGGCAAACAGCAGGGACAGGTGGCCAAAATGGCTTTGAGCCAGCTCAGCTCAGCACTGTAAACAGAGCCAGGTAGGTAGGGAAGGCAGGAGACTGGCTGTCTCCTTGCCAGCTTGCTTTACCTCCAGCCTTGCACATCCAGGAGCTCCGTCTCAGCCTTCTATTGGACCCATGACAACTCTGTGCTTCTCTCCTAGCTTTTGGTTGCTTTAATGAAGCAGACAGCAACAATTTACAAGCAATCACCAGGAAAACCTCTCAGTCAGTTTTGGTCAATGCTTTCCATTGTCTCAGGCTGTCCTGCTATATAAATGATGTTAAATTGCTACTTCCAGTTAGTGTGAAAGATGGGTGGATACTGTGCCCATTAGCCCTGCAACTGCAGCTACATCAGAGGCATGCTTCATGGAAGCCATTAATCTTTTTTAAATCAATTACATTTTTATTTTACCAACATGTTTTTTTAATGTTTTTAAGCTCTAGAGTGAGCTTGCTTGCTTCCTTCCTTCTTTCTGTCCATCCTTCCATCCTTCCTTATTAGCCTTTCCCTACCAGATCTTCAGCTGGAATACATTTGGCCTGCCACCCCCAATTCACTAAATAATGTTAAACTGCACATTTGGTTAAACACACTATTCACATGCTTAACGCTTACAGAGGAATGTTTGGCCTGTGTAGGTATTCAGTTGCAATTCAGAGATGCCCAAGTCCAACATGTTCACCAATATACTTGTGAAAAAACACATTTCCTAAAGCAGCTTTTCTGTAATAGGGAATACCCAACTTCCCAGGCACTTATTCAATTACCACCTGATATTGTGGAGCATAAGCATCGCTGAATAACATCAGCCTTTCAAACACAGAACAGTAATGTTTGAGTAATTGAAGCATAAATATAGTTCACCTCAGGCAGGAGATAAATTACATTAATAAAGTGTGGTAGTGTTCTTTAATGAGTTTGATTAGGCATGACAGAAGATGATATTGTTCAGAAGAGTTCCATTTCCTGAAGTAAGGAATTGTTGCTGTAGATCCCAATCTCTGTTTATTGGTGTGGGTTTTTTTTTTTAAACAGGTTCAGTAATTGCTTGAGCATTGGTTTAAAGAGGATTTCAAAAAACAGGCACACAGGGTCATGAGCAGAGGCTGATGCTGCTACACTTACAATTTGGTGTCCATGATCCGCTTCCCTCTCTCTGAACAGATCCTACAGATCTTCATGCTTGGGGGGGTGGGGAGGAGCAGGGCAGGATGTTCAATAGCTGCACCCTCCATCCCATCAACCTCTTCCAGACTCATGGGGAGACAGCCAGACAGTTACCAGCTGCCCATAGTCCCTCCTGTACAAGTCCATTTCTAATAGAAAGTGAAAATAGGACAATAGTCTCACTACCTGTCAAGGTAACACAAAACCTTCAGAAGAGTCTGCCAAGTCACCACTCTGTAAGGCACAAGCTTCAGATATGGCTCCCATCTTCTCTGCTATATGTTATTTATTTACTAGATTTACTGTGCCATTAGACTCAGCAAGACCTGCTGTGTGCTCATGCTTTGCAAATGCTTGAATCTGTGAAGTGTCAGGTCTGGAGGACCTATTTAACAGTGGCCTCGTGGCACCAGAAGCTGCTCAGGCCTGAACCCATTTCTGTTAGGGTCAGGTCCCTGCACCATGCTCCCCACTGTAGCCCCAGCCTTTGGAAAACTATATACTGGTTCATAATTCACTGATGCACTTGAATGAATTCCAAAGCCTTTAGCTACCCAAATGTTTCGGTGTATCTGACTACTAGGGTATGATACTTGCAAGAAATCAGTGCAAATTCTTCCTTTGATCTTGCTGCAAGAAGAATCATATTATTTCTGAACTCAGCAGCTCATTTTCTGTTGACATACAAGAAGGTATAGATTGTGGCTAAAGTTTAAAAATGGTCAGTGTATGGTTCCAAAACAGCTTGTGTCCCCAGACAGGAGACAGTTCGTCCTGCCAGAATACGGACACCTTGCTGTCACCCTAGTTTTCCAAGTCAGCTCTGCTAAGGTGGCTAAAATGGTCTTTCCTGCCCATTGATCACACAAATCCAATTTAGAGACTTGTTTTCTCTATGTGACAGTTACAGGAGACAGACATGGTTGAGTATTTCTGTTCTGATCACCTCACAGGCAATCCTGTGATTGCAAACCAAATCCCCCCACAGAGCTCAGCTGCATGCTCTGCCTGACAGGCTGTGCTTAGCTATGCTTCTTTCAGACCCACAAAGCAATGCACTTTCATACCAATGTACAATGCGTTTTGAGCTTTAGGACCAGAGACTCCTTCACTTTCACGCTCTTACCCTGAAGATCCAGCAAAGATTGCTTACGATTGAAGAATACTCAAGGTTTCCACATCTTTCCTAAAGCACATACAGAACAAGTGTTCATCCACTCTTGCACACCTCTCTTGAGGTGTTAAAATGCTGAGCGAGTACTTTATTAATGCCCAAACAGCCAGATGTCAAGGCTCCATGTGTTATATGTTTATCAAGCAGCACCAAAGACCGTACTAACAAGCCTGATGATATTGAATTTGATCTACATTCAAACGCAACCTGTTCCCTACAGGAATGCTCTGTTACAGGTCTTTTCATGGCACGGGAACAAAACTGATCGAACACGTTTCTTGAAGCTATGCCAATGGATATTCATGTGTTGTGTTTGTGACTGCTCAGTAGCAGAGATTATGGCCTTAACAATCCTCAATTGTTCAACTGAGAGCAACAACTCCTGTGAAACCAGTGCAGTTATCCCAGCATTATATTTGAAATCAGAATCGGCATTAGCATAGCTGAATAATTACAGTCAAGTAAAGGACAGCAAAACACATAGGCTTTGCTCTTTTCTCCAGAACGCTGCAGTGCGGACCCTTTTGCACCAGTACAACTTGAAATATCACTCCCACCGATGCCAACTGACATCACTGCACTTCATGTGGTCCAGAGCCTGGTAGCTCAAAGATAACCAGAAGCACAGTGGACTTCCCAGGGTGATCACAGATTTCAGAGTACATTCTTGTTTCTGCCAGTCAACCTCTGTGACATGCCTAGCCCACTGCTGTGCTGCCCCTGACCAAATGGTCTGACAAGTCTGACACTCTTCAGCTCCAATCACTTCTCTTGTCCTTCAGCTCCTCTTACAATATCATGACCTCTTTTCATCTCACTATGGAACATCCAAAAATGCTCCATGACACAGCTATTAGGTGGATTTGAAAGAAAATCCCCCTGAGAAAATTCACCTTTGAGAAAGTTTGTACTGGAAAATTTGAGAGTTTCCAATGAAAATAGAGACAGCAGGAAGAAAGCAGATTTCATGTTTGCTTAAAGTGTTAAATAAGCTTTTGACTCCAAGCTAAGTCATACATTTTCATAAACAGGAATGTGATTTAAATGATTTCTTTTTATTCTAAAAAGATTCTTGTTTTCCTTCCAAAATACCTAATTTTAATTGGGTTTTCTAAAATTACATTTTCAGGCACAGAAAAAAAAAAAAAACCAGCCCCCAAAACTATTTTCAAAAAAACCCCTCATTGGATTCCTTTTAAACTGGTAATATTTATGACTTGTATTGAAAGAACAACCAATAAAGGCACTTTCTGCCTCTCCCTTGCTACCCTTTAAAACAATCTGTCCACCAATCCAATTGTTCCATCTGTTTCCAAACCAAAATTGCATTTTACTACTAGGACATTCTCTATCCAAATGCTGAACAGCTTGTAGCTAAGTATTAATCCATAGAAACCTGAAAACAATATCTTATTAATTCACAAAAATCAATATTCCAGTACACATTTTGGAGCCACTTCATTACAGTTAAGCCCAAAATTATATGATGGTCAATAGAAAACTGTCTATAATGTACCTGTTTACCTACAATGAGACAAACCGGTTGCTAAACCTCATCTCACCAAAAATAAGCTCTATGACAGGACTCTGGTTCAGGGAAAAAGAAGTGATCTTACAGCGTATGTAATCCTGATGCAGTAGTTATTTCTTCTTTAACAGAGAATAATGAAGGTATTCTTTGGTTTTCTTGCTCTTCTTGCCCCGTGGCCAGGATATTTTTTAAAAAAGACCAAGTTCTGTACCTGTTACAATGACAGTTCTTAATGAGGGCTGTCTGACAATTCAAATATCCTTGAAAAGGATATGGCATTAGAACAAGCTTAGCTGCATCAGTCTCGCTGTCCCGTCACGTTCTTTTGAATACAACATCCTATAAAGGCTGATTTTCCCAGATAAAGCTAATATCCAAAAATACATGGGGGGGTGGGGGTGGGGGGGGTGGGCAAGGGAACCCAAAACTTTCAAAGACTATAGCTTTTACGTTGGGGTTTTTACTAGTAGTCCAAATACAACAGCCATTGATACTGATGAGAATTCTTCCACTTATTTCACCACATATCTATTTGAGGTCCTAAAAGTAAATGAAGCCTGAAATTCCCAGAAACAGAACTCTATTGACATTCAACAAATATCTATATATACATAGATATGTATGTATGCAAGTATACATGCATATATATGATAAATGATTATATTTGCCAATAATGGGAACAGTTTATAAATTTGTATTTAAGTATGTATATAAGTTTTTCATTACTGACAACTAAAGCCTGATCATTTTTCACATGGTGATATCAGGCTCTAAGATTTTCCTTCCCTTTCGTCCTGGTTCCCAGAATGAAAGAGTCATGAATCATGAAAGTTAAATACAAATAACTTGCATTCTCACTCTGTGCTGGTTTTGACTGGGATGGAGTTACTGTTTGCAGTAGCTGGTATGGGGCTGTGTTTTGGACTTGTGCTGGAAACAGCGCTGATCACACAGGATGTGTTTGTTACTGCCGAGCAGGGCTTACACAGTCAAGGCCTTTCCTGCTCCCCACCGGTGAGCAGGCTGGGGGGGCACAAGGAGCTGGGAGGGGACAGCTAGGACAGCTTTCCTGGGGATGGCTGAACACCTGCCTGCTGATGGGAAGTGGTGAATAAATTCCTTTTTTTGCTTTGCTTGCGTGCATGGCTTTTGCTTTACCTATTAAATTATCTTTATCTCAACCCACAAGTTTTCTCACTTTTACCCTTCTGATTCTCTCCCCCATCCCACCGAGGGGGAGCGAGTGAATGGCTGTGTGGGGCTGCGTTGCTGGCTGAGGTTAAACCACCCCACACTCACAGAAGATGTGGTTAATTGCTGTCTGCCTCATTGTTAATTACCAAACAACAGTGTACTGGCACACCTACCACAAGCTTCTGAAGACAAGCAAACACAGCCTATGCCCTAACTGTTTGTGTTCTTTACATCAATTTTTCTTCCAAAATATGGGTAAAATTCATAGATCCTGATTCTGGACCTCCTTTCCCTTATGCTAAACGCATTAATTCCTCTAGCTGGTAACTCCTCTGTTACGCCAAATCAGAGAAGAGTCAGGACAACAGAAAGACTTCAAAGCAGTTCCAGTAAATTGTCATCTGCTCTCCAAGACCAAGATCTCTCCACCCCTTTCCGATACACAAGCTGGGTTAATTCCACTTCTGCTTCCATTGAAAACACTGAGCTGATGTTCTTTCCAACACCATGGTATGACATGATCATATCAGACACACCCTGCACCAAAAGGAACCCACAGAATGGAAACAAATAACATTTAAAACTCACAAGAGTAGTTTAGGGAGATGGAGTGGTTCCATCATTTGACCAAGCATTTCTTTCAGGTTTAAGCCTCTTGGAAAGGGGAAACTCCATGAGGAAAACCAGTCATCCTGCTCCACTGTGCTGGTGTTTGCAGCCCTCCCAGGCTCCCTGGGCCCTTTCCAGCCCTTCCCTGGCTTATCTAAGATATTTCCCTTTGCTGTCAAGAAAAAAAAAAAAAAAAAAAAAGATGGTTTAGTCAGAGCCCTAGGACAAGGACCCTCAACATCATCTTTTTTTTTTCTCCTGCAAGACTGAGTCTGGCTAGCCATGAAGGCAAATCTCCCCTTTTGAAATAAATATTGACCATGCAAAGAATTGTCCTCTAACATGCAGTGCTTTAGTCTCCCTGCAAACTGCCAATGCTTCAGTAGCTTGGAGCCCCAGCCTCTGAGTATGCAAATGCAATTTGATTCACAAGATGAGATGCGTTGTCAAAGGATGTCTGAGAAAGAGGACTGCACAGATTAGATACAACACGCTTCTCTGATCAAATAGATGGATTCAGACAGGAAAATAGCGTAAGTATTTGCTGGGATGATGAACCATCTGTGTGGTGTTTCTCTTGAGTTCCCATATCATGTTCTGGTTAACTTCCCCATTGCTATCCCTCACAGACATTTTTTTTTCTCCCTTTCCCATGACATTAACCAAGTTCTGCTGGAAAGCAAGTGTTTCTTCTGATTGAATTTAATTTTCTCTGTAGAAACAGGCTAGCAAGAACCATATCTCCTGGTCTATTCTTGGCCATGCCATGTTCCTGACACTCAGGCTGGAAAACCTAGAAGGCAACAACCTTGCCAAATAATTCAGGTTGACATGCAAAAGAGATAAAATCAGTAACAGAAGTGATGAAGGATCTGTAGGTGCTACTTCACAAGGAAAAACGGAAAAAACTAAACCTGTATTGCCAGGCTGAATGATAATTAAATCAGCATGTCTACAGGCTATTGGAATATTAAAGGCCAAATCTCCAAAGACCTGGAAATCAAGAGGATTTGGGCACCTCTGAGTTCTGAGAGTGTCTCTGAGAAGCCAGGTGAACAGGCTAGAATCTTTTTTTTCTCCCCTCAGTCTTCTGAGGGGAATTTTTCACTTCAACATCATGTCACTGGAACCAGCAGAGTTTGTGGAACTTTAAATACTCCCTTACTTGTAATGGGGAAAACTACAGAATTACAGCTGAAGAAATTAGAGGATTATTTAGGGTGATCTATGGAAATGTTGCCAAATAATGGGGTGAAACTGAAAGAAAAAAGTCAAAGTACAAGTTGGGAGTCTTGTATTTGCAGATCAATGGCAATGGAGAAAAACAGCGGAAAATGAAAGCATCAGTTACCAATGCATTGAAAAGTGCAGTCAGTGGCCAAAAGATGGGCAAGGAGAGTGTTGCCCTAGTAAATGAATTAAAGTTTATCTCCAATTCATATTTTGCATTTATTAGCTGCTGTATCACTCAGGACAGAGTATCCAGGAAAACAGAAAATTATAATTTCTTTATAGATAGGAAAGAAGGAGGAAAGAGAGGAAAGGATGTAAGGAACCCCTAGAAAGCCAGTTGAGAGCACATGTATTAGAGATGTGGAAGGCAAAGATTTGGATCCCCACTCTGCACCACACGGAGCTTTGCTCCCTTGTGGGCAAGTTTTGGTGGTCTCACCTCATTTTCCTGTAGAAAAAATGAAACACTGGACCTTGCAGTTCTTTACAGAGCAGAATTCCTGGTTCCTGGCCAGTCCTACCTTGCAGTCTAGCTTGCTCACAAAGTTGGCAAGCATCAGTATTTCCACTGCCCAGATGGAGGCACAGAGGAGAGTACATTGACTGGCCAAGGTCACCCAGCAGGCCAACAGCAGAGACAGCAAGAGCTCCCAAGTCTCCAGAGTCCTGCTGTGAGCCATCCTTCCTCTTCTCACTGGCTGCTTCCATTCCATCACTCATTACAGATGTCATTAAAATCCAAATAAACCACAGCAAATATTATTACTACTTTCAAAAAAAAATATACAGGGCTGTTTTTCCCATTGATCCCTGGCAGACTCTTTCTTGAAATTTTCCAGAATGATACGAAAACAAGTAAGTATAAAATAGCAATATATGACATGAATGAGAACATTCACCCTCTTTAATCATTCCCACAAGCATTTTGTCATTTTTCTGTCAGTTCTATTGATAGGAAAGGAAACCACTTCAAAATTTTAATCTTTTCTCTGAGCACGTTTTGTTCTTAAAGTTAGCTGAGATAAAGCTAACGTATTGGAAATGGGGGAGGCTGATGAGAAATATGGAAGAGCTCTCTTTGTTTCTATTTCAGAGTGAGCAAACATCCATTGGCACTTTTACAGGCATCTCACTCCTCCACTCCATCTCCTCACCTCCTTAAAATATGCAAAGACATTTTCTTTTTGAACCTTTCTGAGAAGGAAAAGGACAGATACTTCAAGTCAATCCTCCTGATTAATCCAAGAATTTTCAACAACAACCAGATTCCTCTATACGACCTTGATGTCAGGCTCAGAACTGCACAACTGTATTCTCACATTTTCAAAACCGGACCACATCAAAGGCATCTACACATTGACTGTGTCTTCATTTTCTGGCCCCAGTCAAATGAAGAATAGAGGCAGAGAAGAAAAACTGTGAGCTCAGGAGTTGGTGATAAGCACCATGGCTATGCCATCCTCACTGCCCAACCCTGGAGAAGTTTGTTGCTACATTTGAATTTTGATTTCTCATGTACATTCTAACTACAAAGCAAGCCTGGAGTTCTGCACACCATATCTAGGGATAATAAAAAACATTATGAATTCATGACAAAATGATGCAATATGACACATTGCAATAACATGACTATTACACTGCACAGAAGAAAACAAGAACGGCTGGGAAAATATAAAAGGATACGAGAGGCCATTATTTGTTTGACACGAACAGAGTAAAATATCACAAGAAAGGAAGGGATGAGGAACCTCACGTTGTGCCCCAGAAGTCAGTACAACATGCAGCTGCTGCAGCAGATGTTAAATGGGTCAGCAAGTGAACAGTGAAGCATCAATGACTTTTGACTAATTGGGCCCAAAAAGCTAGCATGGTCTTTCAGAGGTAAGCCTAGGTCCATGAGATATGGAATTAACCCTTGAAGGGGATACTTCCATGTAATATGTCCAGGACACATTTTATAAACTAGAAAGACAACTAGCTCTTGTGAATGTAGATGCTTAGCCATCCCTCAAATCAGAGGCATCTAATAAAAATCTCCTCTTACATCAGTTTAGATTGTATTTCTTGGCTAGAATCCATTTCCTATGAATATAAAGTGTGTGTTTGCGCCTATTGCTTTATCTTTTTCATGCCTCTCAGACCTAGCTATTATCCATCTTGCCAATAGTTATTTATTACTTTGTGATTACAGGAAAAGTAGGTAATGACCTATTAAATCACAAACCAATGCTTATTTTCACCAAAACCAAACTCCAGTTGCCAGAAAAGAATCACTTAATTTCATATGTGGTTAAGAGTTTACTTTTTTTAAAGCTGAGATAATAGATGGTCAGTGCAAACCTTTTTCCCAGGAAACTGGCAGTTGGAGTAAGTACTGTACAGCTCATGTTTTAACTATAAACAGAGGAATTGTTCTTGATACATATTCCAGGTACAAAGCTATACCCAGGGCAGCAGAAAACAATAGCAAATATATTTTTGGTTTTATCTTACAGTGTGCTCTATAAAAGTGCTGGCATTTGTCAGCACACTACTTTTTCCCTTCAAACAGCTACAACTGGATTATACAGACAGGTACAAGGCAGGTGGCACATGCAACCTTCCCCCAGTCATTTCAAATTCTCCCCCAAAACCAGGCATGACTGCCCTGAACAAGGACCAGATCCAGCACAGATATAGGCACATTCTTCCACTTGGAACAGGAGAAACAGGGAGGCAAAGAGGGGTGCCAAACCTCAGCACCATGTTTCCAAGGAAATGCTCCTTTTACCGAACAAGAGAGCCAGGTGTCAGCCTGCATCATCACTTTGTGCACTTAAGTTTTTGTGATTCTTGATGAATTATTAGTATTGGCTCTGAAATGTACACAAAATCATACAGTGACAGAAACAAGCCCTAGCAAGGAAACAGCAAGAAAGAAACATGATAGATATTTAGATCAGGTATAAGCCAACTGTATGCATTCTACATGATACTATATTTAACTACTAATCAAACTACCCAAGAGTCTTTGCTAGCCAGAGGCTAAAAAATCTTACTTGGAAAGAAGTCAAGATCAATGTCAAACCAACAAAAAGTGTAGTTAAGTCTGACATGCTTACATGAAAGACACTTGTGATAAGCAACTGCAAGTCTTCTACCAAGACCCAACTGACTGCCAAAAGATTGTGTTCATAAAGGCTAAAACAAATCACTGGCGCAGGTCTCCATCAAGAAACCTGTGAAGCTGAAAAATACTCTTCACTATGTTCCCCGAGTTACTTCCCCCACTCCCAAATAGCAACAAGTGTAGCAAAAGGGTACTTGGTGTTTTCCTATATTGCTTAACAAATGCAGTAAAGCCATCACATAGTATCTGCACGTAATACCTAGTTGCTGAAATAAAATAGAAACTATTTCACAGTGTCTCCTCCTGCAAGGTGATTCCTAAGATAGTGGTTGCTACCTGCCTTTTGCAGTACCACCGTACTCACAGGTGATGACTCACTCAGCAGTAAACCCTAATTCAAGTCACCACCAATTTGGCACATGCTGCATCTCTGCTGCCAGGCAATTCTCTGCCCATTCCACTCCATGTTTGACCTCCCCATGGTTGGCTTCCTTCCATTTACTCTCTTAACAAAGACACCTAAGCCCCAGTGCTTGTACACATAGAACTCCCTTCAGGGTTAGTTTTTGCTTTCCAGCTTAAGGAAACTCTTCCAAAACCAGTCTCAGCCTTCTCATTTTCAGGCTCAAATTTCTGCATCCTAATAGTAGAAGCCATTGCCTGGCTACATTTAGGGAGATACCAAGCACACTTGGGCATAATAAACCATGCACTGATGCAATGGGAAACTTTACATTGTACTATTCCCCCTTTCTTAACAAAAATTTCTCTCAAAGGAAATAAATAAATAAATGAATGAATGAAAAAAGTTCATAAATGTAAGGGCCCAAAGGGGCTGAAACACCTTTCCTTCACTCCACCAAAGAGTTTTGCCTGTTTTGGGATCCTCTTACCTCTGAAAATCTCGCTGTAGGAAGTGAGTCATGGGGGTTTATTTTGCTGGAGACTGTCATGCCCAGGCACATGCAGCCTAACACAAAAAAAACAAGACAGCATTATGCCTGACCATTTTTGATTCACTTCTGCCACTGAGACAGCATGAGATTTGAAGTCATTTCTTAACGCTTACTAAGAAGGCCAAATCCTCAGCTGATATGAGCAGGCATAGTTCTGCTTTGACTTCAGCACAAGATGTCCAATGAAAACATGTCTCGGTAGCATTGAAACCCAAAGTCATGTGTCCCTGTATGACCCCACATGCAGTCATGCAGAGCGAACAGTAAAGAATACATTTTCCTCAAATATGTTACTCATTTCTCTTCCAAGAATAGCCCCTATAGACTATCAATAAAATGGTGGTTTAGAAGCAATTCACTGTACAATGAACACAGAGATCCAGAAAATCTCCAAGGTATCAGCAGAAAACAATGATGAGAGACCTCAGCCCAAGAAAGCACATAAAACATGTTAGTTACAACACATGGAAAGTCCTGCTGACTCCTTTCTAAAGAGCCCAAAGGGTCTTAGATTCCAGGAAACTATTTGCTATTATGGGTTTACTAATACTGATGTGAAATTGGGGTGCTTTGGGCTTCGCCTGTGCAAGCTCTAATTGAAAGCTTAACTGTCCTTTTTTCCTAGAGCCAATTGTTTGTTTTTCTTCTCCTCATTATAGGTGCTTTCAGAAATGAAGACCTAGAAGAAATGTGTACTGAGGGTTCCCAAAATCCTGCAGCTGAGAGAAAAGTGCAAAGGAATTATTACTGTTTCTATTTATTTATTTGTCTTGAAATACTGCCCAGAATGTCATATGACATGATAAGATGCAGGATATCTGCAGAGAATAATTCACTGTCCAAATAAAAAGACCAGCCAAATGCCTCACTGGGTGCTCACATCATGCCAGCAACTTCTTAGATGCAATCAACACAGATGCCACAGCCAACTCACAATAAACACCGATCTTTTCCTTTCCTTTGTCCCCTCCCGATGCTTTGCATAAAGCCCATGCACTGTAAAAGACACATCAGAGGCTAGAAAGGAAGTCAGACTGGCAAGGCCTAGATATGCAGGCTTTCCAGCCAGGAAGCAGAGGCACTCCATGAGCAATCCTACATCTGCAGGACTGTCATGGCAGTTCTTACTGTCTACCCTGGCAAGGAGTTGGAGGATCCTTCTTCCCAGCCAAGGTTACGTGGAACCCATGCTTGCCATACAGCAAAGAAACATATAAAGTATACTGTCCATTCTTAATGGGCTATATAACATTCTCTGCATGAAAATAAATAGCCTTTACCATAACAGAAAAGACCTTTCCTAGTTACAGAGATACTAATTATACTGTGTCTTGGTAAATTTTGTCCTCACACTAAAATAGGAAAAATGTCACCAGCTCAACAAAAGAACTGGAGAAAGTTTACCTCCACCCTGCAAAGCAATCTCCCTTTTTGCTTGTTGTTGGCTGTAAGTTTTGTTAGGTGATTCATTGGGAAATTTTTCAATAAAAGTATTTGCCAGGACACTTTAAAAATGTGTTAGATTTTTAACAGTACTCACAGAACCTATCCAACTGAGAAACAATCCACAGAAACCATTGTTCTGTGGAGTCTAAATTCAAAGGCCATGATATTTTGTCTTATAATTTCTTAAGGAAAATTGTAGATGAAAAAAGTGGTGCTGAGGGAAGACCTGTGTGAAGCCATAGGAGCTCAAGTCTTTTGAATTCCAACAATATTTGCAGGTCAGCGACTGAGAAGTATCCATTAGCTCCAAACATACGTCATAGATTTCTTTAATAGAAAACACATGCTTGAAAGGCAATGCATTATATTAGTGTCCAGTTCTTTCAATTTCAGGAGGAAGAGTTGCTATAATTACACCCTCTAGCCTAGGGATCTATACACTACTGCATAGCATGTGCTGGTTTATAACTAAATGTTCTAGATCGGTGGCCCAAGTTGCTCACTAATTGGGTGTCTGCTACATCATCACTCATGAGGAGTGTCACTGCACAAAATTTGCAGTCCAGTAGCAGATGACAGCCCTGCTCACAGTTGCATTTGTTTTTACTACAGTTCCTCCAACCAGATGAGAGCTGGTCTTCAGGGTATGGTCCTATAGCTTACTTGCACAATGGCTGTATAGGAGGAATCCCATTCTGGCCAGGCACAGGGCTCTTGGCATCTCCCCATCCCACTTACATTGCCTTTACCAGCTGAGAAGGCTCCACAGATAGTATTCTTCTGTAGAACACAGACCTGCTACAGCCAAGTTCTGGGGCAGTCAGATCTGACCAGAGGCATGGGCTTCCTTTTCATTACATAGGCTCAGGTTTTGCCCTGACATGCTTTCTGGAGACATTCAGGACAACACTGAGATGAGAGAGTTGAGAAGAGCTTTGCAGTCCCACAGGACAGACACAGATCAAGGTAACATTTTCCAAAGTACTTACATTAATGTAGGGGTGCTCAGCCTGTTTTTATAAACTTTCTTCTAAAACCTAAAGAATTCTTAGAATAAAAACAAAAATAAAACTCCCCAAGAACACTCCCCCCACAAGAAAGCCCACAAACAAAAACCCCACTTATTTCAGTCCTCACTTGGTCAGTGTATAGCTACGCCACTGTCAGTCTGGCATCACCAACTAGGAGCAGTGCCTTGTTGCAGACCCACTCCATCCCTCTCAGCACCCTCAGTATTCAGTTGCTTGAAGCTACCAAGCACCTGCAGAATCCAACTTGCAAATCCAAGGGTACCAAATTTCCTTTTAAAATACCTCCTTTTTCCTTTTTGGAGTCTTTTTTCAGCTAAGGCAATTATTACTTGTCATAAATAAGAACTGCCAGCTGTGAAAAACATTCAGTTCACTGTTCTAAAAAGACTTTATAATTGTTTCTCTCTACAGCAAAGAATTTTCTAACTAGTCTGTGGTGCATCCAGCCAATCAGGGGATGCAGTGGAAGCAGTACTGATAAGGCTATCTATCACTGTCAGTCAAAAGGATTGGAGTTCCCCAGAGTGCACTCACTAAGTGGAAAGTGTGGTGTTTGCAACACACTGGCAAATCTCTTGGGATTACATCGCAGATGAGGATGCTCAAGAAATACCACCACACAGAATGAAAAGATGGCATCCAACATGTTAAAATCATGTCCTTACCAGATATAGGATGTGGTTGGTTGCTTTTAAACTGTCATTCCAGAAAGAGCATAATTGTTCACGGGGAAAAAACAAAAGTGTGTCTTTGGTAATTAATGCTTAGAATAGAGTCAAGAGCGAACAGTGAGACTGAAGGAGACATTACCTTTGCAGATGATATCACCCATATATGAAGGCTGCAAGAAAGAAGCAAGTTGTCCCAGAAAATAACTTTTGCTTTAAGTGACTTCCTTGCAGTGTCTGAAACAGAGCTGGGGCATGGGGACATGAGCTGCTCAAAACTCACTTGTCAAACATTAATTCAGACAGATTTTGATTTGCAAGAGTTTCACATTTCCAGATTTTCCCATTTATATTTATAGTTCAAACAAACCTCAAATGAAAATAAAAAAAACCTTAGTTTAAATAGACAGGGCCCAGTAACCAGAAGTGATGTTTCATCCATCTTTTGAGCCTACTCTGAGCTCTGAACTTCTTGGGAAAGCCAAAAATGGGTAAAGATTTGGAAAAATGAGCACTAATGAGTGGCTTCGCTTTGTTCAATCTACAAAACAGAAAGCCAATGGGGTAGGTTGAAAGTCTTTCCATACTTTAAATGTTATTATAATGAGTGATGAGTTCCAGGTCATTCTCTGCCCTAATGGTTGAGGAAGCAGGAAGAATAACAAAAAAAAAAAAAAAATGTTCTTTATTAGCAGCAAAGATTCTTTTGGGATACTAGGAAAAATATTTTCTTAAGGTAGTAAGTAAGGGATTGAGATACACTGCCTTTGGATGTGCAAAAAAACCTTGCACTGCAGTTGCTAAGAACAGTTAAACTGTGATATGCCTTGGGAGCTGTGTGGGCTAACTTGCTCCTGCCTCAGAGCAGCACCTGGAGCTAGAAAGTCTCTGGAGGCTCTCTCCAGCCTTTCACTTCCAGCTTTCTGTGTGATACCCTAACACGATATTGAGCAATAACATTCATTCTCCCTTCCAGTGGCAAATATCTAACCAGATAATTGAGAGGAAAAAGTCTTCATGCCAAATGAGAGCACAGATGACAAAGACGGCCTTCAGACCAAGGCAATGAAGGAACAATCACATAAATGCTTACTACAGCAAAGCCAGCTATAAAAAGCAGCCCAGTCTGAGCAGCAGCAATACATCTCTGAGGGACAGAATTTCTGCAGGAATTAGTACTGCCATGTAGAAAGGCACAGCTTCTGCTTCATAAAATGAAATAATCTCAAATGAGGTCATGATTCCCACAGCCAGATTTTTGTGGTTACAAAATGGTTATTTACACTATTAGGAAAATGCTGGCTGAGGAGGTAGACTGAGTGTTTCTAACACTAGGTCTCACTGTGCTGTCAATAAAATCAAAACACTTCCAAGGGAGAAGAACTAGACCAGTACAGCAGAGCAATTCTGCAGCAAACAGGTTGATTTTTCTCTCCTGTGAGAGCAGGAGGTTCAAGCACTGACTTCACAGTCACTGCAGCAGCCACCTTCAGTGTCTCACCACCTGGAAGTCCTTCTTTCTCACAGAGAACCATGTTCACAAGGGTAGCTGCTGACATTCAGTCTTGCTTCTCCCCCAGGAAAGGAGAATGGATGTCATTTGTTCTCTGCCCGATTGCCAAGAAGCAGTCAGCTGTCACTGCTCCTTCTTATCTTCTTCTCTTGCCCACACCTGTCTGCTCTTGTTGGTTTTGATAAAACACAAGCAGGGAGCAATCCCTCCCTCATACCAGGTAGCAGACTCATGGTACTGCTGAACTAACTGTATCTTCTCACAAAGCTTTGGGATGGAAGAAATACTAATTAGTCATTTTAACATGACTATAGGGAGAGCTGGATGAAAGCCAGTATTTTCCAAGGCGACTTGTGTGCTTATATGTTCCCAAGTTTGGGAAATATTAGCAGCTGCATTTTCAGAAAGCCATGGAAACTCATACTTAGGGGATAAATACGTTAGCCTCTGACATTCAGACACACATCCTATCTCAAAGCTGAGCGCTCAAACACAGAGTTATTCTTAAATCTAAGCAATAAGCAGTAAGCTGAGAAATTTCAGGTGGTAGAGCTATACTCCAGGAGGGAGCGGCTCCTGCTCCTCACAGCCCTCCAACAGCTTTGCTGACAGGGTAGGGGGTACATGATGTGTGTGCACTGTTACTAATCAGTGGCAGCTTTGAAATGCTCAAACAGTTTAACACCTCCATGGAGCAGCATAATTCAACTCATTTTGAAGGTGCTCTATTCCCATTCAAAATGATGGCTGGACCAAGTCTACAGTGAAATTGCATTTGTCCTTATGGATTGCTGTCCAGATACTGCAAAAATGTGAATTCTGTGTCAGATGCTAACTCAAGATGGGTAATTTGGCTCCAAGCTAACATGGAGATACATTAGAGCCTACAGGAGAGCTCAGCACAGTACCTATAAAGGCAGGTCAGGCTGTGAACGTTCACACTCTTTCTCCCTCACTGCATTTCTGCTCCATGCACACCACAGCCCCCTCATTCTGTGTGCAGCTGAGTGCCATTTGTCTACCAGAAGTGTCACAGACAAAAAAAGTCATCTCTATGCCCAGTATTCCCAGCTGTGGCGATCACACAAAAGTACTGACGGTATAGCATCAGCTAAATAGGATGCCAAGGATTACTTCAGCAATGGTAACACAAACCATGGCAAAAGAGATGACACACACAGAAACACATCCTCTTGCTGGGAAACCACAGAACACAAAGAAAATAGGTTAGATATGTCCAATGCAGGGGAAAAACATCTTAACAATATCTCAGTTTGGCTCCATAGGCAGCCACCTGGTGATTTGACCACATCACTCTTCCTCTTCATCCTGTAAGGTCTCCATGCACAGGTACCTCATTTCAACACCTTCAACACCCTGTTTACCTCTCCATGCCTATCCTCTCTTGCCAAGCTTTGGGCTGATCACAAACACCTCTCTCACAACAGTCCTGCTGTCACAGAGTCTTCCTACTTCTTTTGTACAGCTTTTTTAAGCTTATCCTCAAGTTTACCTCTGTATCCACACTGAGGGCCTCTCTGGAGAATCATTTTGGCCACAGACACAGAAATTGCATACAAATTGTTCTTTGCTATTCCTTTTCTACTAACCCCTGCCTGCTGCTCTGTGTCTTGACTCTGTTCTGGGCTCCTTCAGACAATTCCCAAGTACCTGAGTCAGTTCAGACCATACTCTGATTCCCACCAGACTTCCAGCTGCCACCTCCACAAGTTCTCCTCCCACCTCACCTTTCCTCATCTGCTGCATCTTAGTAGCACACATGGCCACAGCTCGTCTTCCACACTGCTCACATAAGGGGATTGCTGTTTTGGGACAGAACAGCAAAAAAACCCAAAACAACAGAAACCAGAACTGCAGAGGCAACATGGGCATACACAATGAGAAAAAGTGCAAAAAACTGACAGGAATATACAAATGCTGTTTTGATGCAAAATGTACGTAGAAAGGAAAACATCTAAATCAAACATTTGTGCATTGAGAAGGTGGCTGCTCTGTTTGAGGCTGGGTTGCTTGTTGCAGAGGCCTCTCTGTAAAAGTTCCCACCGTTAAGACACAAATTCTCATAGCTTACTTTCCAGCAGTGCTCATCACCTCTCATTGGTTTAACAGCTTGAGGAGGAGCTCAGCCATACCCAGTAAAAGCCTGACTTTCAGAAAGGCTTTCCATTTATTGTTTTGTAGACTGTAATTTGAATCCACAGCCTTTTGAAGGCTCAGAAAGCTAAAATTTGCACCTGTCTGACAGGTGCAATTAGCCCCATCTGCACTTGCAATTCATTTACAAATTTGAAGACATGGACTGCAGAGGCGAGCTGGAAACTAGGACCATGCATGGCAATCAGCTGAGGGGAATGTGCTCGAGCTTGTCTAGACAACAACTGAGAGAGCATAGGGGAGTGGGGGACGGATGGCACCAAGGAAAGGTAACACCTTGCTGTTAATTGATGGTAGTTAACCACCAATCAGGGATTGCCTAGTATGCAATGCTTAGCTTCAAGAACCAATCTGTTTAAAACGCGCAGCTTCTGAAGGTGTATATAAACTCATGCTTCTGTACAATAAATTGACATTTGCTTGCATCAAGCTGCGTCCCGTCTCTTCATTCGCAGCAATGGACCTGTGTAATCTCTAGCCCGAAGTGAGCTTGGGGGGGCGGGGGGGAGGGGGGAAAAGTTATTTCAGAAAATCATTGTTAGGAAATAGAATTTGCTTGTAACATAAAGGAAACTACCATCTTGAGTGACAAGACAGTTAAACCAAACTTCACTGCCCAGTCAAACCTACTCAGCAAGCAGCTATGACAGTCCTTACATTCATTGCCAGATCTTTCTTAAACATATACACACACAAAACTACATGGCTGATGCTAAAAACTGAAGCAAACAATGCTATTGCTCCAGTAATGCCCTCACCAGTGACCAAGCTCACCTTGCATTCTACCTACACAATCCAGGATCAATCAGTCTGTTCCTGACCTCTCTGTCTGCTGGTAGTAAGCATCAAACTACTTACCCTTAAACCAAGGCAGTACTGTAACCTGGGCTAAAGCTAAACTAAACTAATAGCAAACTCATGCTTTGTAAATTTGGATTAAACTCGGTAAGTACTTTAATCAAAGAGGGAGAAACATTCAGAAAGCCTACTGGCCTTACTTTAAGATTTATTACTGATATTACATTTCACATAAATTTTGCTAGTTTTTTCCAAAGCAAAAATTAAAAATCTTAGATCATTTGGAAATAAAAGTACTTAATCATTTCAAGCTGAATAAAACATCTGAGCTGGAGCGATTCTGAGTTTTTTCTTTCACAGGAAAGACAAAACTACCTGCATTTCACTCAGAATTAATTTTCTTACTGCTTTCCTCATGAAAGGCAATAGCATGATAATATCACTTCAAAGAGCCTCATGCCCATGCTGGTATGTTTGGGTTTTGAGACCACGAGCCCAAACCTTGGTCTATATTTACAAATGGATGCACAAAAGTCTGTATGTGTATGGCAGAAAGTGACAGCTACCCTCTGCTTTACTACCTGTGCAGAGTGAAAGGGGAGATGTAGGTCCCTGTACAGCTTAGAGATCTACCAATATCTTTTCTGCTATTAACTTTGTGAATCAAGTCATTTCACCAGATCCCTTCATCATCCTGCAAAGAACGGATCCTATCGCATTATCTTACTGGTATTAAAATCAACTACTTACATTTGCATTATGAAAAAAAACCAACATTCCAAGAACCTATTAAAGCTGCTATGGGAAGGTTTTTATTCTCCAGCATCGAAGGACTCAAAGTATTATTCACACTGTTATGACTTAGCCTTTCTTGGATACAGGTGCCCACACCTTTCTAAGATGGCAGAATGATTGTAATGTTACGAAGATGAATGGGATGGTATTAGTTACCCCTATGACACACAGTACTTTTGAAGGAATAGTGCATTTAAAAAAAAAAAAAAAATCAATCCCATTTTTGAAAGTGTAGAAAGACATACAAGAGAGGAGACAGAATAGTACTGCATTATAGGATGGGTGCGAGTATGAGGAATGAAAAGTGTGGAGACATCTCACATGGTCATTGTCACACCACACACTTCATTGCTGGGTAGCCCAGGGGGTGGGAGAGGTTTACCCACCTTCCTAGCACTGATTCACATCAATTTTAGTGTTAAAAGGGACTAGAATATTCACTGGTTTCTCCACCTTGCATATGACAGAATTTTACCCACTAAGTCCTTCACCAGACATATAACTTCTGAGTGAAGCTGATCTCATTTTCAGAAAAGGCATCCAGTTTTGATTTAAAGACTTCACGTGACAATGAATCCAGCACAACCCAAGGTAAACTGTTCAAATGATTAATTCCTCTTGCAGCAAAAATGTACACCTATTTCTAGGCATAACACATTTATTCCTTCTTCACTGGTTTTCCAGTAACTAGTGGAGATAGTTTTCTTTCTCAAAAAGCTGTTCCACCAAGAGAAGCTTCTCAAGGCCACTGATATTAAAGTCTACTCACAAACAGAATGGTAAATGCCTGGTTCCTATGGCTTGGTGTCTACAGAGCTGACTCAGACCCGAGAGGCACTTCTTTTGTGAGCTGACACCAGTGTGGCCATCATTTGTACATTGCAGGGGGGAAAGGTAGAGGATGAGGGGAGGCAGAGCTGCCCAGCAAGGGAGCCCAGCGTCACAGCTCCCTGGAGAGGGAGATGAGCATGAGACACTGAACCAGCAAAACCACCTGCCTTGCTTAGGACAGGAGTCCCTCAGCTGTTCATCACAGCACCCCTACTGCCCAGCCAAGTTTTGTGGCTTGGCCAGGAGCAGATTTAAACACAAACAACTGGAAGGTTACTCAGGGGATTGGACACTCTCTTATCACAGGACTAAAACACCAACTTGCACAGTACTATCACAAAGGCTAAAGTCAAGAAATCTGCCACTCTTCTTGCCAGGATCAAGCAAACAAGAGTTCAGAGACAAGCCGCCAACCTTGCACTACCAAGAATTAAGGATGCTGAAAGCTCAAAACTTTTCCATCTTGACAACAGCAGTGATTTACAACAGCACAAAAGCTCTGTAGAACAACTTAAAGCAAGGTTCCAAGGAGCCAAGATTAGTTACCAGACAGTAGAAAATAGGAGTAATCAATTTTGTTCAGCCTGGACTGAAGTTCTGCAACTTTCCTGAGGATCAAAAGAAACACAAAGGTGTTTGAACATCACTTTTTTTAGCTATTGAAGAGAAGATGATCCGAAAACTTATAGGAAAAAAACCACTGCTTGGCTTATGTTTGGCTTTTTGGGATGTATAAAAAAAATTTAAATAACTAGGGGTTGAGATAAATGAGGATGCAGTTAAGATTTTTCTGTTTCTCCTGGGGCTACTTTTTACCATGCTTACTGTCATTAAGCAGGATCTTGCTCCTTAAAGAGTTCACTGTGAATAGCAAGATTATTCAGACAAAAAACACTTTATACAAGAGCCTAGATCAGACTACGGGGCGGGGGGTGGGGGTGGGAAGGCAGGATTTGAATAAAAGAGAGCTTTAGACAACTGGACTTCAGCTGTGCTGAACTACATCCTTGGTTTCTCACTGCTCAATGTGTCGTCTTAGTTGCATATTGTCACATTTCGTCTTCAGTAGGTGAGCCAGAAACAATGGGAAGAAGCAGACTAAAGGAAACAATGAGTGATGATGAGGGCTTTGAACAGGAAGGGGTTTGTAGTTGTGGTTTTTAAAATAAAATGGTTTCACAGAAAGGTTTAACAAAATTTACCTAGGTTGTAATACCCTGCCAGATTAAAGGCTTAGGCACATTTGCAAAACGGAAATGAATCCTGTGTTTAATCACTGTATTATAATATCCATTAATATTGCAACAGCTTTGAATTATACAATTACACAAATATTTTGCATTCCATTTGATTCAGTAATCTCATTTATTTTAGATTTTATTAGCTGTTCACTTTGGATTCATTCAGTCAGATACTCATTTGGTTTGCAGCAGAATGAGAAGAATGATTTCTTCATCCTAATGGCAAGAACAAAGCCAGCTCTCATATCTCAGTGCTGCTCTGGAGACTAAGTCTCTTCTCCCTGGAGTATTATTCCTCTCACACAGGGAGGTAAATTAAACTCCTACCTTTCCCTAATTTTCTTAAAGTAGTGGAAAGGTACTATATAAATAACTGGTATCTTTTGCTTGTGGGCTCCCCCCCCCACCCAGGGGCCTTACTGCTCCCTTCCCTCATCGCTGCACCTACTGCTGTAACACAGCTGACAATACCCGTCTTCTCCACTGGGCATCTCCCCCACTTCTAATGATGTCCCCTTCTTTCCTCCCATACTACAATTCAGATTAGAAGAAGGGGGACTGATGCAGGTGTCTGCTGCTGAGAGTACTGAGAACTACCAAAAAAGCACATAACTAACTGCTTTGACTGTTTATACTATTGTTGTTCATTGCAGGGTGAAAAAGGAGGATACCTCAAAGTTAGAGATTTGTTCAGCCCAAGCCTTTGAGGATTTTTGATTAACTCCACAAAAGTTATATACCCTTTCCTCCCCATCCTACCCCAACACACAGGGATTAACCAATTTAGCTTATTATTTTAGGTTAAGAGAACAAGTGAACAAAAAAGACCAAAGCAAAAGCCCCTGTGAGAAGACCTCCACAAACACAAACACCATTCCTGCTCCCCAGTAGTACCTGACCTAGGAAGTTGGTTTAGCAATCAATTATGGGTTAAATATACAATATTGAAGTGTGTCTGCAAAGGCAACAGTTCAATTCCCTTGCCCACTGCCAAGGCATCTCCAATTTAGAGATGACTTGAGCATCTGGAGCCAAAGATCACTATGTATAACCTTCTATGGTCTTAACTGAATCTGTAAACAGATAAGGCAATGCCTGAAGAAATGATGTCTCAAGCAGGTCAGCCTATGCAGACACGCACACACACAAGCATACACACACACACATTCTCTACTCCAAAGGTTCAGAGTATTTTTTTAGCTGGAGGTAGGATTAAATAATTTAAGTCACCCAAAGCCTTTCCCTGAAAGTGAACATGCGATAACAGTTTGAGTTGAATCATCAAAAGCATTGAAAGTTGAGACTGATAACAATAACAAAATGAGTACTGCAGATTCACATGAGCAATGATTCACATGATTAATTCTTTTTAGGGGTTAAAAGAAAAGGATAAAGCAGGATTACTGCAGCCAGCCTTAGGCTTTGAAGGACTTTGAAGACCCCCAGAGAAAGAGACACATTTCCAAGGTAGAGAGCTTCCTTCCAACTTAAAAAGCATAGGGAGGAAAATAAGAAATAATAACAGGTGTGATGTTCTAGTGCATTGAAAACTGAAAATCTTGTTTCCATATTCATTACTGAAGAATAAAGCTAGAGGTACAGTATGATATAACTATATAAAATTAATAAGATCTGCAATCCAGTACTTCAGGATTGTATAAAAATAAATAAAACAGCTCTCCCAATGTCAAGTTGGCAAAAAGAGGGTCAGGCATATAAAAACTGAGAAATACCAAGTATCTGTTTATTAAACAAATCCCTGCTATTTCTAAAATAAGGATGCCATTTAAAAAATAGCTTATATACTTTAAAAATAACAATAAAAACCTTGTTCAACCACTCACAAAGACAGGTTCTCAGAACAAGCATTTCCACTTGCTGCTAAGTCTAAAAAAATTGAAGATTTAAAAGCCTATGTTTATATCTAATCTACCAAAGGGTGTCCAGAAAGAGTAATGTAAACTAAAGGTATTAATTTATACCAGATTAGTTAAAACCACATTACACCATTGAGAAGTTTGTCTAAATAAAAATGGTCTTTAATTAATTTTCTTAACTCCCTTTGGAAATAGATTGAGAAACTGAAATCAGAGTACTTTTCAACAGAGTTTGTATAGTTTAATCCAAACTTTTAAGTCCCTATAGGTCTTTCTAACTTGTGATAATGATGTATTTCCCTAAAACAGTTAGGATATATACCTTATCTCAGCCTCATACACACACATATAGATAGCATGGGTTTTACACTTGAGTGTAAAACACCTTGCCACCAACAGCTCCATCCTGTGTAATGGAGACAGTACAGAGCGAGGGCTGACCCTGCTCTAAATGCTGCCGGCACCAGCCACCCCGCTGTGCAAACCTGCTAGCCACCTGCAGCGTTTGCTATCAGCTCAGCTTTCTGGTCTGCTGGAACTACCAGGGTCACCTACCCACTGCAAACCAATTTCAAGAAGCTGCCAAGTAACAGGTCATCCAAACTGAGTTTTCTAGGCCAGCTGCAACAGCAGCTTTGCAGCTCACCTCCATCAGCTTGTCCCATTACAGAAATAGCATCTTTCAGAAAAACTACAGACAATGGACTAAACTTAATCCATTTCCTAAGGGAAATTGAAGTCTCAGGAAAAGTTTGGAAAGACAGCAGTGCCTGTCATTGATATCGCAATTGTTATTAATGGAAGGCTATAACACTGTGGAAGTTTTCTTCTCCCTTTCACACTGTTAAGGTGGTATTCAAACCTGCTCCCAGCACAGACTTGTGGTGCTACAAAGATGTAGCTGAGAGAGTAGCAAAGGGTTCAACAATTTCCTCACCACTAAGGTATTTTAAGCTGCCTTTGGAGGCAGTTTTGGCTACCCCAGGAAGGCGGCTTACTTGACCAGCTTAGCAGCCCAGAACAGCCCCTCTTAGCTCACAGTAAGGCACTAACAGGAAGAAAAAAAATCCTAAAAATTCCAGGTTCTCTCTGCTGCTGCCAATCTTTTCTGATGGCCTCCAAACTGAGCCCAGCATAGCCAGGATGCTGGACACCTCTGTTATTAAAAATCCCCACTTACCTTGTAGGGAGGTTCACTTCTCTCTGGCACTCTGAACTGTAGGACAGATGAAGTGTGCTGCTGCAAGTGTCACCCTGTGATCAAGTCCCTTCCCTTTGAATGAAGACAATTTATAAATATGTAAGTGTACAACATTGATCTGAAACATGGACAAACACAATTACTACAAGGTCATTTGAACAAGAATTAGTGATATTTTGCATCACCTCTTCTCACTAAGTCATTAAAGAATGGTTGTTACTACCTTTGTGCCTTACAGTTCCAAATAGTTCAATTCTATTAGTTTTGCACATATAAAATTGTATTGCAAATTATAAATTACACCAAGATCAGTAAAGATCTATTGTGGCATATGAAGGTACAGACCCCAGCTGAAATCCTTTATTGCATACATAAGTGCTGGCTATATACAATCACCTATCCACCCAAGTTCTGACCTGGAATATGCCTGCGTGCAGCAAAACACCTTTGCAGCTACTCCACTAAGCTGTTTACTCCCTCCATATTCATCTGAGGAGATCTCTTCTTCCCCGATACTGGGACGCTTTGGGCACACCCCTCATTGCAAACAGGTGTGCACAGAACAACGGGCACATCCCTCATTGAAGACAGGTGTGCACAGAATAACGGGCACATTCCTCATTGCAGACAGGTGTGCACAGAATTATGGACACGTTCCTCATTGGGAGGCTTTGAGCACAGCCCTCATTGCAGACAGGTGTGCACAGAACTATGGTCATGTCCCTCACTGCAGACAGGTGTGCACAGAACTGATTTGCAGGTGAGTTCAGAGAGCCAGATCTAGTGTTAGTTGTTTCCTCACTACATTTTAAGGCATAATCACTCTGCAACCTGGTACCCAGACAATGAACAAAGCCTTTTCTCAGAAAGGGCCCTTCCAATCTATTTCTTGAAAGTTCAAGTTACTTGCAGACCTAAAGTCACTTTAAGGCAGGCAATATGGGGACCTCAGTCACCGCTTCAAGGAGCGAAAAAGACCACAGTACACGTATGGCTTGATGGCAGCATCTCTGCCAGTGATACACTGCCTTAAGATGGGGGGGTTATACACAAGAAGCAGTGGCCATGGCTGAATGAGAATCAGGGTTATTAATTTTGTCACTGAAACAAAGCCACAAAGTTGGTGATGTATTTAAGCCTGCAAATTTTGTATCGCCTTCCCAGTATACATCTACAGAGTATTTCCTCTGTCAAAGCCCTTTTCCTGGTCCAGTTGTCATAGTACTCGAGCACCTCCAAAAGCAGTTATCCTCCCAGCCCTATGTGAGCGAGAAGTGCTACTACCTGCACTTTATACCTGGGAAACAGGGTGCAGGGAGGCTAAATGACTTGTTCAAAGTCATGCAAACATTTAACTTGAAGGACTGTGTTGTATTCTGATCAGCTTGTACAGTGTGCCAGTCTTAATGGTTGTTTAACAGTGTTTCTAACAGTTGGACTCGATCATCTTAAGAGTCTTTTCCAACCTAAATGATTCTGTGATTCTATGCAGGGCATGTTTGAGTTCCAGATTGCTAACATCAGCCTGGACAATCCCTCCTTCACATTAGCTGCTCTTTATATAGTATCGTCCAGCCATTCTCAGCTAAGTGAGTCTCAATAAAAACAGAACAAGACATGCATGAAAAGAAAAAGTCTGTGCAATACAGGTAGGGGGTTGACACTAACAGATATTTAAACTACAAAACAAAAACTAAATTAAAATTAAAGCTTCCGTATTAAATTTCTAATTGTTGTGTGACACTGTGCAATCATTTTTAAACCACCTGCACCTTCCTTTCATGTGAGACAAGTGGAGGAAAAAATGGGCTGAATCCAAGTCTTTGTTTGGCTTTATTATGTGCAATTCCTCTTTAGTATTCTGAGCATTTAACCTTGAAAAATAGTGTTGTTTTGCTCCTCTGTTTTCTGATTGTTAGTCTCAAGGCATCTCTGTGGCATCTTTATAAATCTGCTGTAGCTAGTAAATATTTCTTGCGGTCCAGTGCTGAAGACTGAAAAACCCAGATCACTTTTAGCTGTCAGGCAATTAATGTAATCCAAAGGAAATGAAAAGTATGTGCAACTGGGACTGCTTTTAATAACAGAGGGCTCCTGACTCATGCTTCTGAGGGGAAAAAGGAAAAAAATTGATAAAATAAAACATAGAGAGGGTGCTGGAAAGGATCTTGAGACTCTGAATGTTGCTTCATTGCAGATTATGTGACAACTAACATTTGGAGGGAAAACATGATAAATGTATTTATTGATCACCTGTTTCAAATGACAGCCATAGTATAGTTACACAGGGCTGCATCATCTCACATAATCAGTTTCTAACTCTTCCTCTTCCAGGTCACTCCTCTGTTTTAAGTAAAGTCAAATACAGGAAAGAGGTATTTGTGTTTAGAGATGCAATTACAGTATTGATGGCCGTGTTCTTAGCCAAAATACAAGGGGACAGAGGGAGCTAAGCCAGTGAGATACAAAGGTTAATAAGGTACAGGATCAATAAACTGTATATATGAGCCATGATCTGACAGAAGTTGCAGGCTTTTCGCAGGCATGGGGATGCTACTGTAAAAAGAGCATGGAAGCAGGGATTTTAGCACTCACCTAAGTGACGTTGCTATCAGTGGCAGCAATCACCCAGCAGGTACCACTGAAGGTGATGGGAGAAGCCAAGTGTTCAGCACTTCAAAAGTCAGACTGAAGTGCGTAGCAGGGATTTGGGAACCTAACTGCAGGTCCCATCTACTTAGTAGCTTTTTTATTCGGTCAATAACCATTCCCGGTGCCACAAAAGACAAGTAAAAGGAGTGAGCTCAAAAGCCTGTTTGGCAAGGGGCAGTCCAACACGGCAGTAGTTTGGAGGTGAGGAAAGTCAGGGGACTGGCTTTGTCCATTTCACCAAGGTCTTCTAGCTCAGCTGGGGATACTACTGCTCTGGTTAAAGAAGAGAAAAACCTGGAGGACACAAGAGTGAATCTTTCAACCTCAACAGTCCCTCCAAACAGACCTGGGAGAGTGTCAGTGCCTGTGTTAACAGGACACACTAACTCCTTTGTGGATTTTCAATGCACCTTCGCATGCCAGAGCCTAGTAAACATATCCCTGCCCAGTTCTGCCCTGACCCCTATTTAAATGGACCTCTGTGCTATCAGCAGAGTTTCTATGTGTATCTCTGCAAGTCCAGAGCCACAGCATTCCCATTTGCGTCTCCTGACTAGTTCAGCTTGCACCTAATCTTTCTTCCTCTGGAGTCAAAAAGAGCTTTGTCTGTATTAAGATGGCAGGATCGGGCCCTTTCATGATACTGCCAATATAGAATAATTAAAGCAAACTAAATTAATACTTCGAGCAGATGAAAATTAACCCAGCCACACAGGCAGATAAAAGCATCTCCTGTTATTTGAAGTGTCTGTGGAGCTGCACCTTTAAACACCATGGCAACCCATGCCATTACCGAGTTCTTTTTTAGATCTCATTTAAAATGTAGGAAAATTGATGCTTTATTCACTCAGGGTTAGATTTTCTTCTTTTTTTGTCTTTTTTTAATATGAAAAAAATTTGATTTGGGTACAGCCCTGCTTTGAACAAGTAAATCCCTTTTTCTGTAACAGCTTTTCTCATCCTTCCTCATACAGCTTTTCCTTCTCTAGCTCCCTGCAGGTTGACCATTTAACCAGCACCAAACATTGCTCTCCGAGAACCACGTATCGATCTGTTTAGTACCCTTTAACATACCCTTTCCCAGTTCCAAGGGCTGCATCTCCACTCAGGGCTAAAAGCAGCGGCTTAGTATGTTTTCTTCTTGGCACCCGATTCCTTCAACAGTCCACAAATGCTACGTGTTTTTCATCAACAAAACAATCTTTTGTTAATCCTGTTTACTAACTTGGAGCCAGGTATTCCCATGGCTATAAAATAGCCATGCTATATCCCCTTTCATGTACTGCAGGTGTGGGGAAGTGCCTTCCTTGCCATGGTATCACACAGCTTATTTGTTGATTTGCTCTGCCTGCTTTTTATGTGCAAGTTACAGTCAGCCATTTCCTTTCAAACACCAGTGTAGGCCTCAGCCAATATACAGAAAACAATTCTAAATTAAATTCTTCTCCTAGACTGATCTAGCTTTAAGCACAGTAAGGCTGAAAACTGTATAGGAATTATTGTATGGGATCAGCCAGCCAAGTCACGCATCTAGTGACCAGTCCCAGACACCCCGGGAAAAACTAATTATTAACAACCTGCCATGGGAATAGCCAAATAGCCTTTCCATCATACTATGTTATACATGTCTACACTATGGCTGGAAGTGTCTACAAGACTTAAAAGATGCATGAGAACTGCCAAAATGCATCAAGCCTCTGGCTTGCACAGGTCCTGCCGCAGGACACCAGACAACTTCAGATCCATCAGAGAGAAGCTGCAGCAGGGACACAGGAGATAATTTTCTCATGCCAAAAAAGTTTCATCCAAGCCACTAACAAAGTTTACTTTACAACCTGAAGGATGTACTAGTCCCTTTCCAAAATTTGCAAACATCAGCCTTCAGGATGCCTTTGCTAGTTCAATTACAAGTCCTTTTTAATCTTGCTGCATCTTGGCTGCAGTGACGTACCTCCAGGACTTTAACTCTACTGTTTCCATTCTGCTTGCTGTCATTATCTAACAGTTCACATCCTATTGGAAAGGCCAGAAATCTGACATAGCACTAAAATATACACAGTAAAACATACGGGCCTCTTAGGTCCAGCTATGAGCTTCAACAGAGGTGCCATACTTTTGAGTCAGACTGTTCATTAAATAAATTACTTGTTCAATAAATTTAGCCCTTCTTCAGCTCATTAACTGCTCCTCAAAAAAAATATTAATTTTTACAAGTTTGTTCATTACTCACAGCTGCTTAATATATTCAAGAGTGCAGACTGCTCACAAGGTAGCCATAAAGAGAACTGAAACTGTTGGTGGCAGTTTGGTACTCTGTGTTTAGCTCTGTGTGTCGGTGGCTCTTGGGTATTGATTCTCCCAGCTGAATTAAACATTCTTGATTATTCCCAAAATAATTTTAGTTGTTTCTTATACATATTCTGTTTCCTTAGACCACAGAAAATATTTGCCTTTTCTTGAAAAATTACTTAAATTAAACTTCAGCCATACGGGTGTCCATGAACAGTAAAATGGGGGAGGAACAAGCCCCTAGGTGCCTTCGGTGACTATAAGACCAACCTTAATACTGCCACTGACTTTGTGGGTGACATGAGGCATAACATTTTACCATCCTGCTTCAAGGTTAAAATGTACAAAACATCTTGACTGTTGCATAAATCAGTTAGGATGACAATTTGACCCTGTAAAACACTAAGTAACTAACAGGTAATATTAATGGTGTTAAATATATTAAATCCATAATTCTACCCACCAACAAGTTTTACTCTTGATCCACCCTTCCACTGATCTGCTTATTGCAAATGTGCCAGCACCAGAACCTCAGACAGATACTTGAGGAGTTTAAATAAACAAATAATTTCTGTGAGCTATTTCTTTCATGAAATGTGGCCTCACCAGCAAATAACTTAAAGCAAAGCTGTATACAGATCTATTTTGTCCTCAAGAGAATTAAAAAACTGCTGCATATTCCGTGATTTGCATGTTTTTACTCACTTAACATAAAAGTAATGACATTTTCTACTCCATTCTGCCCACTTTGAGTTAAAGCAGCAATGGCCAGCTCTGAGCTTTCAGCAAAAAAGACTGATGTCACACTGCCACCCCAGATACAGCAACAGGAATTTTCAGGGATGCAGTGCATACTTGCTGGGTTGCCTATACTGCCTGCCGCCTACTAGCAGAGACTATACTGTTCTTCTAGAAGTGGGAATGTTGACACAGGTGTCAAATCTAAGATGAGGTACAGACAGACAATTTTCCCACCACTGCAAAAGTTATTTGTTTTTCAGTAAACACCACACTGTTGTCATGCATACTTGATCAGCCAAAGACCTAAATATTGGGAAGAATATTAAAATCAACATTTAAGAATTTCTTTTGTCTACAGCTTCCAGGAAATGTGGTTATAAGGTGTGGCTGGAATAAGAGCCCAGTACATAATGCAGCCCCATGAATGGTACAGCAAATTATAAGACCAAGGATGAGTGCTGGGTGAGAACTAGGGATTTCCTTTGAATGGTGATTTCTGAAGATTTATTACGTTATCCAGCAGGATATTGGATTGGTATGGGCTATGTTAAATATAGGAACAGGAAAAACAACTTTATATTTTCTGTTGGAACAGACATGGCCAGTCTGACTGGGGTTATCTCAAAGCCATATGCCTGCTGATGGCATTGGTGACACAGAGCTAACTAACATTTTTAGTTGCCACACAGTACCAGTAACATTTTTTTTCAATAACAGCTTGTTTACCAGACGAGCTACTGCACCCAACTACCAGCAGCATTTTAAATTTGTTGTTAGCACTTTTTTTTTAATGTCACTTGACTGAGTGACCTAAAATATGTTTGCAACCACAAAATGTACACACAGATGTATTATTATAAAAGATTCTAATGAACTGAGGAAAATGAAATATTGTACTATAAGCCAAAATGTAATCTTTACAGACACCATCTTATTAAAATATGAGAAGCAGCCTTTTTAGTACTATTCCTTCTATTGATATATGGAAGAGTGCCTAGGATATCATATTAGCTCTCAGACTCATCCACTTCATTGTTTTTATGCCAGGAACAGCACTCCTTCTCCCACAGCCAAACAATATATACTCTATTTACATCTGTTATATTGTGTGCACTTACGAACAGTTGGCCAAGTTTAGCCCTGGAATAAATATATCATTACAATTGTGAATCATCAAACTTGCCTCCTCCAGAAAAGAATTTGTCTTTTTGTCCTTAAAACTGGGTATCTTGTGCTAGAAAATAACATACTTTCGTGGAGCTGGCTTTGACTTCTTGACGGAGGAAACAGAGGAAAAAACCAAAACTCTTGCCGACCTCTGTTTACAGCTGGTCAAAAATTAAGATGCCTGGTAAATTGATATCTGTTGTCATTCCAAAGTGAATTAAAGAAAGAGATATGCCTTAAGAGAAAAATTCAGAAGACTTCACTTGTAAAAAAAGCCTGACATAATCTGATTATAAACCACCCATGCGTGTGCCCATACAGCTACATACCTCCTGCTCTCAGTCTCCTCCAGCCTGGCTTCTGCCACTGGGCTGCATCTCCCAGATGCATCACTGACACAGAAATCCTCCAGCTCCATGCAAAGAGAAATGCCCCAGTACCAGGGAAGGTGCATACAAGCTGGAAATCTGGTCAATGAAAGAGAAGAGACGCACCCATCACTAAAAATATACCACCTCTGGAAGCTCGTGTTAATATTGAAATGGACCATGATACTGCCTGGGTTTTTGCCTTAAGAGAAAATAATTTTGACAAAAATCAGAATTTTCTTCTGAAAATATTCTGATTATGTGGAAACAGGAGCAAGGAGTTGTTTGGAGATCTTAGTTTGGGGATTTTGCATTTGAAATTTACAGGCAACTTGAACCAAATGAATTCCCATTACAAAGGCAGCACAAGTGGATAAACAAAAGGCACAAAATACAGTAAGATATCCTTCAGTAAGCTGGTTCAATGTAACTTACTATAAAACCCACACACTATCTTACATGGGTGAAAAAAATTTTAGTTTAAGTGGTAAGTCAGCTTCATTACAACTTGCTGACAGCTCTGTTATGATGTACATGTGTTTCTGCAGCACAGAAACTCAAAGACATTACAGATGCGTCCACCCTTTTTCCACGTACTACATTAACATGCAAGACAATCACTCAATTATTTTGCCATCATGAACACAAATCAGATGAAGTTTCATTACAAAGAGATTTCTATAATAAATAATTGACACCCACAGAACAGAAAATATTTCATCCTTTGTACATAGACCTAAGCTATGTAGCTGCCCTTAATGAACCTCAAAACTGCACTTAAACTAAGCAGAAAAGTTCCCATAACCAATTAAGACTCGTATGTCCATAGTAACAAAACATACATCAAGTGAGGTAAGACAGTGCCAAGATTTTGCAGGGAAACTGTGGGATACATAAAAGGTTCTCCACTCTTCTGCAGTTTATGATAATATCTGCCTCCACTGTAACTCCTTACTCTTTGAACACTTTGCAAAATAAATGTGTTTTATGGAATTTCCAACACATAAATTGCAAGAGGAAGTCTTGGACACATATTAAAGCAGTATTTGGCCCTGCTGCTTCCATTATTTCTCCAGAAGGCAGCACATCTATCAGTAAAACACCTTGTTATTGCCAAGATGCCTTACCCAGGATGTTCTTTCTAGGATGCTGGTGATACAATGACACGGGAATGTGACCTGATGACATCAGCAATGACAGATAAAAGTTATTTACTAACCACCTTTTGGGCTCCAAAACAAACAGGTTTGACTGTCAGAAATAGCATTAGGCAGCTACCAGCCTTTGCATTCACACCCTCAAAGCATGTAAGAAGGCAGAGGGAGGCTTACAGCTGTAATCAGGATACAAGCTACCAGCATCTCCCAGGCTAGCTGGAGAAGGAAAGGACCAGCTCATTTGGGAAGGGGAAGCCTCTGGAGATAAATCAGCTACTGTGCAGAGCACGATGAGGGGCTGAGACATCCTCCTCACCTCCAGAAAGGGATCACCACCTCAATTCCAGAAAGAGGTCTGATCCTGCCCAGTTCTGCAGCCGTTTGTACCAGGTGGTCTAGTGCCCTGGTGCCTAACAGCACCTTGGACAATTTACCTGCTTATTTTCCTATGCATCTTTTTTCTTTCTTATTTTCTTTTCTTTTAAATTGTTCACTTAGCTTTCTGCTGCACAGTCCTCACCAACAGCCCTGAGGAAAGGGTCCTTTCACAATGGGATTTTCTGCCCTGACAGCTCACTATAAAGTTCCTCATCAGCCTGGCTCCATCGCGTCTGTGCCATTTCACATCACAGCTTAAACAACAGGAATAAATCAAGTAAATGAAAATATGCATCCTGAAGGCCTAATGCAAGCGATTTCATCCATTTTAAGAGCCACCAGCTCTGATTTACCTTAGAACCTTGCTTCTGCCTTGAGGGTGCCTCTGAAGTACCCTGTGACTAATGCCCCTATTTTTAGTTTTGTAGCAGAAGCCAAGGAGAAATTAAAGAAATAAAATGGAAAAAATAATGAGAGTTCATTTCAGCTTATAATGGTATTTTCTCAGGTGACTAAACATTCATTTGACTTTTGGTAGTGTTGAATTTGTTCTCCATTAGGGCAAATACGATTTGGAGGCTAGCTTGACCTCTGAAGTGTAGAACTTTCCTATCTTTATTGCCAGCCTCAGTTATTTATCAGGTCAGTCTGCGTGCTCAGATTCCAGGAAAACTGAGTAAAGAAATGAAATCAGCACTGAAGACAAACACAATTGGAGAAGCTGGCTGTTGACTCAGATGAGCAATTTCTTTCAGACTGTCACTAGCCTCAATACAAGATGAGATGCCTGTCAGAGTTCAGTATCTGTCATCTAAAGATTCATTTCACTGTATGAATGGAATAAGAAAAAGCATTAAAAAAGAAAAAAAAAAAAAAAGAAAGAAAAGAAAGTCTAGTCTGGAAGAATTTGCAATAACTTTTTACATGTACCTGCTCCATTTTGTATGATGCTAGAGCATACACCTTCCACAGAACTCTTAAAAAAAAAAATCTAACAAACCCTAGGACACATATTTTTAGGAACAAAGATTGCTGTGGAAAACAAACTTATTAATAAATTTAATGTAGAAGAAACAAAAGTTCTTCCTGAAAGGCAAAGCCAACTCATTCTCTGAAGGTGAACAGCTTATTCTGTCTGTTCGTCTGTGAGAGAAAGAAGGACCAGTTTCAGATTCTCTGTGAGAAAACAACAATTTTTTCTGATTCAGGCCAAAATAGTTCTTTATCTCCCTGGCACATCTGAGTACACATGTTGGGTATTGGCTGCATTAAGGTTTAAACATGACACAACTCCTCTCTTAGCATTTCTCCTCTTTGTCACGGCCCCAACTGCAGTGTACCAGTAGGTCTGAATGCATCCACAGGGGATAAGAGATTTTGCTAACTAGAGCATTGCTAACTTATTTAGCAAAAAGTCATCCAGGACAAAGACCTTGCTTGAGTCTGTTTTGCTGAGAGTTTGCGTTATGAAGAGAGAGATTGAAGTGGGTTGGAAAGCTATTAGCAGTCCTTCCCGCGTCCCTTGAGAAACACTAAGCCAGATTCAACAGGGCTAAGAAGCTCTATGACACAAATAAAAACGGCTTCCAGCTAAAAAAAAAAAAAAAAAAAAAAAAAAAAAGGTGTAGCACAACTCTGGCTCTGTCAGTGGGAAGTGCTCCATTTAGCAAATTCAATTCTTAGAAATGCAAAGTGCAAACTAGAATGCTCCCTGTTGAATAAACGGTAGAATTGGCTAAGTTCAGCTGGCCTATATGAAAGGTGACATTTTGCTGAGGAATATTTCTTCAAAAATGAAGGATTTTTGGTGGCTATTTTTTCACAGATCACAATGGGAATTTCTGCACTAGTGAAAGGTGCCAAAAGCAGCTGCAGATAGTCAAATCCAATTTATTCCTCAGCATGAACAGCAAGCAGTAATGCACGCCTCTGCAAACATGCCTTGAAAACGTCCTTGAAAGGGCTGTTTCCAGAGGTAGGCAGGGAGCTGCAAGTCCCAGCTCCATGAACGTCTGTCTCTCAGAGGGGTGTGCCAACAAGGGTGCCAAACACAGCCTCTGCAAGGCATGGCTGTACTCACACGGGATCGGGGGGACATTTACAGTAGATTTCACCTAAACAGGAACAAAGAAAAAGGTTTTTCATGTGCCATCCAAATCTGCATGAGAAGGTCCCATGCAAGCTAGGTGCTGCAGGTGGACCAAGGTCCTGCGCTGCCACATGCACAGCAGGTTGCCGTGTTGCTCCTTGCTCCCTGCCACCCTTACTCACTGCAAGGTGGGGGAAGGGAGCTTTGAGTGTGAAAGGAAGAAAAACAGTCATCTTCATTAACTGAAAATGAACTGAGTAAGGAATGACTTCTGGATAGCTGTACTTGTCTCAGTGCACATTACTCACCTGCTGGCCCTGCTGTTAGAGCTCAGTGGCTCATTTAGATGTGGTATTTTCCTCATGTTTTTGAGGAGATACTTTCCTATCAAACTAACTCCATCCTACCAAGAAATTTCTGAATCCCAGATGCTTCTTTTGTTCTAGTACCACTAGTAGCAAAGGAATTATGACAACTTTTACACCATGGTGTGTCCCTAAGCATCAAACATACCCAACTGTGTTGCTGATTAATAGATAACATACAACCTTCTTTGGCAAAGCGCTGCTCATAGGAGCAGAGGTGTTTTGTAATTAATGCTGAAAGGATAAAGAGGGATCATCTTGACTGCTGCACCAAGGGCCAATACATGACAGAGCTTTGTTTGAGTTTCCCAAATAGACAGAAGAGAAATTAATTTGCCTGAAAACATCCTTTTTGTGATGACAGGAGTGACCATAATGGCTATTCCAGCATTTTGTCCCCACAAAGCACAGCAGCTCACAGAGCAGTAAGTGAGAGTTAGAGATCCCCTGCTCCAAGGGTAGACTCGGAAAGATCAGAAGGGGAACAGAACCACAGCAAATCCTGCAACTGGGACGTTTACTTTTTTAATCCCTTTCACTGAACTGAGGATCCCTCGCATCAGGAATTCCTTTCTATGAAAACACTAATTTCTCATCTTTTTTTTTTTTTTTTTTCTAAATTAATCTGTGAAGACAGCTATTCTGCTTTGGGTAGGATTTCCAGCTTTTGATAGCTGCTCCTTCCAGTTGTTTAACAATGCAAATTATAGTCACAGTGCCATGTCTTCATTCCACCAGTCAAAGGATTTTGCCTCCCACAATGAATTAGAAAATGCACATTAGGAAAAAGCTGGCAGACAGATTATTGTGATTATCTTAGCAGCAGGTATTTAAAGCTCATTGTCACTAAAGCTTCTTGCCAATGCCCAAATTTTTTGTCAGTCGTAAGGTCTGTGCTGCTGGGATGTTGTCTTGACAGACATCTTCTCTACTGGTGATGCTTCTTGTTTGGACTTTGTGAGTGTGGCTCAGCATGTGCTGAAGCAGTGCCATGGTGACATAGGCTCTTCATGGGAAGGAGACGTGACCTGCCATCTGCTCATCCTGTATTTTATGGTCTTTAAGTTGCACTGTAAAAATTTCCTGGCTGTCATCCTGGAAGGAGACGCAGGCAGCATGAGTTCAGTCAGCCAGCAAGGCAGAGGTGAGCAGAGCTTTCAGGCATTAAAGAGGAGAATTACTCAAGCAGTAGGTGCTGGAAAGACGCTTTCATGGTATCCATGGCTAAGACAAGAGGAAAGGAATTTTCTTCTGGCCTCCAGCTTTCTCTTCAACAATTTTTCCACTCTGCACCATATTACAATATGAGGTGTTTCTGAAGGGGGATGCTCAGTGGACAGAGACTCACCTTCTGGATCCCACTTGGGAGAAATAAAGTGACTTGAAAAGGGTTGAAAAACCAGCTTCCCATCACTCAAATACCTGGAGTTTAAAAGTATGTTTGGTCTGAAATTGCAAGGCATGTAAGAAAGTACAAGAGTTTAGGGCCAGCTTTGATCACAGGACTATCATCTTGCATTGACTGAGACTGAAGTTTTGAATAATAAAGCTACATCCCAGGCACAGCTCCAAGGAATTTGTGACACCAAGAGAGGCCTCCTGGACATGGGAGGTTGAGCTGGAGGATGACTGTGGCTGCTGAATACAAATAGCAGGTCAAAAAGGCAGTGGGAAGGGCAGAACATGAAGGCCTAATTAGAAACAAGAGGCAGCCTGTTTGCCTCTACACTAGACTGCAGTGGATGCACACAGGAGGAGCTGTGTGCTCCCAGTGGCCATGCTCCAGGCAGGGATTAGCATTCCCAAGGGTGGGTGGGAAACAGTTCTAAAAGAGAAAATGCTGGGGTCAAAGACTGAAGTCAGACAGGCCAGATAATCATTTTTGCCCTTTCTATTACTTTTCCTTATTGAACATATTAATAGCAATTATAAAAGCTCGAAAGCTCATTTTTAAAAAGAGACAAGAATATAGAAGTAGCTAACTTCCAGGGGAAAACACAGTGTTATTAACAGTACAGACAATGCAAGCACTGGAGCAAAGCCTAAAGAAATGTAGGATGCCTGGCAGAAGAGTCAAATCATTTGGGTTTCCTTTAATTTTTTTAATTTCCTCTCTTCTCTGTGAACTCTTAAGGATGAGAAAGTATTTTTGTTTGGTTATTGAGTCAGAGAGAAAGGCTTCACAAGGCATTTGTCCAGGAGCAGTTAAGGTCAATTCTCTGCATGGTCCATCAGTGACTTGCTTACACGTGGATCTGTCCCTCACTACCTCTTGCACTGGTATAGTCCAGCACAGGAGTGTGTGTACACAGATTTAGTCAGTACCTGCCCACCAGTAGCTTTCAAGTGCTGACAAGACCGTAGGGCCTGCAGAATTGGTGGCCCTTTTCTTCTGGCCTTTCAGTTATTCAAGGTTGCTGCCTCACTAAGGATTTTGAGCCAAATTATCTACCAGTGTTGATAACACTTTCCATGGCCTTTGGTTTTACACAAGGCAGAAATCAGTTATTCAGAGTGCCTTCACGAGTGGAGTTGACAGCACAGCTGGGGTGATGACAGAAGAAAAGCTCTGCCCTTTTTTAAAGTAAGATTTTGGGATTGAAGCAGCAGAAGCAGCAAACGTCCTGCACTCAGCAGAAACCTTGACATGATGGTCATTCCCCTGGAGAGCAATCAGTGTGGTAACAGCAAGTAAATAACACCAACTCATCTGCAGACAGGGTAGAGCCAGCAGGCACCGACAGAAGTTAGCTTTTTAAGAGACCATGTGGGGACAGGGAACATTTAAGCCAATGTACAACCCAAAGCACCGGTCACACACAGGGTATCACTACTGATCCACTCCAAGGAAAATCAGCTACAATATGACTTACACAGACCCTTGCTCAAGGACATAGGACCACACAGGTCCACCCACAGAGAACAAAAGTCTCACTGGTGTCTCCCACTTTTACTATTTGAAGGAAAGGATTGCTTCATTAATCATTGTGGTGTCCCCTGTGGACTTTCTCACTAGAGCTGGTTAGCCACTGGCTGGTTGGGTCAGGAGTCAAGAGCCAAGAATGGAAAAAAGTGCTCCCACATGAAGTCTTCAGACCACACTCCCCACCAGCCCAGCTCCAACACCTCAGAGAGCATCAGGCAAACACAGCATCTGCCTCCTCCTCAGTTACTCATCACAGTCCCAGGCCACAGCCAACTGGCATCATCAAAAGTACTCCCCCGTTTCAGCAGGCTTTGGATCATAACCAGTCAGTGTCCTAAACATCAGCTGACACCTGAAAAGAGCTGGATATGCATAATCTCATTATTTGCCCTCATCTCTGTGTTCTGGCATGTCCCAAACCTCCTTACAACTGCAATGGTAACAGCATTTGTTTTTTCTCAATGTAGACTTTTTCTGCCTCCCAGAAATATGGGTTGCAAGTCCATCTCTTCAACATCACAGCTTCCCATGCAGTCAGCATTAAGAGATGTTTCTTCTCTTTTACAACTACAGTACCAATGCCAAATCAGAAAATGTTGGTTTTGACAAAGGCTCTAAGCAACACCACATGAAGGTGTGAAGGCTTTCAAATACGTTTTAGGAGCCATACAACCTGATTCACTAGATTTGACAGCAGAACCACTAACACTTAAACCAAGTCTGACAATTAACTGCTTTGGGGGGACTCAGAGATACAAATAACAAAATACTTTAACCAAAGACATCTAAACCCACTTATCAATAACTCATATACCTCCTGAGACCCTGCCACTGAATACTAAATATTGATTCAAATTGAAGTTTAGCTCCTATGCAATGAGAAAATACCCTCTGCAGACCTTAATAGTTGTCTGGAGAGATTTTTTTGCAGATAACTAGTGCCTTTATACTTGACAAATTTGGCAATTAACTACTGTGTTGAATCTAATCTCCTGAAAAACTTGGTTAATAGGAGGAAAATCAACAAGAACTATTTCGGTAGGGGAGATGGAGAAAGGCACAGAGAGAGTGACTTCTAAACTATATGCATTTATTTACCTGGTCCTATCAATAAGTTTTCAGGAAGACTTGCCATCCCCAAGCATCTGCTCATACAAAAGGCTAAAAAAGCTGAGGAGTTAAGAAGGAACCTTCCTCCCCAGAGCCTTGGTACTTTTGCTGCAGTGGTTCAAAAATCAGCTCTGGTTCAGTCATAGTTTTATCAACACTTTTTAAGCATTTTCTTCTTGTTGACTTTTAATTGTGGACTTTTTAACTAGTGGTGTTATGGCCTTACTAGAGCACGTGTGTGAGAGTAAATTTACTGTCCAACAACCTCCCCAACATGTTCACCACTGTAGGAAGAACAAGTACCCTTTCCTTTCTGGGGGTGGGGGAAGAGGAGAATTAAAAGTCAAATATGCTGCTGCCATCTCTCAGTAAGAGATGCTAAGTTTTTCTGGAACCTGGGCAGAGACTAAGAAGTGTTTTAAAAAGGAAGTTGAAGACATCAGACATCCCTGCTAGGGCTCTTAGTATCCTCTTTGGAGTAACAAGGAGGATAATGATTAGGACATGAAAGTTTATGAGAAAAGCTTACTGGGAGACAGAATCTGGTTCACCTAATGACCGATGAACACAACCAAGCAGCAGTATGACAGCAAGAGACAAGCTGGAGCCTGCCAGTGATTGCCAATGCTCAGTCATGCCCTTGCTCTCTCTGGCTTCCCTGGCTGGCCTGCTTTTTTTGGTTGACATGAGTCTTATATGCAAATATACTTTCTCAACTGAGAAAGTCTGGGCTTGGGAGGAGAGAAAAGATTCTTCTGAACACACAATATATCATGTCCTCTTAGCAGCACTGTATTTGTCTCCCTTCCAAAGGTGTAACCTCTGTAAACTGCATTAGGACTAAAAAAGAGGAAAATACCATAAGAAAACCCTCCCTTGTATTTATTTTTCTGTTTATATACATCACAGAGATCCTAGCAAGAGGAGAATACAAGCTGACAAAGCATTCCACGACTGCTTTTCTCAGGGTACATACATCATCTTATCAGAAAGGAAAAGGATTTCCTACTCCTATTTGGGCCATAGATTTGATCCTCAAATAAGATTACAGTTAAGTCTATTAAAGAACATCAGATAATGACAGAACTACCTGGCATATTCCACCTGAACTACAGCAGCAATTCAAAAGACAAAGTATTTAATAAGAAATATGTTCAGCAAAATTTCAATTACTAAAATAGCAGAGATTTTTTTCTGGCATCTTTTTCAAATGCAATGAAATTTCTTCACACCTCAGCACTGGTTCTTTTATCATTGTTTAAAACACCAGTTCAATACTCCACATCCACTCTATATTTTTAATAAGGCTTCATGTGCTAAGACAAAATGCCACACCATTATATCCTATGACCAAAGACCATTGCAATGAAAACAAAGTTTCCCAACAACTCTGACCAATTTTGTACCAAGTATCCCTTTTATTTCCACTATGCTGCAAAAGGCCTGTCAGTTTTGGCTCATTTCTTTGTTTGTTTGTTTGTTTGTTTTCTTTTGATATATATTCTAGGTTCATGTTGGAAATCAGAATTTTTTCTCACTCTGCTATATAAGAATCAAAAGGAAAATAATTCCAGTGTCACCTCAGGGTACATCTAGCAGGAAAAGAGAATCAGGCCCAAAGACTTCAATATTAATGATAAAGTCAAGGGCTCTGTGTGAAGGCATCTGAAGCTGAAATGGACTCTCATAGTTCAAAGGAAACCCACTGTCAGCATGACCTTCTTTAGAGTTAAGGGTGGTTTTATACAGCCTTTGCCTATCAGTAACATCTGACATGGCTTGGGAAGGAATTCAGGTAGAGCTTCTCTATCTTATCTAGCAGCTAATATCAAACAAGTGAAAAACAATCCCAACTGACTCTAAATTGCCAACAGCATAAACACAGCATGCTCTGAACAGTATGAGAAGGGTGACTTGGCCACAGGAGCCCAGAACCCTCCCCACTGAACTAGTAAGTCCCCATACAAGAACACATGGTCAAGATACTCATTTGAAGGCTTTTCCTCAATAGCTCCTTGAGCATCCCCACACCTGCTTCTCCAGCAGCACAGCAGGACTCAGGCTGCTGCTCATTTGGGGGCTGCAGCACCTCACACCAGGTCTGTACTGTGCTTGGAGGGAGCCAGGTTAAAACAAAGTCAAGTGTTAAGAGGGAAGAAAGGAAGGTGTAAGCTGTGAGACTACTAATGTGCAGTTACAGAGTTACTGGATCACTACAGGTGCCATCTCCCACAGAATCCTCCTATTGCAGATCCCCCAGCCAGTAGTAACAATGGCAAATGCTGGTATGTGAATTGCTCCTGCTGAGTGAGACTTTAATTTGGGTTAAATTAAGAGAAATGGAGAGCAAGACCTCACAAGTTATTGCAGCTGGGATAACTCTTTCCTTGCCTTGCCAGAAATGTCAACACAAACAGGGTGAGCTATGAACTCAGGAGAGTTGCTGATATTTGCCAGCTGGCTACGTCAAACTTTGTATGAGATGTGATAACAGACATGCCACACTGCCTCTCGTCAGCCAGCTTCTCTCTTCTGTTAGCCTCATTACAAGTAAAAATTAATATTGTTTTTAAAAATGTATTTACTTATTTGTTTCTTCCTTTTTGGGAATCCATCCAAAGAAACTGATAACAATCCTCTCTGTTCCCACCCTCCAGATATAAAGGGAGCAAAAGTCAGTAAGAATCCAATATGAGAGGGATTCAGCCACTACAGCACAGGAATCACATCTCTTGTGCCTGATACACATTAAAAAAAGTGAGGTCAAGGGGTGGTAGCCAGTGATAGATGCAAGTTGGTCTTTCCTGTAAGATGCAGAAATAGTTCAGAGAAGGTGGACTACAGCACAGAAATTGAGGCAACCCCTTTCTTCAGTCTCCCCAGAACCGACAAGCTTCTGCAGACTCAAGGGCATCAGGCCATACTCTAAGTGACATGTTGTTTTGTCCCACGTCACCATCATCTGAAGTCCTATATCCTTGTCAGGGCAGCCAAGTGTGCCCCCATCTTAATGACCAAGTAGCTTGTGATAGAACCTTTTGTTTGAATTAATCCATTACTGCTGCATTTATTTATTTGGATGCTTTAGCAGTAAAGGAAATTTACAGCGGGATGTAGCATGATTTGTTTATGCTTATATTTACAGAACTTGCTATGGTGCATTGTTGTCTTCACAATAAATCGCACAAACTGCTGCTGTGTCTCGTGTACTCCAATATATTAAATGCAACAGTCTCTTTTATATTCTTCAGCACAGAGGAGTATCTCACATAGGCCATGGAGATTGCTCCAAATGTCATTGAAAGTCAGCAGTCAAAAAATCCCCAAAGTACTGAATGTCGCTGACAATATTACAGTGCACAGACAGATGAACATGATGTCAAGCTCTGTGTCTGCTCCAGAAGCTGCAAGAACGGCATTGCTCGGAGAACAGAAGCCTGTGCAGGACGGTGACTGTGCAGCAGAGGGATTCCTGGAGCTGTTCCCATGATAACTATTAAACCACAAATCCTCATTTTACAGCAATGCTAGTTAGTTTTCTAGGAATCATCCCTTAGGAGATGAGGCGCTCTCATCAACAGTGTGGCACAGGCTATTCTTTGTAAGGCCATATTGCAATTTTGAAGCATTAGAGAGCTCCTGCCACACAGAATGAGCCAGGCTTGCACAGAAAAGCACGGTGCTGATCTCCACAGCACACTGCCTCTGTGCCAGTTCCCCCAGCAGCCACGGCTCTCCCTGTCCCCCAGTGACCTTCACAGAAATCAAAACTGAAATGTCACCCCTTATCCTCACGAAGCCCAGCTGGGCACTTTCATCAGCTATCTTGCATGGAGGAAGATGTCTGTGGAGCTAACACCAATTTGGTGCCTGAGCAGAGGTGGTAAAACACCGCCAGAGGGTGGATCCTTCCAGCAGGAACACGTGTCAAAACACCAGTGACTCATTCCCCCAACCTGCCCACTGGCCCCTGACAGAAGAGATCAAGGGGACAAAAAGTTCACCTGCCACTTACAACAAATTTGCCCAGGACAGAAACTAAGTCCAAACATCAAAACACCCTTCAGAGCCGTACCTGCACTGTTCACCTGCCCCGTAACCTCCCCAGCAGGGTCTAACAGTGCCATCTACTGACTCCTGCTTCAACAGTTTTCACTCCACCACCCAAGCAGCAAGGGACAATTCTTTAATTTTAATGCTTCACAAGAGAGATGGTACAGATATAAAGTTGCCACTGAGCCAAAGACAGCTGACAAGCAAGAAATCTCTTGGGTTTCACTAACTGTTGCTCCCGTTTCACTCCAGATTTAGCAACCATCACACAGACACAACACGAGTCAGTCAACAAAGATCAGCCATGGGAACAGGCTGATAGACACAAGTGTATTATTATGCTTTTAAAAGCCACGGTAACACGGAATACTCTTAGCTTATTTTAATTAACAAAGGCAGAATGAACTAACTGTTGATGCCAGTGCAGTTGGTCTGGAAACTGCACTAATCTAGAAGGACAGCCAACTTTTTGACAAAGTGAACACTGTGGCATATGCTACCTAGTTGGTTTTAATGGGGGGCAAAGATACTGAGATCAGAGACTAGCAAATCCGCAATGGTCTGAATGCCAGCACTTCCATCTTCATTAGCAGGTGCTCACTTTTATGTTAATGGCTGATCGTGAGTCAGAGCAGGCAGACTTTAGCAGGGCCACATGTAACTCTTTGTAAGGAGAGGAAGAATGGTGTAAAAAAAAGATTTTGAGTACAGCAGAGAAAATGCACCAGCCAGCTTTTATACCAAGTCAGGCAACAAAACCACCATAGGCAGAAAGCAACAGAATGCAATAAAGCAAAAACTGGCTTGGTTTTTTTGGTTTTGGGGGGGGGGTGGTGTTGGGGGGGGTTTTTGCATGCTGTGCTGCTTCCAAATATCAAGAGCAGAGGAATGCAGATCGAGATATCTGACAGCTGCCTGCGAGGAGTATGGACGAGCTGTGGCTGCAACAGTGACGGAAAGGGCTGCCAGTGCCACACCGCTGAGTCTAGCCCTTTTCAGTTGCTGGCACTCAGTCATGTTTTCTGTTATGCACTCATTCATTTTTTCAGCTGCTGTAACATTTACTAGCTGGACAGGCTGGGTGATGATCTGGCACACAAACTCTACCAGCACCACCAGACACCAGCTACGTGGCCAGTCTGTCCTGGCTTCCCGTCCTTGTGTCCAGCTTCTCGACTTTGGGCTGCCTCATACCTCAGATCCCAGCCACACAGCACTTTTCATTAGCTCTTCTCTCCCTCCCCCCTTATAATATTTGGGAGTTTTAAAACTATCTATTTACCAGGGCTAATCTCACCCTCCTAAAATCCCAGTACATAGCCCTCCTTGCAGCGAGCCACCTCCCCTTTGCAAATATCCACCTGAAAGCAAGGTTTAGCCCACCCACTGCTATTCTCTGGGCTCAGTCCCTCAAGATAATGAAAACTCAGGTTACAACCCAACATCTCAGTATTAAAGCATGGATCAAAAGCAAGTTTTGAGTCATGTCTTGTGCTACCTGCAGTTCACATTGAATAGGGAACCTCTATGCAAATATTAGTCAAAAAACTAAGAAATTAATTCCAGTCATGCATTATGAACTATTTGTTCTGGTCAGACCAGGAATTATTTAGGGAAGAAGCTCACAAACAACTTGTTGTTATAAATTGTTTCAGAATTCAGTAATCTGCTCGCAGGCCATTTTCAGATGGAACAAAGGAGAAATTCATCCAATAACCAAATTAATTGCAAATTATTTTTTCATGTGTAACAGACTTGCCTGCTGAACTGTACCTTCTATTCAAAGATTTCAGAACACTTCACACACAGTAACGCAGCAACACAACTACGCTGTTAGAAAGGAGAAATTTGCTTTGTTAAAGAAACTGAAAACAATGAATTGAAGCTAGGCACTAAAAAAGTTACTAAAATAGCCAAAGTGATGAGTGACTGGGAATTGTGACTTTCAGATAACGAGGGCTCAGAATATTTGTGTGGAAAACTTTTTTTGCCCTGTGGTGGAAAAAAAAAAAAAAAGAAAACAAGAAAAGAGAAATTTGCCCTTCCTCAATTAATCCCGAGAAATCAGGTCAAAATTTCAATTTTCACAAACAAACAGCAACAACAAGCTTTGAGGAGTTTCATCTGTTATCCTGAAAGTTTTATTGCAGAATCAAGCAGATTTGCCAAGCACATTTGAAAACAGAAAATTAGAATCCTGTTTCTGCAGTTTCAGATGGTCCCCAACCAAATCCAGTTTGGGAAACTTGCAGAAACGAGCACTTCCCTGTGACCTTCCTTTCTGAAAAATATGGAGCTCTTAATCTCTGATCACAGAGGAACTGTAAAGCAGTTTGAGACCATCCAGCTAGTAAAACTAACACAGAGATCTGGAAGCCTGAGCACAGCCACAGCTATCTGCCCTCCTCAGGGCAGCAGTGGGGAGCAGCACAGATGGTGGAGGCAGCACAGGTGGGCCCTGCGGAGCAGGAGGATGCCCAACTGTGTTCAGCACACAGCTTGCCAAGCTTTCTGCTCCCACCACCCTGCAGAAGGCACAGAAACTGCGGTTAGATGTGCAGGCCACCTACAGCCCCCAGCTGTGCTCAGCAAGTGCTTGCCATGGTTAGGAGAGTCCTACATATCCAGCATCCAGCCCAAGACATTTCGCTGAACAAGTAACCCTGGGAAGGGCTTTGCTCTTTTCAGTAGAGTTGAGGTTAAACATCAGCAGATGTGCACCTTGTTTTCTGGGCTAGCCAAGGCTGACGGTTGCACTTTTACTGCGATCCATGCAGCACTGTGCAAAAGAGCAGGTTATGACAGCTGTCAGTTATAAAAACCAAAAATAGCTATGTACAACTTCAGCAAAGTCTCAGACAAAGCGAGACCTTAAAAATAGTTACAGCTGAATCTGCTTTCCAAGACAGGCCTGTACGAGACAAGTACGTAACAGTTGTGCTCACTGCTTCGTAAAAGGGATGTCTCAGGTCTCTGCTACATGCTAAACACTTCACAGGCTGAGTTGTCAGTCACTGATAGTGATGCAAACCTGACTCAGTGAAGTTTGGTTTCTAGTTTTGAGTGTGGATGTGCTTCTTTTGCTTCCTTGGGGGAAGAGGCTTGTTTTTTCTCAGTGGCATTGAGGACTACTCACTTTCTAATGTGAGAATGCCGGTTTGGAGCTGGAGAGGTGACAATGTAACACACAAGGAACACAGCCAGAAGGGTTTTTTCACCCCTTTGAAGTAACACTACCAGGCAGTTCAACTTCTTTCAGGCAGCTTTAAGCAAACGATACATCAGTATCCCCTGCCTAGTCCAATCAAAGCTCTTTCAAAACCTTGTGTCAGGTGTAAAATAGAGCTTGCATAGTGAAGTATTTATCTAAAATCATTCTTATATTTAGCTTACTTTCAAAAACACTCAACTAGACTATCATGTCAAAGGAACTATGCTTTTAGCAAAGTTAAAATTTCAGAAGAGACTGTTCATTTTTTTAATCACCTACTCCAGTTCTAAGTTCCTACTGTATAAATAAAATGTATTTTAACTGTGTCACATAAATTCACTGCACATACAGAAATGAAATCAAATACTTCAATTAAGGTTTGTGTGGTAGAAATACCCTCATCTAGATGAACTCAAAGGAAAGCACTCTTAAGACTTGAAAAAACATTTTCATTCGCTAGCTCAGCTTAGAAAGAACAGCCTTGAGATGAGGTGGAAATGTGCTGCTCTAGCAGTTCAGGATGTCCCCTGCACTTTATAGAAGCTATGAGCCTTCTGGTCTCCCTTGCCCTTGGCTCCTCTGCACCTGGACACCTGCTCTGCTCTGCCTCCAGCCCTCCTCTTGTCTATGGCCACTCTGGTGCTGAGGCCAGCCCTCTGCTCTTATCCCCACACCCCGCTGCACTGAAACACTGTTTATCAGGCTCTTCCTCCCACCACCACTTCATGCCCGAAGCACTGCCGAAGACCACTAAGAAAGACCAATTCCTTTCAACCTCCTCACTGGGGCAAGGCATGACTCGCCAAGGTTTGGACTGTCTCCCATGCGACATGCTGCACATTTTCCTACAGATGCTGCAGCTGCCTTCATTCGTAGCCAGCTCCTCTCTCCGCCCTGCACACGTGTCAGAATATATTGTCTGTAGAGACCATAAAGGAGCTCACTTATCACTTTGTGATTAATCCTACAGAATTTAGTCCTTGTCCCAGCAAAACTCCCACACCATCCTAAAACTTCGCCTAAAGATGTATTGCAGATGCTATATCATCACCTCAATATTCCCAGCTCAGAGAGAAACCCAGCAATTTTCCAAAGAGCTACCACAGGATTTTCTTGGAAACAAAGCATAGGTGACATCAGTAGCCCAAGAAATTCCACAGACTGAAAAAAAAAAGAAGAAAAAAACATAAAAATCAGAATTCAGTCCAGTTCTAGCTCTCAGAACATTGGCTTTAGAAAGGTGATTTTAGTGGCTACTTGAAAGCAGAGCAAAATTCCATTGTCACACAATCAGCACAGCTGATTGAATTAGAGAAGCATATTTACGTGCCTAACAAGTTTGAATCTGCAGAAAAACCTGCTGGGAGTGATTTGAAAAGACTAATGAGACTTTTCCCATCACCAGCCGGGTATATTCTCCTTTAAAGGTTTATGAGCATGTCATTTAGTTTCACTACAGCTTTTGCAAAATCATTAATGAACTTGTGAAAACAATTAGAGAGATAAAAGGGCAAGAAATGTATGTGTTAGCCTGAAACCTGTGATAATACAGAGTAGGCGAAGCAGAGGAGAATGCACTGCTTTGAAGGCATCAGACGCAAGATCCTGATGTTTTACGCTTGTTAAAATTATCATTCCTAGTTTTGCTCCTGATAATCCTAAGGTGGAAAAATATCTTTGTAGAACATGATCTTGGAGAACTCTGTTGCTTATTAAAACAACAGGGACAGCAGAAAAATCTCGTTGGGGTAAACCGAAGATAGGAATGTCAGGCCATATAAAATGCACCTCATTAACATCTGCATAAACTGAATGGTAGAGACATGAATGCTGTAAAGACTGGATCTGACTTTGATCTTTTGAAGCTACCTTTGAATAACTCCCAGCCAACTACATATTGCAGAAGAAAAGCAAATGTTCAAAGGGAGAAAGGATCCACAATCACAGACTCGGTGCTGCAGAGGCCTTTCTTACTTTGGGTGTACAAAGGATATTTTGGCAAATAAACCCACCAAACACCACGACCAGTGAATACACTGACTTACTTCCCTTGAAAAGGCATTTTCTCCTACTGTGCAAAGCTTGCAGGAACAGGAATAGACATGGAGAAATCCCTGTTTTGCTTTAGAATGGCACATTCCCACTCCAAGAGTCACACAAAAAACCTTTGGCTTCATGGACCACGGTCTGTGTGCATCTCAGCTCTGAGCACCAGCTCATCAAAGGCTTCCTGATGTGGCCCAAGGCTTGGGATGGAACAGCATACGACCCTGTCACTAGCACAGCATGGAACCGAGCTGCATATGGGCAGCCAACCTCCCTCCAGCTGTCAAACTGCCTTCCTCCTTCCCCAGCGACTTCCAGCTGCTTGGCAGACCTCTCAGCCTGACTCCTGCAGCAGAAACAGTACCTGCTGTCCAGTGCTGTGCTCCATCCAAAAGCAGAAACCTCTTTATTGATATCCATCTCCTTTACAAAGGAATAAGCAATTAATTTTGGAGAGACTGCTCTGAGAGCAAAAGAGAAAGTAGTGACCAGCTTTCTAAAATGAGTAGCTTGCTCATCTCATACCGTTTTTCTCCTCTGTATATGAACACTACTGCATTCTCAGCCCTGTGCAACTGAGCCTCTGCCTCGGCATTCACCATGCATTTATGCAAGTGAATCGCTAGTGAATTCACTAGCTTCGCGGATCAGTATTCTGAAGCTCTCCGACACACAGTTGCTAATTCAGAAAATGGAGACTGCAAGCTTCACTTCTTCCCTTTTCCCTTGGAAACACTGCAAGTATGGCCAGCTATGTGGCAAAAATACAGCTAAATATAGGTCAAAAAACAATGTCAATTCTGGATGATTTGCAGGCTAAGTTTGAACATAAACTGCAATAGAAACTAGCTGTCTGGGAAAGTCTGAAAATCAAGTCACTTCTCCACACATTAATGACTTGAAACTGGCAAATGGTATCACAGTAGTGTCCCATCACAGCCTGATGGTTTAGGTAATGTCTGAAAAGCATTTGGACCTCAGGAAGGGGAACATTTTCAGTGCAGCTTTATTTCTTAGGTGACTAAATCACTTTCAGAAATAGAGCTTGGCTGCCTCAGCCATGCCATCATTTATAAGCAGTTTAACCTACGTGCTGGGCTCTCTTTTCCAGTAGCTATGGATAGTTCCAGTTTGGGCCCAGAGTCCCAAAGCCTGAGACAAGTACAGTGAACTCCTGGCTGTGAGTCAAGTCAACCTGGAGAAAAAGAAATGAGTACAAATGGCTCAGAGTCAATATACACTGATAGAAAAAAAGTATGACATTTCACCATCAGCTACACCCACATTAACTGGACTGGACAAAGCAGGATTGGTCCACATCCCAGAAAAAGTACTGGAAATCTTGGCAATGACTTCTGTGAATTTGAATTAGACTCACAGGTTTTGGTGGTGAGTGAGAAACCCTAGCTAGAGTCTTCTGCCTCTAGGATACACTTCTAGGAAGAGCTGCATTAAGTCTTTTGCTGCAGCTATCAGCATCTTGCACAGACCACCCTTGTGCGCACCAGCTGACACTGCAATCACTGGTATGACTCCATAAATCTGCTCTCTCCGATGTTTGCTCCACTATATCAGAATTTGGCCCAGCCACTGTGTCTCGCAGGGAAAACTGCATTGAAAAGTTCTACACACCAGTCGTTTCTCCTTTCCCCAACATGCTCCAGTCTTCTAATTGCCTTGTTTGGATTCTCCTCTTATCCCTCAAACTTTCCTGATGGGAATAAAATACACAGTAGATGACAATTTTCAAGTCATTGTCACGTCACGCGTGATAGCTGCTGTAGGAAAGTTACTGATATTGTCATTAATTCTTTCATTTTGATTTTTCCTATGCATTTCTGCCCCAAGCAGACTCTCAATATGAAATTATTTTCTGAACTGTTTCTAGCCTGCTCCTGATGTTGCTCTCAGAATGATCTGAAGACAGATAATACAGCTGTCATTTCTCAAGGCTCCACTGCCATGCTGTGATAAAACCCAAATCGTGGTTTTGATGGTGCCAGATTTTACAAGCCTATTAAGCTGTCTCTGCCAAGTGATGGTTTTCCCTTTACAAGCTCTGGGCTGACACAGGGTTTCCATGCTTTCTGCAACGTTTAACATCCCATCTCCGCCCAACAGTCTGCCATTTTTTTAAATTATTTTTTTTTTAATCTGACTGGCATTATAGGAGCAGACTCAAATAGGGAAAACAGCATAGCCATGAGAAGCAATCACCTTATTCGTCCTCAAGCAGGGTGTCAAGAAGAAATATTTGTGTTTAAACAGAAAACCAGAAAGTCTGTAAAAAAAAATAAAATACACATACCCTGCCTTCTGGTTCAGATTTCTGTACTGTTTTTTTTCTGGCAAAAGATCTCTATTCACCAAAGCATTTAACACACATTTTAGTCCCTCCTAAATCTGAGAAATTAGAAACTAGGCACATGCCCAAGCACTGCACTGAAATCCCAGCCGCTTTGGTGAGACTCAGACACTACAGTCAGCAGGGACACAGAACAGGTGGGAAGAACAAGACCTGTTATTCATTCCAGCATTGTTTCTTTAATGTCAGGCAATTGCTATTCTGATGTGTAAACTGGGTCTTGCAGGAGATATCTGCCCTTCTCCAGTCCTCCTAGATTTTGCTTGTGTGGGTTACACTGTACAGGGGGGCAGACACATTAATTTAACCTTTAATCAAACATCAACTCCCAGCAATGTTACCCACTTTCTGAGAGTTTTCAAGGGGTTAACCAATTCTTGTGGTAAGCAGCCAAATAAAAGAGAGTTCACAGTAAGGGAAAATATTCATCATTAACAGAGATGGCTCTTCTGGACAGCAGCACAGCCTGCCCACAGCAGATGGTTGCTTTGAACCACATTCAGTAGCTCCTCTCTGCAACTGCCTATAAAAGCTCATACACCTAAGATAAGTGGTACCCTAATACCTTCATGGTCTATTATTCATCAGACCCAGCCTCCCCTCCACGTTCCCATCCTCACTCTTCCCTTGATAGACGGCAAAACCTCAACAGAGGGAGTGAGAGCAGTTCCTGTTTCCCCACTTCGCTGAAACTTAGCCAAGCCTAGAGAAAATTTCTAGCTGAAAATTTTGTAATGTTGACAAACACCAATTAAGTTGCAAAGCAAACTGTTGTGAAATGGGAGGTCACAGGGAGAACTTTCCCATTCCTATGAGTGCTAGTAACATGCAGATAAAGGACCTGTAGAAAACAGCAACCTGGCAGGCTGTGCCAATGCCCACAAGTCTCACGTAGCTCCAGCTCTCAGCCAGACCCGCTGCGCTGTCTGCAGAGGTGAGCACGGGTGGTGTATTACCACTGCAGAATATAATGTAAGGCTGTAGATTTGGGAACCAAAAAGGCAATGTTGTGTTTACAAGACAGAAGACAAGGATTCAGAGAAGAAAGTAATGATCTCTGCAGTGCTGATGCTACTGTCACATGACTGAAAAGCCAGGCAGCATGAGAGGTGACCTTAACTTTGTACATAGACCTAAGTCCCTAGAACTGCATCCAGACCAAAGAGTCAGTTTTCAGAGAATAGGAAGACGTGGAAATGAGTTTAAATGAGAGCTGAAAGGAAACCAGGGTCTGGAGAGCAATTCCGGCAGAGACAGACATAAAGAATTTAATATGTCTGAATAAAATAAAGGGACAACTCAATTGATACTCACAGGTACTTGCACATGGAAGAGCTAGCCAAGAGGAAGCCTCATTGAAATATGACCCAACGGGCAGAAACAAGTCAAACAAATTCAGCTTTGAAATAAAAGCTTGTTTCCCAGCATTGAGAGTAATTAAACCATTGGAATAGCTTCCCTGGGGAAGTGGCAGACTTCCCCACTGGGTAGTATATCACTGCTGGGTGATATACTTTCATCTGCTTTGTCTATCCCTACACATCCAAGCATGCCAAATAGACATATTGCAGTGGTCCCATCCCACATGGCCTGCCTTAAGGCTAAGGGCCTTTGGCTTACATGTGTCCTGCTGTGAAACAAGAGCCTGGAGCCAAGGAGCTCCTTCCCTAGCCAGGACTTGGCTCTTGTTCCCCTGGCAGGGCCTACGGGAACCTGAGGACCTCCAGGCCACGCCAGGCTCAGAACTCATGAGCTCTTATATTCAGAAACAGACTGTTTATTTTTTTAGAATTATGGAATTTGGTGAAGAGAAAGGCATACTCAACCACTCACGTAGCACACAACAATTAGTCATGCAAACTGCAGGTCCCTCCAGCCACTGCCACCACTCTTTCCTTTTCTTGGAAACTTCTCTCATTAAGTGCACTCTGGAAATGAATGCAGTACCAGAGATGCTGGGTCTAACTCTCTTTTGCTCATAAAAAGTCATCTCCCAAAGGCCATATTCTAGTCAAAAGGCCTCTAACATGGCAACCCACCACAGAGAGGTGATCTCCCCTCCCTGCAGCATGCAGCCTGTGAGCAGACCTCACCTGCAAGTCTGCCTGACAAGGTCCCCCAGCTCTGAAATCACAGCAAAAGCCCAGTACGCTGAACTGGCATAAGGAGAGCGCAGGCTGATGCAACCATCTGTGCTATCTATTGCTAGCCTGCTGAGCTCATCCCCTGACAGTACACTGTGCCTGCACTGTGGAACCAGCTCATTTTCCCCAAACACTGTGGCAGTGCCTATCACTGGGACCACACTTCCCAAATGAAGTGGTGGGGCACCAGACCAGAAGTCTGTACTGTGAACAGCAAGACCATAGCTGGCTTCACTGCAAGGGACAGACAACACAGTTCACTTCAAATTCTTCCCTCTCAAGCCTTCCAGATATCTGGAAAAGGCCATTTAAAAAGCCAGACAATATTGCTTGTTCATTTGCTTTTCCATCCATTATACTTATTTCCAACCAAGAGACTTTGCTCCAACTTGATAACCAACTGAGCCACATTTACACTTGCTCCCAAACCACTGACTCCTCAGTAACCACTTTAAGATGGCAAGAACACCAAGTTAAGTGGCAGTAATTTTCCAGCATGAAGAGATGAAGTCATATCTGCCTATTCTACTTTAGATTTTCAGTGCAAGAGTGGGCCATTTCTCTTTATGCATTGCAGGCGCCTTTCAAGCATACAGTAAGTTGTTTTCTAACGAGCTGGAACATCTTGCTTGATGAGATCTCTGTTCAAATTGTTATTTTCTTTCAGCTGGGTCAGGACTTTCTGGCTTTGACACAATGAGAAAAGCACACACATTTTCTGTGATTTATGTACTGCAAAGACTCAAGTGTCCATGCTGGCAGATGCAGTGCTTAGGCATCCACCCCTTTCCAGCAGGTTGCTTCGCCTTCTTACCAAACTCTGTCCACAACGGGACATTCCCCCCTTTCTCCCCCCAACTTCAGCAGAACCAGTCATGGTCCTTGCACATGATTCCATATGTAATTTTCCTATCTAACCCACAAGACAATGTGATGGCAACAGCCTGCATCTCACACTGAGTAGGAGCAACATGTGCACCAGGTACACTTTACAAATGTCTCCCAAGAGCAACCACCAGCATGTGACACAGCGATGCAGCCAGTGTTGCTGCCAGATGAGTTCACCTGTCACAACTCACAGATCCTCATTAAGCACTTGGCCAACTTGCAGTTATTTACTTTTGTAATGTCTCCTGCTTGACAACAAACCTACCATGCTGCTGCTTCAAAAGAAAAGTTTCACAAATAGCTATGCAGGGGTTTTATCTTCAAAGTAAAATCCCAGTGAGGCCACTGTTTCCACTCCACTACTCTCCCTCCACTGATAGCAGGTGTCCACCCTCCCCAGCACGCATGAAGCAGCAGATGTGTGGCAGACCACACTGCACAATTTGTTAGATAAAGGTTAGAAAAAACAATAATAAGCCTGCATGAATTCATGAATAAACAGACCAGTTTAATTATAGGTATGCTGTGACAGAAAGAACTTCCCATTCAAGCTTTTCACAGCACTCTCCCAAAAACAGATGAGAACCCCAAGAATATCAACAAACATATCCTCACATCATCCCTGCTGGGTGAAGCAAAATCCATTTTACAGAGAAGAACCTGAAACGGGAGGTTTGACTACAGAAACCTGTGGCACATGGTATCTAGCAGCCCCAGTGACATGACAGCAGTAGAGTCCCTTTTTGGAAAGTGAGGCTTTCCATCACAGGTAGGCAGCACATTTCACCCATGTGCAATGTTCTACCTAAAACGTCACAGTCTTAATAATATATATTAATAATATATATAATAATAATAATTTTTAAAAAAAGTTTTGTGCTGTCATGCTTCATTTATCAGCAGAAAAACAGAATAGAGGCAATTCCTGCCTTCTTTCCATCCTCCTGGCCTGCCCTCAGATTACTCAGTAACTTGACTGCAGAATGTGAAAGCCATCCTACCTTTCCGAGCCATTCTCCTTAGAGCCACCCATGAACATTTGTTCCCAGTTACCAGACATTTCATATCTACCATGCATTCACAGTTCTTGATTTATACCGTTAACACCAAAGACAGCAAAAAGCCATCAGCTCCATGATAAAGACATTTCTATCGAGCTCTGGCTTGGTTCTTCAACTGGCCAAGCCTACCTGGAGCCCACCAGGGTGTAAGCGGCCTTTCCTTTACAGCAGGTAGGTTTGGGCATGGGCCAGCTCCTCCAGGCCAGGAAGGCAGATTTCCCAGGATGAGCTAGGCAATTCAGGCTCAGCACAAAGGCCTACCAGGACTTCTGGACTTTTTGTGGTGCTGCAAATTCCTGTTGACATGCAGCACCCAGATTACCAGATATATATCCCTTGATTTACTACAAAGCCTCAAGGTCGGCTGTTCTAGAAGTCTGTTCCACCAAAGTTCAGAAAAACCTCTCTGCCCCTTCAGACCCAAAAACCTGAGAAGGCAGTGGAGCCAGCATCACTCCAGTGATTTAGCTTTTATTCACGCTGCAGCTCCCACTGTCCGTTCCAGGTAACCCAGGCACAGAAGAGCAAAACGTCAGCCAAAAATTGAATATTGAGGAAAAGAGACAGAACCACCATTACACAAAATGCCCGAGGTAATCCTGCAGGGAAGGTGCAGCCTGAATAGAAGCGAGCCCTCCAGAGGCAGCAAGTCTCTGGAAGTGTGCACATGGTAGAGCAATGCACTATTCGTTCATCAAGAATTCGGGCATCTCTCACCCTGACTTTACTGAGGTGCTCAAACAACATGGGAATGGAGAAATGGGAATTTGGGTCTACTTGAAAGTCAAAGGACAAGTATGAGCTAAAACAGTGCTTTGGTTGTCAGTTAGGAGCTGGATTGTGCTCGCACTCTTACATCAGAGATCAAGGAGATGGATAAATACACTGTCTGGACTTTGTGCTTCTGGCCAGACATTACTTGGTGGCCACTGCCACCTCGTGGTACTGCCACCCATGGAGAGGCCCAGAGACAAAGTAAGGACCCTTTCACCACTGTTACTCAGCCATGAAGACCACAACTTAAAACAAAGGAGCTCTCTGGATTGCACAGCAGCATAGAAGCAAGAAGAGACCACACCATGCGGTTTTCCCTGGCTGGAAAATCCTTGCAAAACATTCTCTGCCTAATTCTAGCCCAGTTATTCAGCCCAGGGCTTCGACACCCATCCCTGTCAAGACATTTTTGCTAGCACAACAGAATAAAGCAGGTTCTGCTGCATTCAGAGCACACTTGGAACTAAAATCTTTCATATATGGTACAGTTGCCCTTTAAAAAAAGGGAAATCTAACATTTAAGAGAAAAATAAGGCCTGGAGAGACTTGGAAGTTTTCTGTTCTGATGGGGGAGTTGAGAAAAAGCAACACTCCTACTAACAGAGAAGTTGCTCAGGGTTTACTGGATAGTATCTCCCTGCAGGTAAGGTGTGGTCTGTGTTACCCCAGCCACGCCTTCCTGTCTCAGCTGGTCCACATCCATTACTACCACTCATTAACAGATCAAACAGTAACAGCGCAAGCTTAATAGTTCAGATGCTCCATGTTCAATCTGCATCCAGTGCCCCAGCTGAACACTAATGTTTGAGATCTCCAAACTGTTGTTACACCCTGTTTTCACATAAAGTCAATGACAGGGTTTGCCCGTGCCACCATACAAAGACACTACTGTTACATTACATTACTTTCACTGAGGCAAGCCCTGGTTCTCCCTGCAGATTGACACCACTCGTGTATCCTCAAGGCAGTACAACCTCTTGTCTGTTGAGAATGACGTACCACCACTGCTGAATCTTCCAGGGCAACTTGATCACCAACCACCATTACAATACAAACCTCTCCTGAGGACTGCCTTTAATGGCAGATCTTAAATCTCAAGGCTTAGCACCATTTGTGCTTGCCCTTTATTTTATTTTTCTTTCTTTAAGATCTCTGTGTACATAAGCAGTGTAAAGCCTAAATCAATGCACACAATCAAACTACAGATGAAATTGTAACGAAAAGTCTCCTTGAAAGACAGGTTCCTCCTTCTATGGGAGAGAGGACAGCTGGGGTTACATTCTCGGCAATCATGAGCTTCCCTTTGCCATTGCTGGAAGAGAACTTGACATGTATTTGGTAGGAGCTGATGAAGAACCACTGTTTTCATTGTCTGCACACAGTCCTTTGGGCAAGGGTCACTGCAGGTTAATGCAGGCAGCACAACAGTGGAAACCATTTCCCCTTGGAGTGCATAAAGCCTTCCCCAAACTTCCCCTCCACAACTCCAAAACACAGCAAAGCTGTTGTAAAAATGTGGGTGAAACACGCAAGTTATACTCCTGAAGACGTAAGACCCACTTTCAGATGCCTGGCAGAAGACAGTCAGACCATTTCCCCACCACCACCAGCTTATGTTACAAGCAGGTCTGGGAGCACACACAGGAAAACAGGCACCCCTGCGTGAGTACACCTGTAATTGTAACTACAAACCACCTTACCTTGATTCTCCTGTGGAAATGTCAGCAGGAACCCTCCCTGTCGCTGCTGTGTGACCTCTGACTACTGTCTGTAGCAATACTGACTGTTGTAGTGGTCCCCCTTGCTCTGTAGCCTGGCTCCCAAAGTCTTCATATTTGGAATGTGTCAAATAAATGGAAACACTGACAGGGAAAGGAATTTAAGCCTCCAAGAACCAAACTACCATTAAACCACTAGCACACACAGAAACACATACTAATATCCTAAGGAACAACAGCCAATCTGAAAAACAATAGGTTATTTTCTTTTGTCTCCTGCTCTTTTTTATGGCTCATACTACCTGTCATAAATAGCTACTAAAGAGCCCATACCACAGCACTGAAGAGAGGAGGGGAAAACCCAAAATACACTACAAAACATTCTCCCTCAAATTCTGCCCATCAAAGGAAATTTAATCTCCAGCTGTCTACCATTTAAGAAATATCAAGTAAAATGGTGAGAACAGACTGCAAAAAGCCTTTTTTTGTCATTATACTCACTACTGAGGGAAAACATTTTTGATGGTGTGACCTTTGCATTGAGCTGTGTTCATACTGAAACGCATTTTGCACACCATGAAAAAAGCAGCTCCTTTTGACAGCTGAATTCAATACATAAGAACCATTTAAGAGAAGCTGCTTTACAAACAGTGGGTGGCAGATGACAATTAGTTTTATTCTTCTATTATGGCAGTGATGGGGAGAAAAAAAATTATCACCATTAGTCACAGTGTGCTTGATATGACAACAAAGAGGGACCGCACTCTGTCTTCATTCCCATGTTTTATTTTCCCTGTGTATCTGCAGGCATCGCCTCTTCCTTCACACACGCACAGACACACTTACTCTTCGATCTGTTCTGTTTTGTCTCCCTTTGCTTTAATTCAGCCCTAAATATGTTAAATATGTTGAATACAAATCTCAGCAGCTTCCTAAGCCGTGGAAGCATTTTGCATTGGTCCTTGAAGATCAGGATAAAAAGTTGAATCCAACAAAGTTGGGGATTAAAGAGGAGGAGGAGGAGGAGGGGAGGAACAGCAGCACAGGGAAGCATGAGGGCACAGAACAAATCCTCCACCAGTGCATGTCTCTCCCTCTGGGACCTGAATTACACAAGATTACTTTCTAAGTATCACCTCACCTCGACGGAGGGCCTTGTAGAAGGCCAGCCTAGAGCCATTTGCGGCCCTCCGGGGACGCCTGCCTTGCTGCTTCCCTCAGGCCGCGGCTCCGGGCCGCAGCGGCCCGCACGGCTGAGCAGAAGGCACACGGGGGCCAGGGGCAGCTGGGCTGAGGGGGCAGCTAGAGACCCAGGGGCCTGGGGCAGCTGCCAGCCCCTCAGGCCGCGCTCCCTGCCCGCCTCCCCTCAGGAGGGGGCCGCGGGGTGACCGCGCTCCCTGCCCGCCTCCCCTCAGGAGGGGCCCGCGGGGTGACCGAGCTCCCTGGCCGCCTCCCCTCAGGAGGGGCCCGCGGGGTGACCGAGCTCCCTGCCCGCCTCCCCTCAGGAGGGGCCCGCGGGGTGACCGCGCTCCCTGGCCGCCTCCCCTCAGGAGGGGCCCGCGGGGCGGGTCCGGCGAGAGCCGCGGGGCGGGGGCAGGGCGGCAGCAGCGCCGGGCCAGGCCCGGGCCAAGGGGCTGTCGCTGCAGTGATCTGAACCGACACAGAAGAGTGAGTCACAAGGAACCAGATGAGTGCAGGGATGACCCCAACCAAGCCAGTGCTGGTGCCCAGCAATCAAACGTGACATGTTTCCTGCACTGAGCACCCATCTTCACGGTGGGGACCCAGTCACAGCCCCTTCTGAACACTGGGAGGACTACAGGAGCTCATGGAACAAGATAGCAATACCGATCTGTTAAAGGACAAGGGATAGTAATTAATGAGACTGTATAAACCCGTACGTTGGCTATAAAGATGGTTTAAGTATGTAGTTGTAAATGTTGGTGAGAAGGAATTTCAATAATGAGAATTAAATACAACGGAATGGTTAGAAGACACATGTATGTATAAAGTTACATGGGACCCAAGCATGACACAAAGGGTGTGGAACAGGAGTGGAGATTGTACTGGGCCTGGCTGAGCCCCCTGGCAGCCCTCATGGTGCTGCGCTCACCCCATGGCAGCCCTCACTGTGCTGTGCTCCATACCCGCAGCCAGAGAGGTGCTGATAACACACCGGTGCTCCGGCTCCTGCTGAGCAGGGCTGGCACAGCACCAGGGCTGGCTCTGCCACATTCCCCCTCGCCAGCAGGCTGGGAGTGGGTAGGATCTTGGGAGGGGGCACAGCCAGGACAGCTGACCCACACTGACTGAAGAGATATTCCATGGCATATAATGGCCGCTCAGATATAAGAGAAATTGGGGTCGGGAGGCATTCATTACTTACAGCATTTGTCTTCCAGAACAACCGGTAAGTGTACTGAAGCCCTGCTTCCCAGGAAGTGGCCAAACATAGCTTGCTGATGGGAAGTAGAGAATAACATCTTTTGTTTTCCTTTGCTTCTGTGCATGGCCTTTGCTATTGCTTCATTAAACTGCCTTTATCTCGACCCACAGGGTGGGGGTTTTTATCTTATCCTCCCCGCCACCCTGCCCCTGCCACTGTTCTGCTGAGGAGGGGAGTGATAGAGCAGCTTGGTGGGCACCTGGTGTCCAGCCAAGGTCAGCCCACCACAGCCCTGACCCCCACAGCCCTGCCCTCCCCAGAGCCGCCCCATCCCTGGCATACTGGTAGCCGTGTGGCTTTTAAAGGGCTCAGTGGGCCAGGAGCTGAGCTGTGCCAGTAGCCCAGCCTCTTTCAGGAGACATGAGATTCTGAAACTCCAAGTCTGACAGTCATTGCTGGGCTGAATGAGGGAGAAATGAGTCAGTGGGGTGCACTCGGAAATGGGGCAACAAGAACGTAGAGCATCGACATGACACTTGCTGGTGCTTGTGCTGCACGTACCTCAGGTGGCCGCTCCCTTCTCACACGCGTAACGTCTCAAAATCCCACAGCCAACTGCTTTTGGAGGGGGACCGAGGGATGAGCAGAGCCCCTAGTCCAGGTGCCACGTGGGGAAGCACACATGTGCCTGGGCCCTCTCTGAGGCCACAGGCTAGGACAGGGCACCGGGAGAGCAGCTTGGCAAGGGGAGGGATCCCCAAATGCCCAGGAGCGAGGCCCAGCGCCCACAGCCTGGAATGGCGCAGGAGGGCAGCAGCCTTGCCTTTGGGCACCGCAAATGCAGATGCCACTTTGCCACCAAAAGGCCTGGCTTTGGAAGCACCAGTTCCTATGCAGGGATCCTCACAATGCTGCCTGCCTCTGCAGGGAGAGAAGCCCAGCCCGCCGCAGCCGCCAGCCCTCACCAGCGGCACCCTGGCTCCAGAAACACCAGTGAAACCCAGCCGGGTCTGCCCCGGGCCCCTCAGCACCAGCGAGCCCCGCCAGCAGGGCCCTGCCCCGCTCCCCTCAGCGAAGGCCCTGGCATGCCCTTGCTGCAACCCTCACTCACCTAAGTACGCGGTGAGCTTTTTCTGCAAGGGACTGAGCATGGGAGCACTTCCTCAACATCAGACGGCAGGCTGGGCTAAGTATGCAGCATCTTTTTCCTAAGAAAAAAATTCCACCACAGCACCTGCAGAAGGGCAGAGGCCAGGCAGGCTGCAGGCCCGTGGCCAGTGAAGGCCCGAGGGTGCCATGTGAGGCACCAGACAGCAACACATGAGGAGAGACAAAGACATTTACTGAGCACAATCCCATCCAGGCAAGCAAGTAAACAAAAAGTGGAAGCAAAGCTAATAAAAAATATCCTATAAAGAAGTTATTTGGCCATAAATGAACACCAAGGTGGCAGCATCAGATATGATGGCTCCCAGATATATATTTTTTTTTTTTCCCCCTGAAGGTCAGGCAGCCCTTTGACTAATAAAATTTGAGAACCACAGCTGTAAAGTCTGTTCCTGCCTCCGTTCTTTGCCTGCAGAGAGAATATATGTGCATGAGTCTGTATTTCAGATAGCTAGGGCCAAGGATAACTCAAAAGATCTTCAAAAAGGATAAAAACATCCTTTGTTGTATGGCAGCTCCCAAACTGTGGTTTTGGTAGAAAATAGGCAGAGTCTAATTTTAGGTAGAAAATAGAGCTCTACCTATTTTTGGTAGAAAATAGGCAGACCATACAAAAGGCAACAAACAAAAGCACGTGAATTCAGGCAAAGGTTGAAATCATTTTAATATCAGCTGAAGCTTTGTAAATGTGATTAGCATATAGTTAGGAGACACTTCTCCTTTGCTTCTAAAAATACCATGCCAGCTCTGGAAGGGAGCAGCCACCAGCAGAGCAGGAGAGTTGCATAAGCCTCTGTGCACCATTGTCTACGGGGAGCAAAAGGGTCCCAGGTGCTTTCTTGGTGTTGTGCAAAACAGCAGATAATTCATCAAGCATTTTGATTTTCAGGACACTCAGCGTAACAAGTCCATCAAGGTCAGCCTGAAATATTCACAAGACATAGGTATTCGCACGATACATTGGCATCCTTTCGATATGAGGCTGTGCATCTCTTGTAACACTTAAAAAGTGACACCAATTTTTAAGTGAAGGCCTCCAAATGACAGTTTAAAACCTGAAGTGGGAAACAACATTTAGAGCCTGGTTTTGTGGCTCTGATTTGCATGAGACTGTGCTCCCACATAGCAGGGACAATACCAAACTCCATGGGCTGCTCCCAAGTCGGTTCAGCTGGCAGCACTGCCTCTCAGAGCGTTCACAGCCTGGTGGGGTTTGGATCTGTGCCAGTGGAAATCTTCCCTTCAATTGTTTGAGCTTTGGATGAAGACTGACTTGCACAGACCTTTAAACATGAACTTCAGTGAGGTTCGCTGAGGAAAGCCAGTTCAGCACACACTGCCCATCCCTGAGTTGCTGACCTTTGATGAGCTTCACCAGGCAGGAGCAGGCACTGGCCAGGATCAGCCATTATCCTTCAGACAGACCATAAACTACTTTATCCTTCAGACTGGGTGCTAAAAGCAAGGACCTGAATGTCTCCCAGGCTGCCTGAAATCTGGATCTTTCTCAAGTCTAGGCAGGGGCTCTTTCCCCCCCTTCCTTCCCAGCTCAGCACTGGCATAGCACGAGCCTCACTGCAGCCCCACGCTCAGCCCAGCTCCCCATACCCCTGTGTGCTTCCCATATAATCTCAGTTGTTGTTCTAGGCAGACAGCTCTGTTTTTACTTAAGGCAATTCTATGCCTTTCATTGTGTTTTTAATTTTCATTTCACCAAGATTCACTCCCACGACTGTGCTTTCTGGCTTCTTCCAGCTTTTGTCCTTTATTTTTACTGCTGGAGTCAGAGATGATTATCTCCAAGAAAGAAATTTCAGCTGCATTATGTTGATGGTAAGTGCTTGTTTTCCTGCCCTGTCTGATTTTCCATGCAAGATGCTTTTCGTATAGCTTTAAGTGTTTTATTATTTGCAAATTAGTTGCCACGTCTCCAAGTTTCCCTTTCCCTGCTGCGGAGAGTGCCAGCATCACTGTAAGGAGGGGACTGCAGCCTCTGGCAGGCTCAAAGAAGCAATCAGTTGAACCTTGAAGAGGGCCATAGAAGCCTCCCACAAATGCAGGCTGCTCTGGGGCACCGTGACCTCCCATGGTGGTACCGCAGTGTCTTCAAGCACCTCTGCATACCACAGCCTGTGCCAGGGCATGGCTGAGACAGCAACAGGATCAGAGGCTTCCCAGCAGCCAACGCATTCAGTTGCTGGTACACAAGCTGTGACACCTCCACCCTCAACAGCACGTTCTCCAGCGTGCCATGGAGATCCTCAAACTACCACTTCTGCGGCCGGCACTGGGAGATGCCCAGGCACAAGGGAAGAAGTGCTGAAGTCTGAGACTAAAGACAGACCCTGATGCCACCTAAAGTCAGTACGAGCTGGACCTGGCCAAGACTGTCCTTCTACAGCATCATCTTCTCCATGACAGGAGGCTTCTGAAGATGCCACATGAACCTCCAACCACGACCAAGGTCTTCAGAGAAGCACCTTCCTCCTCCTGTCAGGCAGAGGAGATATGCCCTCCCCAGCCTCTCCAGCAGTACTCTGCGATAGCTTTCCTCACATTTCCGTCCCAGCACTGTTGCTGCCTGCTCATGCTTTGGACCACCAGTTCTCAGCTGCTTCAGCCACCTTTCACAGGTCCGCAGCAGCCTTGTTGGTCCTACACACGTATTACATAGGACCTGGCGATGCCATGAGCTCTCTCATATCACTTACTGCACTAGCACCCAAAGCTAGAGGGGCAGACAACCCTGTAAGAGAAGGCAAGAGCAGCAAAAGTGTCCCCACACTGTCACAGGTCACCAGCAGCCACAAAAGGTCCAACAAGGTCCTTGGCCCCTCAGCTAGCCATGCTGGCCATACCCTACAGGGGACACTTGTCTGACTTCAGCTAAGTAGTGCTGTAACAGCAGCATGAGTTTTTTCCTCCCTGCAGACTTGTCAGGTCCCTCTATTGACATATGCTACCTGCTCAGCTCTCAGCTCTGCAATACCTCCCACATGCCCAAAACCAGCAGGCAGGAGACCCTCACACCATACAACATCCCATAGGCTTGTGAAATAATATACAGTCAGGGCAATACAACAGAGCAAATGCTACTGAAAGCCACTGCTGGTTCAGCATTTTTATTTTCAATCAAAGCAGCATTTTCTATTTTTTGTAATAGTTTTTTTCCCCCTTTGGCATTTTCATTAGATGACCAATAGGAAAAAAACCACAAAACCCTCAGCAACCTCTGAGTGAAAGTTATAAGCAGCCTTACACCTGGTAACGAGACATTTCAAGCTATGTCCTGGCACTTTTATGGTATTTCTGAATCAACCACTCAATCAAATGAACTTAGGAAGAACAGAAAGTTTGTTACTCCTAGGCATACATCTTAAGGTTTTTCATCTTACATTTCAGCAATGGAAGACTACAGTACCAATAAGGCAGGCAAATACCTCGCAAGTCAATACTTTTGCCACAGTATAATTATTCCCCTCAGAAAAAAGGCTTCCAAGACAGCTCCTGAGACAGTACTTGGCATTCACAGCTGACCTGAGAACCTCTTGGCTCCTCACTCGAAATGCCTCACAATTTTTCTTAAGGAATCAGAGCTCAGACATTCACTTCATTTGTCCCCCTCATTGTCATCCCGTCCCCACACAGCTCTGCAATCCACCAGCCAGTTTCACTCAAAGTTTGAACAGTATGATAAAGGTCCAAGGTTGTCCATTTCCACACATACTTACATTAAAATGTGCGCAGAGGAGCTGGGAAATCTTACTTGCTGATGCAAAGCAACAATTCAAAGATGATGCCTGCTGAACCACTCGAGTGCTAAGACATTCGTCCTGAAGCTGCTGTGAGGGGGTCCTTCGCCCATGCCAGTGGGCAGCCAGTGTCTGCCCAACACCCAGACCCTCGGCAAAGCTTTTCCTCGCTCCAGAAAACTGGGGATGAAATATCAATCATATAGTGGGAAGCCCTCACTGAGCTGCTCAGTGATTTTAAAATTACTGCAGGTTCTAAGGGCAAGAAACTCCAAACCCACAAAACCAGAAGGAGCAGGGCAGCAGTGGGACTGCCAGACCCTGACAGCCAGCGTGACGGAGCAGGCTCTGGGCAAGCAAGCAACAAACACCTCCCTGCAGAGCCTCCAACCCTGCTCCCAGCTAAGAGCGCCAGGTACAAGGGCACCTGAAAGGACATGAGCACAGAAAAGCAAGACAAGAATAAGACAAGCGGGTTCCCATAAGCAGAAAGGTGGGTAACCTGCACAATTCAAGCAAGCGACCTTATCTCCATCGCCAATCTTCACTTGGAGCACCCAGCTCCTCAGAAGACAATCAAGCTTTCACCCAGCCACCCACAGGTCTGTAATTAAATTCCTGTGAGATAAGCGGGATGTTTCCACTCCCCTCCCACTCCAGCCACAGCTCAAATTAAGGCTGTTGGCTGTGACCAGGAGCCCCAGGGGCTGGTGAGAGGTGACTTGCCCTTGCAGGAGCTCCGCAGCACCCAAAAGCAGAGCAGAGCCACCATGGACAGGCAACTGTCAGGAGACGGGGGAGAGGAGCTGGCCTCTTGTGCTGCTGTTTCAGTCGTCTCCTGTTTGACACAAGGCACAGAATGTTTTCGCAAAGCACAGCAGTGCTTCGGCCACTCACTCATCTCCCACCACAAATGATGCCATCCAAACATCAGTGCTAATTGCAGAGACAGGAAAATCATCTGCATTCTGCCCATAACAACGTCGTTATTTTTACGTGCACACACACACACAGGCATGAGTAAAGAACCCTTCTCGTTTCAAGCTGTGCTATTATGCTAACTACAGGGAAATAAATATGCCACACTGTAGCTAATAAGTGTCATTCACATCAGTATTTATTCCAAACATGTTTCCCCATCACGTCTGTTCTGCCTGGAACTGCTCATCACTAAAGAGGAGACCTTTATTTCTAGTGATTTTAGCAGACAGGAGAGAGTTTGCAATTAAAGTACACTTTTGTACAGTTTAATTATTTTTATTTCAGCTATCAGGGAGTGTTATCTGCTATTACTGCACCTTTCTATTTCTGGAGCCGTCACCTACCACAACTGGGTTCATATTTTGCCAATTTGCAAGATGGATTCTTGTACCTGGGCACGGTAACAGGGCTGACTCCTGATGTGCAATGGGTCTGCTGTTCTCAGCCCCGTGCCATACACTGTACAACTGGGTCTCCATGGGGAAAATGGGCTTGGAGTCACTCAAGCTCAGACACATTCCTGTACTGCAGCTCCTGCCACCCCGCGTGTGTCTCACCCTCATCTGGTGCCTGCCATTCGGTGATGTCTGGGGGCGGCTGCCGTGCCAGGTGCTGCCCAGCACTTCCACAACCACACTGGGAGCTGCCAGCAGCTGAGCATGGATCCAGGCACCTTCAGTTGTTGCTTTCAGGGATTACATCTCTGCTCATCAAAGGCTGGTGAGGACTGAACATCATTCCAGAAAAGTATTTCAGAGCTAAAAATAGTCTCCTGATTTTTGCTTCCCTCCCAAAGCAAATGCCTGCCTGGCAGGCAGCAGATGAATTTAGTGGTCCTACGATGCACATCTCATCTTTCGCCTGAAGATGCTTCACAAACACAGTAAGCAAGGCATCACACCAAATCCCAAAACTCCCACTACCTGGGCTGAAATTTATATAGCATTTTTCACATTGAACTGAAAATAGAACTGATTCCAAAATCCTCCACTGATCATGGAAAACAAGCAAAGCTTTGACTTCTGCCCAGGAGGGACAGATCTACCCACCCATCCACACCACAGCAAACACAGGTCTCTGCACAAACACACGCACCGTGGGCCTCTGCAACACACAGCCTGCTGGAGTGAGGGAAAAATGGTTTCAAATCTGAGGAGCACAGATGCCCAACTGAGGGGCTAATATTGCTGCCCTAAGGAATAAATCCCAAGGACTGAACGAGGGTCAGCACTAACTACCAGCCCACACAAACTCGTGGAATATATGTTGAGGATCCTGTTATGCAAGAATACAGCTGGGCATGTTACTGCAAGTGAGGAGACAAGCATCCATGTGAATTGCAGAAGTACAGGGAGAAAAGGAAAAAAAAAATTCTTTATTTTCCCCGATTTTTTTTTTATTCTTAAGGCCTGATTTGTAAAGATACTAAAACCCTAAAGTTCTCATTGAAGTTCCTGAATTTTCCTTTTTAAAACTGCACAAAACAGTGGACCAAACACCAATTAGGCTCCATCCATTTGGCTAACGAGACTGGGAAAGTACCCCAGAGGTGGGCTTCAGCAGCAGCTTTTCTTTTAATCTCACTCATCACCTGCTTTTCTCCTCCTGCTCCCAGATATAATCCTTGCTCCTTCCTGCTTACAGCTTGGTCCAGCTGAAAGCACAATTTACTTGCATCAGCAGAAGACAACAAGAATGGTTACGCCACGTTTCTTCCCCACAACAGAAGGTGCAAATCCCACTCAAATCTAGCTGGGGAGGTGAAGACGGAGGGGTCTTGCACATAGATGCTTCTGTCCAAGATCACAAGTGTTTTGCTACTCCTGCCTTTTTCTTATTTTCTTATATTAGGGCAAGAGAGACATCTAGAGATCACAGGCAGGGGATTGCAAGTTCTGGAAAAACAGTTTTCTGTAGAATGGGCAGCATGGTGTGTTTCCAGAATGGGAACAATAAATGAACTTAATGAAATATGAAACAAATCAAGTCCCAGTTATAAATGATGAAGACTCAAGAGGGAATAGCAATGGATTAAGAGTAGCAGGGACACAGTCCATTTCCATGGCTTGCCCTCAAGGCAACACTACCCCCAAACTGTGACAAAAAGCACCTCCTTGGCAGACAGAAAGTTTGGGGTGGGTCACATACCCTGCTCGGGAACCTAGTCCAAAAGCAGACAATGCTACAGGAATGCATATGCAATGATTAAGTGCAGCACTAGCAGAAAAAACCCTCAATAAAATATAAGTAAACTAGACTTAGAGCTTGAATCCTGCCCTTTTAATCCCAAAGCAAAAGCTCACATCCATCCCACCAGCCCAATTGCACCAACAGCATCACTATGCTCAACTCAGTCACAATACTGATGAGATGGGGTGTCCTGAGGATCAGGAAAATTACAGCCCAGGACAGGCAGAACAAGCTACCCATTTCATTAAAATATGTACCTGACCCATTTGCTTTTACAGGCCATTTGACATCCACTTTAACAATGTTTTATGTCACTATAAAAAATGTAAGTGGTGGTTGCTGGGTGTTTTCAGCTGGCTGATCTCAAGCATCCTGCTGCATTATGCTGTTGCACGACACTAAAATTTGATCAACTACAAGTGCACAATGATTATTGCCCTGATGCCAACCCAAGAACACAATACATGTCCCCAGAGGTTTTCCTTCAACAGCTGTGTCACAACCAGCGCATGAAGGAGGGGGAACAGGGCTGTAGGACACATAAAGCAGTTGTAGCAGTCAGCTACATTTAGTCTGTTGAAGCAAGCAGACATCAATTTGATAACCTTGTTAGACTGAGGCTTGCCACTGGCACAGCAGGGTGTGCAAAAGGGGGTTTACCTTGCTTGCTGCTTGCTGGGAGTAATCGTTGCAGCTTTGTGGCACTTGCAAAGGCAGCTTCTACCAGCAGCTTACCCTCCTCTTCTTGTTTGCTCCCTCTCACCCAGAAGGAGTCGAATGGGATCAAACTCAACAGGAATGAGGTATGGGGCCTTTGTTATACCAAGGCCAGGGAATGTAACAGAGTACCTCTCCCGGACTTAGTTCCCAACTCCCATTTTAGAAGGTGGAACAATTGTGTTAATGACACAAGTATTTTCCCCACTTTTACTTTACATATATTTTTTGACTTGCGGTTTTCCTTTCCCCTTCTTCAGTCAGTGAAATTCCAGCAGGAGCACACACTGGGTGATTAAGGACATCCATTTCTCTGCTTAAGGAAAACTAGCACACCAAGGTGAGTCAGCACACAGCCAAGACCTGCATTACACAGGCCAAGCATGACTAAAATACTGTTGTATCACAAGTATCCCATTTTACCAGGTTGTAATTTAGTCATTAATCAAGTATCTGCCCATCCTTTCATTCTGGGTACTGCACGAGAAAAGATCACCAGTCAGTACAGCCTGTCCTGGTGGAGCTGTAACCCTTTTGGGATGGTGAAATTCCCAGCGGCTGCCACCTCCGCTTGGCTGTGCCCAGGCTCCCCTCGCAGTGTGATGTGCTCGCCCTGTGCATCAGTGCCCAGGTAATACAGGTCCTAATTTGTACTCCCTATATAAATACATACATGTCAATTTAGCAGCCACACACTGAGCAGGAATCACTTGGTGGCTGCCAAACCCAGCACAGCCAGACCAAGAATGCCAGGACAGCTTTCAAAACTGGGGGTAACCACTAGGTAACTGTGGACACCAGGACCACCCGATTGCACTGAGTTGTCCTAGCAAAGGTCAAAACTCTCCTTACCTTCACCAGAACCACAATACTTCTTTGTACATGTTCTCTGTTTCCAGTGCTTTTATGGTTATTTTTACATATCTCATATAATAACCCAGACTGAATCCAAAACTAAGGGGAAGGTTTTATGCCTCCATACATCCTCATTCACTTCATCTGAGAAGCGCAGAAGGTCAATGGAATTTATTTTTTTTCCCAGCAGAAGATGCACCTTTGCATACCAAGCAATAAAGTTTACCCAGTGATTCTTGTCACTTGCTATGTCAGCACTTTTCTCATTGTAAAAATATCTGTCAACAAAACCAAGTTAATCCAGGTCATGAGCTGGTAGACAAGACACAATGTACCAGAGCAAGGAGACAGTGAATAGCAGAAATAAAGAGAAAAATATGTATTTCTCTTTTAAAATAGAACTGCACAGGTAAAATAGCAGCACTTGAGCAGAGAAAGCATCAGAGGCTTGGGCAATAACAGAGGCCACCAGCTTCTGAAACTCTTTGGCTCTACCAGAATAGTCCTGTGGAATAAACTGAGGTTAAATCCATCCAGATATTTACTGAGAGCCTGATATTTGCATTAATTGGCAGTAAGACTGAACAATAGTCTTAAGTCTAAATTAGCTAAATAGCATTAGACAAAACACAAAAACTATCCTGTCATTTGAGAGCATGTCATTTGAATTAAAAACCCTACAACAGCAGCTTTGGCAGTCCCAGATCCTTTAAAAAAAAAGGATGTCTCCCATCCCCTACCATCAGCCTCATCTGCACATCTTGACATGCCCACCACCGTGCTCCCCGTCCCCGCATCCTGCAGTCAGGACCCCATACCAGTCACGCACAAATTCCCATTCTTTCACTGCTGTGAAATGACTGCTTGGTGCCAAATCTGCTGGGGCAAACTCTAAAGCCTCACTCACCACTTCCAGCCATTCTCTTTCCTTGCTTTCTGCTGCATCGCCACACATGTCCTTGTCTGTTGTGGTTGGTTTTCATCTAGACTCCAGTAGGTGTGAAAGAGCCACTCAGGGAACTGTTCAGACACTGGAGACCAAGGTTTAATTACTGCCTTCGTTTCTGGTGCAAGTAACCAGCACACAAGTTTGAGCAACACCACACAGGCTCCATTCTGGGGAACGGAGCTGGCTGACTTACCTGTGGCAGAAATCAAATGGAAGGATGAGGAGGGGAAAGCACGTTTCCAGTGAAGCTACTGTCACGCACCAGCCTTTTTACCCTGTTGTATTTTGAAGATCCGTACTTATTCTCACCTCCCATACCAACTTACATCAGGCCTTACTGCATCAAAGACAGAAAAAAATTATCTTTGCGGACGGGAGTGCAGGAGAAGCCAGGACATTTAGCTCTGCAGGAGGAGCAGGGAGACCAGCAGCAACAGGAAGCCTCCTCACACAGAGCCCCTCAGCCTCCAGCCATTCGAAGTCGGATGCTGCCATCTGTTGACAACTTCCCACTGCAACAGTAAATAGGTATTTCTCTTAACAGACGGCAGGCGGTTTGAACATGTTTTACCCTGTTTATAAAGAAGCAATGGCAATCGGCATCCGGAAATGCCAATCACGTATTGTGACAGCAGTGAGACCAGGCTGCACCCCGCACACGGGCACCAACCCGCTCCCAGCTACTTCCGACTTCATAAGTAATTTTCACAACTCAAATTAAGTTCTGACCCCATTTTACCACCTGTGACTGGGACTACTGATGCTTACCTTCTTGTGATCAGCTGAGCAGGGCCCTACAGGCAATACATCACCATATGCTATCCATACCATAACATGACCAGCCTCTCCACGGCACAACAGCCGGGCCAGCAGCTGCATTCACAGGGAGCGAGGCATTGGGGTTTGGCTCAGCAAGGAGAAGCAGACCTCCAGCCAAAAGGCCAAGACTTCTCTCTACATCTAGAAGGGTGTGGAGGTGACACAATCACTTCCAGACTCATTCAGCATCAGACTGCAGGGTGCCCAGGGCAGCACCAGGGGTAAACCTTGGCAATTCAGGGGTTTGCAGCACAGGCGCTTTCTGTGCACGTCGCCCACCCTGTTTTCTACACGTGAAGGTCAACTGGCTCTGTCCCACAGGGGATGACTCCATCACTAATGTCACCCTCTGCTCCACAGGTACCAAACACCTTCTCTAAACTAACACTTCACCTTGATTGCCAGTTGCAACCCATACTGCACTTTCAGCTTTGTGCTTCCTTCCCTCTCACCTCCCCCTACTAATCTTTGCATTACCCAAAATGATCGTTAACTTTTACCTACAAACTGCTTTCCCCAGGCGTACATCCTCAGCTCACAAAGCATCACTGAGGCTTAAAAAAGCAAAACCACTTTCTGATTTTAAACACGCCTAAGAATTTCTACAAACCCATTTAAAGCAGATGTGTTGCAGGGTGTGTCATAGTCCTGCCTGTCAGCTCTCAAGTCCCACTTCAGAAGTTCCTTGGGTTTCAGCCAGCAGCGACTGCCCAGGAGTAAAGCTCTCATCAGTGAGACGCAAGCTTAGAGATAATCTCAAGAACTCGGACCAGCCACATCAGCCTCCACAAGCGGTAAGCCTTGTGTGTAGCTACATTCGTTAAGACACACCACGGAGAAGGTACATCTGCTGCTGCATGCGTCTCTCGAAGTCATTCTTTTTACACTGGAGACCTAGTTTCCATTTAGTAATTCTACAAAGTCACTGGGCTGGCTTGTGAAATAAACTAATGGCTTACTCCCCACTGGTCCATCAACATAGAATATCATTAATTCTGCTACTTCAGACGTCTCTGTGGTAGTAAAGGACATACACAGGTAAACTGGTTCAGGAAAACTGGTGCGTGCACTGTATAAAACTGGTTTAAAACAGTAATGTCAAACTAGCAGGGAACTCAAAGCCATAGCACATTCATCTGAAGAAAGCCTTAGTGTCACTGACCTTCTTCCACCAGGTATCAGAAACATGTTTTCTATTCTGGACTGATCCCAGCTTTTATAAAAAGGATCAGTGGAATCTTGACATGATCCTCACGGTTACTCTGAGCAAGAAATACAAAAGCTTGTGTGTGTATCAATACTTAGTACTGCAAAATTATCTCCATTAAGCATAGAAAAAAAGACCTGAATAGCTTGACTTGACAATAAAAAGGGGTCAAGGCAGACTTATTTTGACTTTGTAACTGCTCTTTGTAATTCAAGGTACAGATCTTTATCTTCAGCTGAACAAATTTGTTTCAAATCAGAGAACACGCTGAGCTGATCACATTTGAATGTTTTGATGCCATCTGCAATCCACACTTTGTGACCTTAACCAGCATAGACTGAGACAAAACAGGTAAACTAGCCTGTTTTTTTATTATTCCTGTTCTTCTCAGTCAAGCTGCAAGTCTGTTACAGGACGCTAATGGTCCACCATCAGAACACTTGCTGTAAGCAGTCTTTCACAGCTCTGCTGCTTCTTGTTCCTCACAGGGGAGCCACCACCTCAGGGGAGATTGTGCTGCCTGTCTACACAGTTAAAACCTCTTTGCTTTGAAGGATCACCTTCTTTTCTCCATAAACAGTGACAGACTGAACCAAAACAGGTTAGAGTTTGAGGACTCTGTGCCCAATGATGGTCACTCCCATCCCAAGGCTCTTTGAAAAGCTTTGTGAAGTACCACCTACAAGGCACAATACTTGATCTCAAGCAACTGTAGATATCAAGTATCAGGACATATCGCCAAGAAGGGACATTGTTTCCATCTGTATCGGGAGAACCACAAACTCAACAGCTGTTTTGCAGCATGTTGAAACAGGCTTGCTACCCTTCAATAGGCTCCTTCCTAATAAAGACTCCCAACAAAGTGAAATAAGGCAAAGGATTTCCAACAGCTGGCAAAAGGACAATGCCATCAGCCCAGAAGCTTACCTCCTCAGCTGTAGTTACCTGCTCTGTGTACTGCTTTGAAAGAATTGTCTTGGTTTTTCTTTATCACGTACATTATGCTGTTATGCATCAGACACCTGAAACAAAGACCAACAACTCCTTCAACACTGAACAGTCCATCGCCTGCAAGTTCAGATATCCTTACCTCCTAGCTCCAAAAACTTCAAAGGAAATCCCAGTTGTACCTTCACGGCAACATGCAAAGCAGCTGCACAGCAACTACCCTACCCAAAATGTTTCAAATGAATGCCAAAGTAGAAATCTGAAGAAAAAGCAAGAGAAAACATTCACACCTCTACCTCAGTTACTCCTTACACTACAAGATGCGGAACCAGTTTGTGATCCGAAATCAAACTTCAACCATCTTAATTATTCCACAATCCCACATCTCATCACTTTTTAAACCATGAACAGGAAACAAATTTCTGGCAAGGCATCTCCTATTATTTAGCCAAAAGGTGAAACTATATCATATATATGTAACTATGGAGACACACTCATCCAACACCTATGAGACAATCTCACTGTTTAACATGTAGTTTAACGTGACAGTTCCCCTGCTGAAGTTGTTCTGTATAGCAACCGGTAACTGTCACTCAAGTGGCAGCTATCAAAAGTATGTAATATCATTAACAGAAATAAAAGCTGTGACCAGGGATGATGGGGAACCAGAACGTCACTTGAATTTGGAACTTGCACGCTATTGAAGAGTTGTTACAAGCACTACCAGCAGGTAGTGTTTGAAGTCATTAAAATACCGACTGGAAACACCAGAGTCCATTTGAACAATTTATTAGTATCCTCTTTTTTTACAAGTTTTAGAAAAAGAATCCCAGGATTTTGCCTCCTGTGTGTTTTCGCCTAGCCTCTTCATGGTCCATGATGCCAGCTGAGGTTGTCAGTACAATGTACCTGTTAAGAAACAACAAACGTTCAGTTTCTTGTTTCATTCCGTGCTCGTGCAGAGTTGACAGCGCAAACTTCATTTCTGTGTTACAACAGTAAGATTAGTTTCTGGAAGAACCCAATCTTACTTCCGTTAGGCCCACCACCAGACAACAAAAAAGAAACTCCTCTGAAGTACAACTCTGCAGCACTCAAAGGACATTTACAGGCTTCTGTTCTCCAAGTATCTGCTTAAGTCTCAACAAGAAGTTTTCTTGTGCATTCGCCCTGTAAAGTCAGTTCTGCTGTTGCACAGTAGCAACTCTATCGTTTCTAGACAAAGCCTGCTTCTATTTTAAGCAGACATTTTTCTTTAGAGCAGGCAGAGTTGCCATGGTGCCAGACAGCTCCTCAGCTCCCCACACGTTGTCTCTGTTTTGAGCACTGTGCACTGATGCAGATGAGTATCTGGATCTGGACTGACAAATGAATCAGCCTTCGTCATTGCTAATGCCAGCACCAGGATTATCAGCATACTTCATCCGCACAGCTTCAGGTCTGAGAACCTCTTCTCCCACCACTCTATAAATACTCTCAAAAATCTCAGTGTGACAACACACGCTAGTAAGCCATACAGGTACAGCTACAGCAAGAGGCTTATCTCTGGAGCTTTAAGAACAGAAGTGACAACCAACTGTTAATCCTGCCTTTGACAGGACAGACCGGCTGAGCCCCTGAAGGCTCTTCCAGTCCTGTCATCCTGGTGCACTGAGATTTATTACTCTTGACTCAGTGAATTTTGTGAAGGAAAAAAATACCACAAAATAGTAAGATTTTCTGTGTTACGGAGGTTTGTTTAACAGGGGCTCTGAGTCTCTCACCACTTATTATCTAATCAATTTATACACTATCAAGAAGTTTAATTTGAAGTAGTACAACCTAGTTCCATCAACCTTGTAACTTTCATGATTCCTTCCCCTAAAAACGGCCACTAATAAAATTAAAACCATTAAGAGAAAAGTACTGTTTTCCCAGTAAACTGTAGAAAAGGTGAAATGAGGATTTACCAAAGCCAAGCAAAACCAGGTGCTTGCTTAGCAGTGCCCCTTTAAAACTGGTTAAAAAGAGCATTTATATAGAAGATGGATTTTTAGACCGGTATCTACCTCCAGACTGATGAGAGAAAAGGTGTCAGGCAACTTGTAACTCAAGCAATATGAAAGCATAATAAAAAATCCCACGTTTTTACATACAACACAGATGTGTTTCCATACTTACCCAAACTGACGTGAAGGCAGCAGGTTGTTCTGCCACTTTTCCAAATCCTTCAGCTGAACGTCAAATCTGGGACTGATTACACCACACTATAAAACAAAATTCCATTACAAACTGAAGAACTTTATAAATTGGATTTGCACATTTGTCATTCCAGTTCACTGGATGAAGGAATTTAACAACTGCAATTAAAAATATTTTTGGCAGCAAAAGATTAGAGTACGAAGAAGCATGCTCCATTACCCGTAACATGAAACAGTGCTTCCTCTCATGTACGTTGAGCCTCTCACACAGCTATTCAGCTATTATTTTCTTAGCCTTGCCTCCTCCTCCTCCTCCTCGCTTAAATAGCGACTTACACTGCTGCTGAAGCTTAACTAACAAATTAATGGCTAGACCTGGGAGAGCACAAAAGCACACTATGAACCACTAAAGATTATTAAGCATCCTATATCATCAAAAATCCTTCAATTACTCAGGGATATTCTACTTCTAATCATCATACATAGATGGCAAAAAATACCTGCAGATTTTAAAAAGGGGGAAATTAACATTCCTAAAAGTTAGCAAAGTTTTCAAGTTAATCATATTACTTACTATGACCACCGCTATCACCTCAAGTTACCTCACTAGCTCAAAATATTTTAATTAATACCCAAGAGCAAAACAGAAACACAAATTCCTGCACTGATGGGCATTTTTCTGAATCAAACAACTCTTAGCTTGTTGCAACTATTGAGAGAAACGTTCGATCCAGCTACACCCTGGAAGATCTTTTACAAAAGCATGCTGGAAGAGTTCAAGGAACACTGTACTCAAACCTGACGTATATTATTTTTATTACAGACACATTGACACTAGTAATTTGGATGGTGTTGGAATTCTCCGCCTACTACACTCCAGTAATTTTCAGCTGCAGTACTTGTTCATTGCAGACATAGCCCCCAATGTATTTTGACCAAGTAATTCTTTTATTTCTTTAGTAAAGAGCCACCTCTGATTTGAATAGCTTAATTGGAAAGAATAATGCACAGCAAGTCATCACAGAACCAGATGGCTCAAGATTTTGCGACAAAAGCATTTTTAAAAAATCCAACATACATGAATACTTCATATGCCCCAGGAACTTAAAAAGCACTAATTAACATTCAACTTTCCCTCACCTGCAAGCAAAGCCCATCTAGCAGCAGGAGAAACGCTTGTCTTCTCAACATTTACAGGTATTAACCATCAAGTGGAAAGCAACTCAGTGCCTATCTCTTAAGACAAGTCTTCTAGATAGCTTAAACATCAAAGAAACTGAGAAATCGCTAGGTAACCAGAAAGCCTTTAAAGAGAGAGAAACACACAGCACTTGCAAGCAGACTTCCCTGAAAATGTGTCTTACATATTCAGAGTTTAAAAGAAATTTACCCAGTCAACCATCATGGATCTAGAAAAATTAACAAGCATTTGATAACCACTGATAATACCCATGAGTGAGAGTTGTACAATAAATACCACCTTCCTTACAAGTAATTCTTTCCAAACTGGAACAAACAAGGGGGGGCGGGGGGGAAGGTCTAATTTAAACGCCATCCTAGAGAACTGAGTTCAGGAAAACAAATCCTACCTTGTTGAGTCTGCCTGTGAGATTGACAACAATCTTCCCAGCTCTGTGATCATCAATTATCTCAAATTCACCAATGTAACCTATAAAAGATGAGCAAACAGACACATCAAATATGTATGCTTAGCTACCGTAATACAACTCAATTAACCACGATGTACAAGACTAACTCGAGCACCTCAATTTACTTTTAGCCAAAAAGCACCTAAACATAACAGCATCCACAGAAACCACGAACTGAGAAAAACAAGTCAGTGCTGTGCACTCAAGACTTACCGTGCTTCATCATCACAGTTAAAAAACGGACAATTACTTTGGAGCACGGCCTAATGAGAACTTGGCGTTTCCCACGTTTCTCTGCATTGTTGATGCTTTTGAGCGCATCGGCTAGAACATTCATGCGCACCATGGTGCCTGCAGGGAAGACAGGAGGCAGTTACGAACACCAGCTTTTCGGCACAGAAATCCCAAGCACTCCACTTTTTTTAAGACTAGTTTTAGTCTTAAAAGATCCAAGATTGACAGAAAGTTATGTTAAGCCTCAAAAAACAATTTTAGGCTAACAAGGAGAGCAGCCCTGTTCAAAAACCGAGTCGTACGTGGTGTTAAATGTCATAGATGCATTTACATAAGAGATACGAGCTCGGCTTGCCTAGCTGCAAGAGAAGTGCCGAATACACGCACGACACAGCACTCTGAAAAGGGAACAGGGCACCAGCTCCTGCGTTCTCATGGTACTGACATGGGCACCCGGCCTAGGGCACGGTGTGACCCGGCTGGCACTGTCACCCCGCTCACTAGCGGGGCCAGCGCACCGCCACCGCCGCCCACGGAGGGCTCCCGGGCCGGGCCAGCGCCGCTGCGAGCCGCCCCGGTCCCGCGGCACATGAGGCCTTTCCCGACGGAGCCCGAGGCCGCCGGGCAAGCGCGGCCAGGCCCCGTCCCCTCCCCCGGGGCCCAGCCCCCCGCCCGCCGCTACCTCCTGGCAGGCAGCGCCGCACGACCCTCGCTCCCCGCAGTCCGCCGCCTCCGTGCCCTGCCCGACCCAGCCCCCCCAGGGCAGCGGCCCGGGCCCGGCTGCTGCGCCAGCCCCCGCCCTCGGCCCCCGCCCCGCATCTCCGCGGGGAGCGGCGCCATCGGCAGGAGGGCGCTGCCCCCCACCCGCCACTCTGGAGGCTCCAGAGAGCGCTCGGGCAGACACCGGCGGCTCAAAACGGGCCGGGCCGGGCGGGCGCACCCCCGCGGCCCCGGCGAGGCGGGCAGCGGCGGCCGCGGGGTTCAGATGGGGCCAGGAGGCGGCGGATGCCCGCCGGCACCCAGCGGCAGCCTGCACTCACCGGTGCAGCAAGATGGCGGAAAAGGAAGGGACCCGGCGCCCGCGCGGGATTATGGGAGGGCCACGGGCGCGTGGTGGCGCGCGGCGCCCCGCCAGATCTCGCGAGACTTGGAGTCCCAGTCGGCTGGCGCCGCGCGCCACAGCTGGTCATCCCCATTGGCCGGGAGCCGCGTGGCGCACTTCCGGGGCGACGCGGCTGCCCGTTCCTATAGCAACCGGAACGCTTCGGCCGCGCCGGCGGGGCCACTGCCGGACACCGGGCTGCCCCGGAGGGCAGCAAGCCCCCAGCCAGCCACCCACCGGCCCCGAGGCGGCAGGCAGGGCTGGTACCGCCGCGGCCGTCCCGCAGTGCGCTGGGCTTCCCTTTCCCCCCTCCCATTTCTAATTTTTTAAATCTTTTTTTGCAAGACAGACCACCACTGCAGGGATTCCCAACGCATCCGCTGACACGTTACGGGCAGCGAGCAGCGTAGCTACTCAGTACCGTGAAGGGAAGGCGATGGTCCCAGCTCACCGAGCGGAGGGGTTGTGCTGCTATGGAATTTTCCAGTTAGAAGGGACACAGGGCACTCAGAGCTGGCACAGCAGCCATACAGCACCCAACAGCCATGCCGGCGTGGGGCACAGGCTCCCACCAGTCTCCCACAGACAGCTCCGTGACACTGTGCAGTGTCACCATGGGTCTTCTTCTATCCAGGATTTCTTCCAGCGACAGCCTGTGCCAGTTAAGTGCACAGCTCTCCCGCCAATGCTGACTCCTCCAAGTGGGTCCTCAGGGACATGCGGTGAGGCCTGACTCCCTCCTGGTTCAAAAAGGACGACCCCTCCAAAATGCAGTTAACTCTACAGTCAAGTAGAGCACTTTCTAAATGATGGCACGGCAGCATCTCCCCACGGTTCAGATCTCTCAAGTTTTACTGATTGGATCCAATTTGTCCACAACCTATCCCTTTTATCAGTGTCCATCAACTCCAGGTGACATTACAGCCCTTCCTCCCTGCAGCAGGAGCTGTCAGTGTACTGTCAGGGCTGATACAAGTTTTACTACTTACAGGGAGCCACTCCAAAGGGAGGGTGTTTTTCCATTAGGACACTGCACACCACATGCCACCAAAACACCACTCCCAGCCCCAGCTCTCAACTGGAAGATGTACTTATGCGATATTCTGTACATTCACAAAAAAGTCTTAAGTTTTTTCTCTTTAGTCTGTATTTACCTATTCAACAGTTACAATAGACACTGAAGAAAGTTCATTTTAAAACAGTAAACTTTTAAAACAGTAACACAGGTTTTAGCTTTTTAAAGATAAAGTTCAGTTTAAAAAAAAAAAAGAGAGAAGTCATAGAAAAGAACAAACAATTCAGAAAGGCTTATTTACAGAGACAAACCTAGCATATCCAAGGTGATTTTGTATACAGACAACAACATTCAGAAAACCAAACGTGCTACATGGCTCCACAACAGCAGTTTTTAGAACAATCGGCCATCAAGGCAACATGCACCTTAACTCACTTTCTACAGTCTCAGTGCAACGAGTTAAAATTTTACACTACAGCTAAATAAATGAACTACAAATTTATATGTTCCAGAGCCCTATTCAACAGATAATCTGGTATATGCAGTCAAAAAAAAAAAATCAAACAGGTTCAGCGAGATGATCACCTTCTGCCCCAATTTTGAGTATGCACCCTCAGCTATGACCATTCGTAGTCAGCTAATTGTCCTCCTTCCACAAGGATCAGTAGTAATAAGCCTCCAAGAAGCAGAAGCTTTCAGCACTGCCTTTCATACTTGCTGTAGGCACACATTAATGATCAGTGAAACTAACACATTTACAGAAATGCTATCACACATTATGATTCTGCTGTTTCTTGAGATTGGGTATTTTATCACAGGGCCTCTTAGTTTGGTGAAGACACTTAATAAGCTCTGTACATCAAAGGTCAGGATCTTTCGTATAAGATCAGCTGCAGAACTCAAGTCAGCACAGCAAGAGACACACAAACCCACAGCAGTTGCTAAATTGACATTTTCACTTCATCAGGGAGCCAATAAAAAAAGCCAATGAGCGATAAAATTTCTATTGTCTTAATTATACATTAATTCTCAAAACTGTTCAAGTAAACCTTTTACAAGAGTGAACAGCAGTTAAGTCTTCATTCATTTTTCTTCTCCTTGTGCTTGAGAAGTTTGTTTACCTCCCTTTTCGCCATTCCAACATACTTTGTAATGATCCCATGCTGGTTTAGTCCAGGAAACAGCAACAAGAAACTTACTAGAGGGGGGAAGAAAAAAAAAAAAGAAAAAAAAAGAATTACTTAATACTCCTTTAACATGCTTCTGTCACCCTGCAATTTCTTGCTTTTCTTAAGAACCATTAACTGCTTGAAAACAGAAAAATATGACCCTGCAACAATAACAAATCACCACACTCTCATAACCAAAAATTACTTCTACCAGTCTTGTACCATTTCAGGCAGCTAACAAAAAAAGTTACTTCTGTTTTGCATGCTGCATACTTACCAATAAGATAAGTCAGAAAGAGATTGTGAACTTGTTGTCCAATCCAGGCAACCACAGCAAGAGAAAACAGCATGGTCATGAAGTACTAAAAAATGAAAAGGAACAGTTATCACAGATCTGCTGGGAATTCTCCCTCCTCCCCTTCAGTATTCGGCAACACTTCAACATTTAAAACTAACTTAAAATTTGCTGGCTCTTCCACATGCAACACCTATGCATAGGCTTGTTAAAACTGAGATTACAGAATTGTAAGTTCTCATTTATTTTCCGACCATCAGTTTTACAGGATGCCAGCTCTTTTCTGTCCTGATATCCCTTAGTCAGCCTACATCAACCCCACTGACACAACTTCAGCCTCACGCAGTACCTGAAGCCGATTTCAGGGCAGAAAACTCAGCAGTTCACGTACCTCAGCTGGCATGTTACTAAGGGTTTTTTGGGGGGGTTTTTTTTTTGATAGTTCAAGTACACCAGAAACAAGTTGTGTTTCCAAAAACTGAACTATCCAAAGAAACCCAATGTAGCTTTACCATAGTATCAAGGGTACACTCCTAACCACATAACACCACAAGTTTAAAGTCATGTATCTTGCCACTTTAAGATGTTGACTGGATTAAGTCACAGCCAGAACTGCTGGTTCTTGGTTTGAAATACCAGTTCAATCAGACATGTACCTCATGAAAATAGTTAAGATAAAACAAACCAAATAAAATCTTAATACAATAGAGATGAACTCCTAGAACTCAATACCATTTTAGGCTTCTCTTCCTTCAATGTGAAGAGGCGTTTCCACCAGCCAACAATTCGGCGACGAGATTTTACCAAATTGCTACAAATCTCATGAAATCTTTGCTGCTGTTCCGTAGTCCTTTTATTAAAGAAAAAAAGCCAGAAATAAGAATTCAGGATTTCCTCTGAAATTTTAAAAATCTCCCATGGTATTTTTCTGGCAGTGAAAATTTATCCAGTACTTATCCTGGCATTTGTTTCACTTGGTTCCAGACCTTATTTTTATTTAGCATCATAATGCAATTCCCCATATAATTTTTCTGTACACTGACTCTGAAAGAGCAACACATTCAAACCAGAAGACTATTGATTTTAGTCTGATACCAGTGTGATACACACAAGCAATACACACCTGATACCAGCGTGTATTACTTTGGGTTCTGTCAATTCATTATTAGACAAGAACATTTATCCACTAGTCACCTTAAAGCAGATACACTAAAATTTACTTCTAACTCAATATTTAGTTCAAATAACATTCTTCTACAGCTTACTAATTTTATATAACCCTTGTCCTTCTTCAAATCTGTTTCAATCACAATCACATTCACACTCTCTGCACTGCTCTTTTCTTCACTGTATTTACCACTGCCACTCTTTCAAACATATAATCCAATACCCTTCTTTATGATTTTAATTCTCAGTGTCTTATTATCCATTAATTACTAAAAACCGGTTTAGCAGAACTAACTAGCATCCTTAATGGAAAGCAAAGAACGCACCTGCTCCTTCAAAAAAATCTTATTTTTCGAGAAGAAAAGAAACAATAAAGATACATTGTTGTAGTTCTCTTTCTCTTTTTCTGAATGAAGGACATCTTACTAGTGTCCTCACTTCATTTATTACAGAGACTGCCGATTTTTTACTACGACTATCATCTGGTATTTGCAAGCCACATACCATTTTGATAAAGTTTGTTATTTATTTACACTCAAACTATTTTAATTCAAGCTTTCCTCACCATTTATTAGAGCCAAAGATTCTAGGTGCAAGAGCAGGAACAAGATAATCAGCCAAACAGAGGAACATAACAAAACAGGAGACACCTGAAAGAACTGATGGGTCCAAGTAGTAGATCATCCTGCAGAAAGAAGATAACAGAAATGACTTCTGGATGCTCAGCCTACTAAATACTAGACAGTATTTAGTCCTGACTCAGGACTTTAAACAGTAGACCTACCCCCTTGCACAACCTTGAAAAAATTTTCAAATTTGCTCTTATTACTAGTAAAAAGTTTCAAGTACTTCAGCACTATCACAAAGACGTACAGATTTCAAAACACATTTTTCTTAATGTACTAGATAAGAAAATGCTACAATACAGCAAACGTAGTATGAAATATAGTAGAAATAAAAACTAATCAATTCTTGCCCTCTCAGAAGTTGACATCTAGTGAACTTTAGGCTGACCAGGGGATGAGGATGAATGAGTAACACAGGAAATAACCAGATAAGAGTGAAACCTCTACATTTGTTGGTTCTTAAGTCAGTCACAGAACTCACATCCACTATGGGCTGCCAGTCACTCTGTCTCACCTGTGAGAGCCAACCAAACCTGTTCTGGACAAGGAGCCATAAATCTCCAATTAGGACAGCGTGGTGCTTTTACACATTGTGTGCCAACACTCAGATACTGGAAGAGAACTAGCTCATCTCTTAAGCATCTGTTAAGACTCAGCTGTGCCCTGTGCTACTTATCTGCACTTAACACAACTTCCTGAACACTGAAGCAATAAAAGTAAAGAAATTACAGTCCATTGGAGGGGCAGTCTTTCTATACATCTGGCACAGTGCTACTGTGCTGAGTGTTGAAGTTCATTTTTCATGAAGTACCAATTTAGAATCTGAAGTAGTTCTGTTTCCTCAGAGTATTACTCAACACAAGATCTTTCCTTCTATAATGACAGAATTTATACCAGAATACCCTGAAGTTCATGTAATTACTTCTGTTAAAAGTTATTTTTCTTTTGTTTCCTTTTTGTTTCTTTTGTTTCCTTTTTGTTTCTTTTCATTTCCGTCCTCCTCGCCTCCCTTGAAGGCCGTAAAATTTATATAAACCAGGAAACCAATTATCCTTGCCTCACCTGCTTCAACATTTGTTTTTGTAACTCCCATCTTCTCCTTACACCAAAACCACATGCAACTGGCAAACTCCACAGCTGGCACGGACACTAGTCTGTACAAGGCAGGTTGATGTCACCTACTACCCCATTACATAAAAGCATGTACAAGTGCCTCCAGCAAGCCCGTTCTGCATCTCCAATGCAAAGACAGGCACATCCTCCCATCCTGTTGACTGAAAGTTACCTGCAGTCTCTCCTTTTCCTCCTTTCTCAAAGGACAGGGCAGAGACTGTAAAAGAACAAGTTCTGCAAATCTGATTGCTCAGGATGAGTTCAACACACCAAAGGTGCTGAATAGAAAAGTCTGCCCTATGGAAACAAGTCTTCCATAACAATACTGCTGTTGGTTAGGGGAAAAAAGCCAAAGGAGATAACCAGATTTGACTAAGAAGTAGGTTACAAAGGATGAGGGCAGAATAGGAACATACCAATGAAGAACATACAGCTGAGCATGGTAAAAAACAATGGCAACCACTGCTGGCAAACAGCCTTTGCAGAAAGCACTGCCCCCACCTCTGGGCAGGACGTGACTCACAGTACTTCCTGTTCTCAATACTTAAGGTTTTTCTTTTCAAGAAAGTTCACATGCATTCAGACACAGAACCTGGAGAGAGAGCCTTCCTACTAGATTTTTAAAGACGCCTTACTAATTTACTTAATAGGCTTTCCACCAGCCATGAAAGTACAATGGTGTTCTAGGCTCCGTCTACAAACTACTTACAGAAACGAAAAGGAAACAACACTCATCAGTGCCAGAGGAAACCAAGCTCTCTCCCAGCGAAGAACTTTATCGGTCATCAGAATCACTTCTCCCCATCCTTGCAACTGCTCTTCCAAGCTAGCAGTTTCTGCAGCCTACACAAAAAGAGAAGAAAAGTCTTTTGTTACTAACTAGAGTATCAAATTAATTCCCACACTCAAGTACCTAAAAAAAGTGTTGTAATTAAAAGTCCAGTCACAAACCTTTCTGAGTAATTAAATTACTAATAGTGCTGTAAGTTTTGTACTGAGTTACATTGTAGCACCGACACTTTAAAACAGTCAAGATCCTAACAATGCAGCAGCATATGTTACTAGACCAAATGATACCTCCTCCCACACTCAGCCAAGGTGTTTTCCCCCAATCTCCCATTTATGGTACTTCCTTCCCCAGGTTAGTAAAATGTCAAGTTTTAAAGTCTAGCTAAAGCCTCTCAAGTCTTCACTGGAAAACTGCAACATGAGAACTGTTTAAAACACATGTATTTTCCAAGACAACTCTACCACATTAAGCTGAGGCTTACTAGTTGCTGTCCAACACCATCCCAACACATGGAAGATGGATAAAAACTCAGAATCCACAGTTAAGGAAAATTACCCAATGGATCACATCTGGACTGCAAAGGTAGTTTTTCCACAGGTTGCCCAAGACAGTGATCAGGCAGCCTTTAAACTCCCCTTCCTGTATTATTCCTATCTTCACTGCTACACATCATCTGCAAGGAGGCCTTTTCTGTTCTGGCATCAGCTTGCTAAGCAGGTCACCTGAGATGTTCTGCATTTAACATAGCTTAACAGTTTCCCCTCATTGGGACAAAGAATCTCAGAGATCACAACATTCATTCAACCGCGAACAGAAGCGATCGCTGCCCAAGCTGTGAGAGGTGAACAGTCGCCAAGACCTGCACATAGGCTTGTGCAGAGACAGCAGAGCAGGTTTCATTCTCAGCTGTGTGCTATGCTTAACTCAAACGAGAAGCCTGATACCACTGGAGTAACAAGGACAGCTGAGTGCAGCTATCATGGTAAAGTATGTCTTTCCTGTGTGATTCCATTGGAAACTATTTGAAAACTATAGTTCAGGACAGAAATGTAGAAAACCATCTGGCATGCTGCCGACCACCTGCCCGTTACCACATCCATTTGAAGTTATAAACCCAAACTGTCAGATGGAAGAAAAAAAAGAACAAAAGCTGCATTTTTCCAAAAGTTTTATGACAGACTGTTTTGCTTTATTACCTCTGACCGTCTGCATTTATTATCACAACCAAGAGAAAATTTGATGGGAAACAGACTGGAAAACCACAGCGTTACTCATAGCAGCCTGCCCCTGCCAGCCCAGCAGACACGACTGTAAGGTGTTTTCCCACCGGGCCCGGTAGAGACAACTTAAGTCAGCGCCTGTCAACACCATTCGCATTCCAGAGCCCATCCGTCAAAAGTGGTTTTTCGTCAGTCGAACATTATGGAAGTCTCCACAAATACGAAGTTCTGCTCGAGGCGGGCAGCCCTGCCGAAGGCTGCAGGCGCTTGCACACACAGCTCCTTCCCCGCGGGGGCGGCGCGTTTGCCATTAGAGATAAAAAAGTAATTAACCGAAGGATCTTGCTTAAGTATTCAAACCCACCCTTGATATATTTAAGCCCATCACCCAGCTCCTGACACTCTCCCGCAAAGCTGCAGCATTCCGCAACGCAGCCGAAGAATGTTGAAACACAAAGACATGAATATTTAATATTTCATAACAAGTCATTAAAAATGAGTATCGATACGAGCCCGGCGCGGCAGGTACCGCCAGAGGCTGTTAGAGCTCCGGCCTGCGAGCAGCAGCCCCGCCGGAGCTCAGCCACAAGCCGATGCCCACCCCGGGGACCCTCTGCGGCAGCAGCGGACGCAGGAGGCCGCTCCCCGCCCTCCACGGGCCCGGCGGCCCTCGCCAGCCGCCGCAGCCAAGCCCGGCTCTCCCCGCCCTGCCCGGGCCCCAGCTCCCCGGGCAGCCCCGTCGCAGCCACCGGGCGGCCCCGCCGCCAGCCTCAGCGGGGGCCGCCCGCCCTCACCAGCTGGTAGACGCTGTTGTTGTCGCCCTCCGCCATCTTGCGCGGCCCCCTCACCGCCAGCCCCACCCTCCCGCGCCGCCGGCGGCTTTTGTAGCCTCCCCGGGCCTGATTGGCCTTCTCCTCACTCAGCGCGGGCCAATCCTAGCGCTTCTGCCGCGCCTCATCGACATCTGGTTGGCTGGTGGGATTTGAACACCGAGAGCCGCCCAATCAGCGTGGGGCCTCCGCCCCATTCCACCCCCCTCCGTCGCAATGCGACTGCGACAGGAGCGGGGCGGGGCAGCGCAGCGCAGCAGGGCCGGCCCAGCCGCGGGACCCGCGGGCAGTGCGGCGGAGCAGGCCCGAGGCGAGCCGTGGCGGCCGCCTGCCTGGCGCTGAAGCCAGCCTGGGCAGGGGGAGGCGGGCCCGCAGCCCGCCGTGGGCACGGGGGCGGTGGCGGTGCCACCTCCCGGCAGGCCCTGAGGGACGGTGCGTTCACTCTAAAACGCCCGACCCGTGTGCCCCGGGCGCGCCTGGGGAGGCAGGGCGGTGCGGGTGGTGTGCCGTGGGGAACGGTTCCTTCCCTTGGCAGACACCCGTGCCCGGCGAGCGGGGCGCATTCCCGCCGGGAACAGCTCGGTGCGGGTAAAGCGCCCGTTGCTGCCGAAGTAACGCGGGGCGGGGGGCCCGGCCCCGAACCGGCCGTGGCTGCACATCCCTGCCGTGTGCCCAGCGCGGCTGCGTGGCTGCTGCACGGGGCCCGGGAGCAGCGCCCGCCGTGCCCGCTGTGGGCAGCCGAATTCCCGGGTGGGATTCCCAGGCGCCGGGATTACCGCATGGGAGACCGATGCAGCACCTGGACTCCACCGGCAGGCTCTCCCAGCTGGCCCGCAGCTTGCTTCCCCGTCTTTGGTCACATAGCATTTCTTCCCATTTATTTCATGGGAATAGACACAGGAGAAAAAGCACTAGGATATAAATATTTTTTCTGGCTCAGCTGTCTAAATGTTTCAGGCACGTGTTACAGAGCTTAATCACCATCGCTAGGATGTAATGCAATTCCAAAACAAGGGCAAAGAAAACCTCTTAGGGTTTCTGGCACCAAAACTGTGATGCTTTTCCAAAGCAGCTCACCAGCTTGGTGGAAAGGAAAAAAAGGATTAAGTACGATACTATAAAAGCAAGAATATGGCTGTACTGGATTGTTGGGTCTTTTACAGAGTGCTTTCCACACTCAAGATTGTATGTAAAAAATAGATACTTTACTGAACCACCTTTGAATTCATTTGCATGTTGCTAAAAGCTAAGAGTAAAGAGTATTTTTGTGTCCTATTTTGCCCCTAAAAATAACGGAGTCCACCCTCAAAATCTGTAATTTTACCACAAAGCTCAAGCAAAAGCTAATTTCATTAGGAAGTGATGCCAGTAATAATTCTGATCAGTCTTTTGAGGAAGTACAGACACACATAGACGCATGACGCATCACTGTCCCTAGGAGTACGGGCAGTGTCCTGCAGAAGCCACCTCTCTGGCTACTCGATCAGCCAGCTCCCGGTTTCATCCATGTGTATGATTCTCACCCCAAAACCACAAGCACTCACCAGTGAAAACTCAGAGGGTATTTCCATCATCTTCGTCTCCTACCGGATTCACTACCTTCAAGCTGGTCTTGCAAATGCCAGCTCCCAGGTGAGTCCGCTGTTAGTATTTCTCCCATCCTAGAGGGGCCACCGAGGTGCAGTTCCCTCACGTTACGCCTTGCCCCGTAGCGGAGGGGCAGAAGGAACAGCAAGTGCTGCGGGATGCACTCGCACTCAGAAATACCAGGGCTGGGCCATCGCACTCTGAGACCAGGACAGCACGGGGTCCTGCCACACTGCTCAGGACCTTCCTCGCTGAGCAGCCAGGCCTTCCGAAGCACCGCGTCAAATGAAAAAAAGATGTGTGTGTATACATATACATGTATATGTTTATAAATGCAGTTGTTAAAATCAGAGTCCTACTGTAGAAGGCAGAGAAAGGTAATAGCTCAGAGCATGGAAAACCCTATTCATCACCTCCCGTACACTACCTGAACTATAGACAGGCAACTGTTTTCTGTGTGCTTCAGTGCGTGACACAGGTCGTGCTGCAATGCGATGCATTCTTCCTACGCTGAGCTTCCCTTAGCAGATGCACAGAAAATTAAATTCCCGAGCCAGCTTCAAAGCATCTTTAAAAGGAGCAGTTTATTGCTCTGTGCACTTAGACATCGAGACACAAGTTTTACATGTTAAGCCTCCACCCATTCATACCTCATATAATAAAGGCATCTCAAACTTTTTTCTTGTGCTATTAATAAATCTGATGCATAACAGAATTGCTCTAATCAGCTATGCACTCAAGTATATACAACAGTTTTATGTAGTATCTGTATTTTCAATTAAATTCTTTAACTAAAACATTTAAAGAATACCCATGGGTAACTGTTTTCCACTACTGAAAAAGAAATAATATATGCATGTCATAATTGGGTACTTTGTTAAGAAAGCAAAAGATGGCAGGTGTCATCTTTAACTTTCTTCCTAGACCAATTTTTCAATGTGTAATGATTTTAGGAAAAGCTTGCAAAAAAAAGTAAGGGAAGAAAACCAAAGAAATCTTTGAAATACTTTGAGTGAGCTAGAACAGGACTGCCAAATGTACTAGGCACAGAACACATCAATGAATAATTGAAGCAAATTAACCTTAAGGACTACAGCATTTCGAAAAATGGAGCTTTAACCTCTCCAATCCCACCCAGTATTTCTGAAGGAATATTTTTATATGGTGCTTTTAATTCAGGTGAATTCCCACGGCAGAGCTTGTGCAGGGACACACACCCTCCTCACCCTGCAACACAACCTCGCACCGGCACTATCAGCAATGCTTTTATGGACATCTCATTCATTTTTCCTTGGAAAACTAGCTCCCTCCCTCTGATTTACATCTTAGACACTTGAGTTTTGCAGAGAGGTGAAAAATTAGGCAAACCATTACTATTTAAATAGTTTTGCCCTCAGTGATTAGTCTAATTGTTGCAAAGTAAAACCAATTTATTAACTGTACACGTTACCATTTCAATTTCAGTTATATTAACGTGACACTGCTGTTATCCCAATCCCACCAAAATAATCTAAGACACCACTAACGAATCCTGATTGTTTAACACATCCCAGTAACCCGTTTGGTAGATCCACACTCACATCCTGGCTTTGCAGAAGGGGAGCGGGAAGAGCAAACTAGTAACTGGATTTTCAAAGGGTTAACAGCACGTCACCCACTAGCCTATAATGGGGAGGGGGTAACAACTTAAACACCGATGAGCACACTTTGAGTTTGACTTCAAGAAATCTTATTTAATTAAAGAAATCAAGAAGTCTCATTTAATATGCAAGATGCACACACAGAGCCTACATTTTAGCTTTAACCAAGACTGTACCGATTTGCCATATTGTCAATATTTACCAAGAAAAACATGCCAGCAAAAGCTGAAATTCCCACTAACTCCTAAGTGTGTAAACTGACTCCTCAACATTAGTAACCCAAATCTAAGTCTCTGGAGAATCCTGCTCTAATTTGGGATTTGGTTTGTTATTTGTATTTAGGCACTTCATTCTCCCCCCTGATTTTCACAATCACAAGTAGTTTTGCATACAAGGAAATTATGAATACAATTTTTTTTTTTTAAAACTTTATTAAATTATGCAGTAAGAACCCATCTCCACACAAGTGTTTCATTTCTGGATAGCAGAGGTATAATACATGAGCCACAGGTGAGTGCATTACCCCTCCCTTCCCCCCAGCTTCCAAGAAATAAAACAGCATGTATAATACACTCTTGTTACCATGGTACTCCAAACAGATTGTTCATAAGGTTATTTTTAACTGGAAAAAAATAAAAAGGACCAACAGTGCCAAGTGTCTCGTTCTGCATATGAATGTTCTTCACTGCAACGTTCAGAGCCTTCCTTCTTTCAATGCGTGGCGTGGCAGAGGGTTCAGGAAGCAATGGCAGTGGAATGCATCTGCATGGGTATCGTCAGAGATAAAGCCTGCGACTTCCCTAGAGTTAATCAGGCAATCAGAATGCAAAAAAGGCCGTGTGGCTGTTGAAAACTCTCACACTTCCAAGTGCATGTCCACGAAAAATTGGCAACAGAGGAGAAAGTGAATTCTAAGACCTACCGAGGAGGCAGAGCAGTTAGCATAGTGCAAATACTGAAAATAACACAAGTTTGTCTGTTACTTACGCCTGGTGTTAAATTTATGTTACCTGAAAATTACTAGCCAAGCTTTCTAGTCAGATGAACCGCTGCAAATTCATTCAATTAAATTAATTTTATGCCAGGAATGGGCTTGGCTCAAATCCTTTAATACTTAAGATTTTGATTGACAAAATGCTATATTTAAAGTTTTTCCTTTGAAAAGTAACTAAAATGGCAAAAAGGATTTTCCCATGTCTATTGTTTTTCAACAACTGTGCGTAAAGAATTCACCAAGTTTACAAAAGAGCAACTTTTAATACATAACTGCGCACATTTATCTGGGTTGAGAACACCAGTGTGCGCTTCTGCTTTAGCTATCAGCACCTGTAAGATTGTGTAGTTGTAACTGAATTGCACAAGGTTTATTTGCTCTAAGAAAAGGAAGTTGCTTTTTCTTAAGGGTGTCCGACTTCAAAAAGGAAGCAAGAAGTCTTTTAGACAACTGGCAGACAAGCAGGACATTGATCTCAGTAAGAAGATGCCATTTTTAGAGAGACTTTTCTGAACATAATCACACTTTGAGTACAGAATTGATTAAAAAAAAGCAAGAAACCTTGGTAGAAGTTTCACTGTGGATGCATCATTGAACAACCATTTATAGAAGTAATATGGCAAAGGAAAATTACTTTGCAGAAATCTTTACAGATCTAATTGAACAAAAATTGGAGAGTCCTTCATTTCTTGGATTATACATATACCCCTGTGAACTGAAGCACTATAATTTACAAGTGTAAACTAAAAATATTAGGAAAGTGAAGCAAAAAGCATATCACTCTACCTCCACCAGAACATCACTTTATTGTTTTATCTGTCATCAACAATGTAAAACTCTACTAGATACTCTATCCTGGTTTTTAAAAAGGTAAAGATTACATTGGATTAGCTACGTTGTACAAAAGAAACTACAGCAATCACAGTAGAATGAGATTGGAGGGACAATTTGAATTACAAAAAAGTGTACACTGCAAGCAGAGGGAAGTGCACATTAAATCAAATGCCTGTAAGATTCATTACTTTTAAATGCACAGTGACAATTTTGAGAAACTGTACATAATAGAATCACAGAAATGACTTTAAAATAACCAAAACTACATTTTGCATTTGACCAACTCATAAGTAACCGTTGATGTTCTCTATCTTCAGTGCTTTTGGAAAATTTGTTTACCAAACAAAATTTAAGTTGTTAATTTGACTAAACTGTGAAGTAGAAGCATTGAAATAAAAAGTATATTGGAAGTACGCCTAACCTACAAGAATAAGCCGAGAGGGGTGTATGCAAGGAGAGGCTGGGAGGGAGGAGAGAAAGGAAAGAGGAAAGGGAGAAGAGAACAAAGGCTTTTTCTTCTATCTCAGAAGTTCTTCCAATGCAGCGTGTATCTGATGTACAGCTCTTGGCTTTCAGTCCATTTCTGAAGTTTACATTTTGTAGCCTTTTTCCATACTAACTGGTTGACTCAACCAGCACTGTTGCCACGCAACAAGAGTAACAAGAATCTGAATGCATCAAATCTTCCCTTGCTGTGATTTCTTCATGGCCCCATTTTTTCTGTTTTTCTTTGAACAGGGTTCGGTGTTTCCTGAATTGTTCACAGGGTCGGGTGGAATTGAGTTCCAAATCACTCTGCGGTTTGTAGCATCCCGATTTCTTTCTGCAGCTAACCCCCAGACACGTTTGCAGTTCTTCCGTAGCAGAAAGACAAACCGTGTTGTTCAAGCAGTGAGCTTTCACCCTTGACCGTGGGGGTTGCAGACCATTGTGTTTAGCGTATCCCTGAGTGCAGCTATCCTGCAGGATTTCACTTCCCAGTGCACCGAGATTTCCTAGGTTTCCTCAGATTAAGCCCCAGTATGCATCACCACCGACTGTGGTGCGGCTATGGATGCCTGAGGCCGAGTTGATTCTGGTGGATGTCTGACCTCGCTGAACCAGACTGATCTGCTTTCTCCCTACTCATACCCAGGCAGTCCAACCTTCATACAGCTGAGCCAAGTTATCTAGATTAGTTGCTTCCTTAATCACAAAGTCAACCTATTAAAAAGGTCAAACAAGCAATTAAAAATAAGCTAGATTTTTAAAAGCATTTAAGTGATCTTAAAATTTACTGTTGAATGTCACCTGCAAATACAAAGCTTGAGTGAAAAAAAATCTATAGTAACTGTAAACTTAATCTTGCAAAACTTTATGTAGTCCACCTAAGAAACAGGAATTGGTACTGCAGGGGCAAAAAAAGATCGCACCATCTCATTCATCGCCCTCATCTCAAAAAGAGTCACAATGTTCTCAGATTTATGTGGACATCTGGGTCCCCTGATGCAGTTTCCCAGAGACAGGAGCATGGCTGTGTTATGCTACTAAACACAGACAAGTTCTGTCCTTTAGACAGCTGTACAGATCTCATGTTCTCCCTGGGTATCAACAGCTGTGTAACAAATGTTAGCTTACTGACATACAAAAATCAATTTTATCCAATTCGTGAATTTAGATAGATCTATGATATGGAAAACAAAAGCAATTGATTAAAAAAAAAAAATCAATGCAGCAATATAAGGCAGCAGCGTACCTTGATTTGCATTGGAATAAGTCACACATCTCAAAAGGGACCCCCCATTCACAACAGGATTTCAGCCTTTTAAGGCATACTCCAGCAGACATACACATGTGCTTGCCACCGAATATTTAAAGCGAGGACCAGTACTGGAACTTCATTATTTTCAACTCACCTGTTCAGCAACAGACATTCTCCTGTTGGGATCCACATCTCGGCCCTCTAACTTGGCTTTGACCCGCTTCCACACGCTAACTGCATACGAGTTCCTTTCCTGCACCGCTAAAGGTACAAAATAAAGTTAATTCAATTTTACATTCCCACACAGAAGGCCACTGATATGTTTCAGGGTTTTTTGTTGTTGTCAGTGGTCATTCTTTATTGGGTTTTTTGGGTGGTTTTCTTCTTGCAGTTTGTTTTGGGTTTTTTTGTTTTTGTTTTTTTTTTTTGTTTTGTTTTTTTTTAAAGCCCTGTATTTACCTTTTCCTGTTTTAGGGTCCCTGGCTGTCTTTTTGGGACTACAGGCAACACTTTTGCCAGCTCCTGGGACTGTGCTTGGAGGAGTATCTGCTGACGTGGCAAGATTTTTCTGGATTAGCTTTCTTGCATTCTGTGACATCACCTCTGGCTGAGTTTTCTGCCCGGTATTGCTACGTACAGCTGTAAAGGAAGTTTAAAAGCACTTAAAAGTACTCCAAAGAATGTATCATAGATATAAGAAAAAACACCATTAAACATATATCAAATGCAGTTATCAGTACAAATGCATTTTAAACTTCTATTTTAAAGTCTGCAGCAGTTGTTCCCTCCTCAATCTTTCAGTTTTCTAAAGTTCTTTCACTTTGTAAACAGGTTTTGTTCCACTGCAAAACATTTATTTTTATGGGCAAATTTTTATGGGCTCTCTTAAGCTCTAATTCTATCATTTTGTATGGTAGTTATAAAATGCAATCAGGAGCCTGTACTTAGTCCAAACATTAACAATAGAATAATCCTTGAAATAGAAATCCATGCTCATAAGAAACCTTGAGGTTTTAACTGTAATGTAATGAAAGTTTTACAAATGTGAATGCCCTTGTAGGGTTTCAGGATTAATTTCAAGGTCACTATAAATTTTAGTAGTAATTTCAACAGAAATTACAGTTCAGTTGATATATGTGACAATGCATTCCATGTATTCTGGGCTTCCTGGAGTGAATCCAGATCTTTAAGTCTGTTCAAAGGCTACGACCAAGCAGCCATTCAGCACTGTATGCTGAATGACTTGAATTTTATGGGCTTTTATGATCTTGCAGAGATTGTCTGTATATCAAAGTTTAATAAAAGTGATGATCCCCACTCTAACATCAATTCCTGATGTTTTGGTTTGTACTTTTTCAAGCATTACCTGCAGCAAAGGTTGGCTGATACATAGCAGCTGACGTTGGGCTTGAGCATTCATTTGATGTATCCGTGACTAAGGGTGATGCAAAACCCACCAGATTATTGTAGACACTAGGAAACATAATAGACTTGATAAATATTCATGCAACTACTCTACGTATTAAAAACTAAAACAGAAAGTCAAGTGAAATTTTGCAGAAGAATTTCTGCATTCTATGACTATCACCAAGCAGGTGCCCTGTACTGTGTCACTGCTCCATACAAGCAGATAAGCAAAGTGCCTTCACCTGAAGGCAAGTGACTTTCTTACCTTTGGCTCTGTGTTTTTAGTTCTTTCAAGGTGGGAGTTATTTCCTGCAGCATTTCAACATGTTCCTGACTGCGGGCTTGACCCATAACCTGAACTAATGTAAACAAAACTGTCTGAATATTATCTTGCCACGATTTATATTCGCCCAAGAACTGCCTAACACTATTCTCATAGGGAACATCTTCACCATCTGCCAAAGCCGCTTCTTCATCCTGTAACAAAGATGTGCAAAAAGGTTAACTACTTGCTGTATTTTGCCTAAGAGAATGAAGTTGAGCATTTCTTAGCCTTTTCAGCCCCTCTGTTTGTTATTTGACTACAAATAACCATTAATTTTCAGGAGTTACATTTCAAGAAAATCAATTTGAGAAAGACCAAATGTTTTAAAACATTTTTTAATTAAAACCCAAGAGAATTTGTAAACACAAAGAAAATGTTTCAACTGCCAATTGAGAGCAAAGGTTTAATAAAACCAAAGCCTGATGAGCCTAACTTTAGAAATAAAGCTTTATGAACTGTTAGAGATTAAATTAATTTTGTATCTCAAACTCCATATGCACAAACACATTTCACTGTTCATAGGTACTTTACTAAGCACATATTTACAGGTGTTAATTTTCTTAAAACCATACTGACATGGGTTAGAATAATAAGTTTAATGAAGTTTTAGGCATACCTTCGCCATAGCTTTCAGTAGATGTTTGACATCTCCAAGTTGTCTGTTATGACCCGTGAGCACAGTTTTAATACTATCCACCAGATTCTGAATTGTTTCACAAACTGTTTCTATTTGCTGTTCTCTTTCTGTTTGTACAGTTCTCTGTGTAGATATTTCCTGGGTCAACTGCTTGTGAGCTGAGTGAAGCCATTCAGAGCTGCCAATAGGATGTTCAAGACCAGTGCCCTAAAAATAACAGAAACATTTTTGTATCTGTATCCAGACATAAAACTCAGTTACTGTGTAGGTGCTACTGCCAATTGTTTAGCAGCTGATGGAATACACCGTAATCCACAACCCATCCAAAGGTATACATAACTAATTCAGAATGAAAGACAAAATTCAGAGCTCGTGATTACAGTGATTCTAACATTACATACTTTGCTTTGACCTTTACTTACCACTCTCTGAAGCAGGCGAAGCTCCAGTTCAGAGACCGAACTGTTGAACTGTGACGCAAATGAGCACATTTGTTGACAGCGTTTGAGAAGTTCAAATAATGCAGCATCAAGATTTAAGGCTTCTGCTGTTCTAGTGCGTAAACTTTCAAAATGAATGATATTACTGCAGAGGAAAGTGACCTGAAAAATCGAAGCAAAGTGAGAAAAATTATTCCAATTAAACTGCCTATTATACAAATTGCATTTCTTCCATGTCCTTGGAAGACAGAGTTTTAAATATAGCAGTAAAGCCGCTCTGTTAAGTAGCGGTATCATTTCAGGGCCATCCACCCCTGCAGCAATTCTCCCAGAGATTATTCATATGGCTTTTGAAGTGAAATTCCCAGAAGTATTTGGTTATTTCTGTTTGCTCTTTAGATGCTGAAGAGGAAAAAAGTTTTCTACATAAATCTCAAGCAGGAAATAAAAAGTGAACACACTTATCAAGTCAGTAATACTGCACTTCTGTAGAGTACCTGACTCGCTCTCTGACTTTCTTTCAGTACAAGGTTTCTCCTTTCAGCAATAGTGGCATCAAAATCTTGCAAGACGGGTGCCAGTGCAGGATTAGCGCCTCCTGCCCATTTTAAACGCTGCTCAATACTTGCTTCAAGTGCTGCTAGTTTTTCCTGTATTGGGGAAGAAAAAAACCCAAACAGATATAAATAACCTATTGATATACATAATCTCAAGCCCAACTGCCTAACATAAAAAAAGTGCACATATATAACACAGGCAGACATTCTTATACCCATATATGTAAAAGAATGTGGTATTCAAGACTGACAAATGTTAGCTTATGCTGGTTTTAAAGGTTTATTTTCAGCACACATCACAACTGGATTTGATTGTTATGGAAATAAAGCCATCTGTCTAGATTTTAACCTACCAGAAAAAGAAACACAAAAATAATCACATTTCTAGGCTAAAAATTATGTAAAATCATAGGAATACCAAATTATTTTACAAATAATCTTCAAAAAATTACAAACAGTACCTTCACAACTAAAAGGAAATTAAAACTCAGGAAGCTAAGCAGTATTTGTTTTAAACAATTAAACATTCTATATTACAGACACCCAAAAGCCTAAAAAGCCAAGCCACAGCACACAGAATAGCTGATTTGCTCAGCTCTACAACGGAAGCTTCTGACACTTAGCTGGTGAAATGACAGTAAGGATGACCTAAGTCAGACAAGCTTAAAGAACAGGAGCTTGACCAGCCTTCAGAAGGAAAGGTACTTTCACATATTCAAACTTTCACTCATGAAACAGATTTACTGATATTCCTGAGAGAATATTTTGTATGAGGTAGCAAATTAAAAAAGTGTAACAGTACACATCAGACAGACTGAAAGAGATTAATGAAAATACCACTAAGTTTGTACTTCAGTAGCAGGAGAGAGAACAATCTGGGGGTGGCAGACAATTTTGCAGTTTGTGCTAATCACATTCCGATACGCTGCTGAACAAACCTCCCGAAACCAGCAGTACCTGGACTGTTGCAATTGAAGCTTCAATCTGACTGAGCGTGTGAAGTTTCTTTTTCATGCTGGCTAAAATTGCAGAACGAGGCGGAGGAGTAACAGAAATAGCTTGTGGGCGACTGATAAGGAGATCTTCGTGCTGCCACTTTAAGAAAATAAGGGGAACAATTTTCAGCATTGCTCAGCACGAAGCACTTTGGCCCACAAACAGCAATTCCAGTGGTCCGTAACAGTTTACAAGAAAGGGTGTTTTAAAAGGGCTAGGTGCCAGATGATACTGGCACACTTGAAAGTTCTAAATCATTAGAGAGTGTTAAATTATGTAAGTAGTTGTAAACTATGTTTTGCTGGCTTGGATATTTATACCATTAATCAGTCACTAACTTACTATAAGTGATTTATACACATTTCTTTGATCTAAAGGAAAACCCATCAATATTCAGAAACAATTCACTTGTGACGCATTAAAACCAAGACTGTTTTGCTTACCAGTCTATGAAATAGTTTATTACCTGGCATGGAGAAAGCTTTTACCCTTCACCTACAAATCGCTACACAATGAACATCAATGATACTACAACACACCTGGATACCAGCACACACTTCAAGGGACACAATGTCATTTATCTAAAGCCTCAGAAGGACATTTTCAGGATTGATACTGCCGCAATTTCTATTTTTTCCGTAAGGCAAACAGTGGAGCAAGGATACAGTTAATGGCTTAAAACTTTGAAGGAAGGTACAAGATGACACTCAGCAATGCGTACCCTCTCTTTTAAGCAATCTCCTCCCTTAAAGTCATAGTCTGTTTGAAAAAAGGGGGAGAATAGGACAACATTGCCAGTAAGAGAGCCAGTGAACGATTTATTTTTCTAATAAATGACTATGTGGAGATTGAAAAAAAATACATGTACTGACTTGAAAAATAATTTACACATTGCCACACTGGCATCTCATAAAGCAGCTAGTCTTCAAAAGAAGCTAGCTGTAACATTTTTTTCCTTATACGTTTACAGGATAATTTAAAAGCAACACACTTTATCAAGTCTGTTACAATACTCTAGAGCTCATTCAACAGCATGTTGCTCAGACACAGTAACTAAAGTTCACTTCCAACAGACAACGCAGGCAGAAATAACGCACGTTGTGGTCTCACCTGGAACATGGCAATATGCAGCTGCACTCTCTGAAGGCTGGTCTTGCAAGACGAAATACTGGTTTCAAGCCTGCGCACTAGATCATGCTTCTTCCACGCTGTATCATACGAACTAGCTAATACTGTTGCCCTGTTCATGACCAACTGTGAGAACTTGCCAATTTGGATGTTGTGCTCCACAGCCTTCTTGCACAGGTCATCCACAGAAACCTTGCTTTCTGCCCCAAAGTCTTTAGCCTCTACCTGAGCAATTATATCAACACCCAAAGCACTGATGAAACTGCATAAAGTTAGTCCCAAAGCTTGATTTGGAAGGCCAATTAAGAGCTGCCTCACAAAGTCAGCTGTAAAAGCCTTGATTGGTTTGGCCATTTGGTCTTCACTAAAACAAGAGTTTCTGTAAAGAGCTTTCACGTTGACAATTTGAACAGGTCCATTTACTGCGTTCTGGTCTTCAAGGGAACTGATTCCTTTTAAAGGAAAGAAATAGTTTTCTGTTATAAACAAAATATTTGATGCATCTAGAAAAATATTATCTGACTTATAAATGCAACAAGATTACAGGAAGTAATTTTTAGTTTCTGCACACTTGCCACATATGAAAGGTAAGTTACAGTAGAAGTGACCATTTTATATCCTTCTAAAAAGGACACGGGATGAGAAGTGGACAAAGCAATACTGAATATTCAGTAACATTTATTTACCTGACAATGTTTTAGAAAAGGTACCACAGAGCCTGAAGAATTCTTTAATTGTTTGCAGTCTCTTCAGAAAGAAGATTTCCTCTAGAACTTGCCGATTATTGTCATCATCAAAGAAGTTAACTTGGGTGCTGCGGGCTTCCCTAATTATGTCAATCTTACGCCAAGCAACAGGTATTTCCATCTTGTTTAGCTGAGCAACGTAAAGGAAACAGATCAGTTTTTATAAAACTTTCGTATTTCTGACTCAAGAAGTCCTCTGAAAAGAACAGATCCATACCTTTTCAATCAACAAACCAAATGCAGTTTCCACTTGAGCAAACATTCCATCAAAGGCTACCAAAAGCATCTGACCAGCTGACATTTTGGGAGTTTCATCAACTGAACCATTTCTCGGCTGAATCAGTTCACCATACTGAGCATGAAGTACTCTTTAAAAAAAAAAAAAAAAAAGTGTTACATGTTTTTGCTTAGTCTACAAGAAATAAATAGGATTTTCTTAAACCGATTGATCCCCCAGCTAGAGCAGATTGGAATTAAGTTGTAGCCAAACAAGACAAAATTTTTGCAGGCTTTTCCTAACCCCCTGCTCACCACAATAATCCTAAGGCTGGTGTCGTAGGAACGGCTAAGGATACCATAAAAGACAGGATTGTATTCAAGGACCAACTACAAGGCTAACTTATAATACAGGTAGAGGATACAAATCGTACTTCCTATGAGCATGGTAAGAAAGTTACAAAAAGTGATGTCAGTATCACCTTTCCTTCCTTGAAAGCCAAGTACTAGTTTTATAACATACACGTATGTAACTGACTGACTGGAGTATGGGGTAAAACAAAGGATGAGGTCTCAGGCTGAGATGGTTTAACAGCTTGCTGCTCCTGAAAGGGTGGTCTTATCCTCGCCCTCCCTTATATCACTATTGATGCCCAACTAACAGGCTGAGCAGGCTTGCCAAGGGGTAAACTAGGAAGAAAATTAACCTAAAGGGGAAAAAAAGGTAAATTAACTGGTATAGCAGCCTTCCTTGTACCACTGATGAAGCCACCACAAGTGGCTCAAGGGAAGCAGCGAGATCACTTCTAGTCAGCAGGAAGCTTTTGAATTGGCTCAGCTGTCTACCAAGCACTTCCCCAGAAAGGTAGTTTCCCACATTCCAAGACGCACAGGTCTGTCCTTGGTTTGGGTTTTGTTTGTTTGTGTGTTGTTTTTTCAATCAAGTCACCGATTCATCACGCAAAAGCTGCTCATCAAACCTCCTGACGAGAGGAATGCCATGGTTACAAGCTCTCCCTTTCACAGGTTCCTCCCACACTCAATGGACCAGTTCCTATTTTTAGCATCCCTGAACTTCAAACATAAAATCATATCTACACGTTTTGGAAAAAGTTGACTACCAAAAGTCAGCTTTAAGCAGATATAAGTGTAAATTGCTGTAGCTCTGTATTTCTGTGTACGCATGCGGATAAACGCACAGAGAGGAAACACGTGCAGTTTAGACACTGCACTCTGCTTCAGGGTATTCTCAGGAGGAAAAGCCTGGGTGTCAAACAAGTAATAAAATTCAGACAAACTAGTGCTCTTCAGTCTTCATTTTCTCATACCTGATTTTTTTTTTTTTTTTAAAAGTGATTTACCTTGCAACATCGATGTAATGAGTATGCATTTCTTCCTCTAGTCCCATAGCAGCGTTTCGTAAGTAGGCTTGAAGAGATTCCACCAGTGTTTGCAAGGGGACTCCATCAGTTGTTTGTTCAATAAGATTATCTAATTCATGGAGCATACTTTCTAAAGTATACTCTCCTTTCATCAAGCACCTGAGCGCTTCAGGAAAAATGATCTGTCGGAAATTTGAGTTCAATTCCTGTTGGGAATCATGAAAACGTAAGAAATTTTCCCCTCTGAAAAAATATCATGTGCAACTTTTCTCATTTTAGTATTAGTCTGCCCTGCAGTAGACATCAGTTAAAAGATAACGGTGGTCAGTCAAGGGTCCAAATCTTACTTTTTTAAAATTAAAGAAATCAGGAATACATTAAATCCTGGACAAACCCAAAGGTTTGACATCTGCACAATGTAGCAACAACTACCTCAACAGCATCAGCAGCAACACCTTACAGCAATCCTCAGCAGAGGATTGGTGGTACAGAGATCACACTTCACAAGCCAATTTCATCAAAATTGGTAGCTTTTCTTTTCCATTATGTAACTATCAATGAGTTAAATTATATACTGAATTTATGATTTCCTAGACTGATTAGACTAGGTAAGGGAAACTAATCTAAAACTTGCCAGGTAATGATTATTTTGCTACAGTCCTACTCACGACACAGAAATCAATACAGGTAAGAAACACAATACCTTAAGTGGCACAAAGCAATTTTCTCCAAGCAGAATACAACAGAGGGCTAAAGGCAGCTACAGAAAGAACCAACCAACATGCTCTGTCTCCAAAATGAGACAAGACACGCCAAAAAGATTCGTAACCTTAACTGCCCAGTGAGTTACACATCTTACTTAAGAGCTCACACAGCGAGGACTACAATGTGTAGGTGAAAGATGTCAGCTGCAATGCAATGAAATTGCACGTACGTTTCTGCAAAATTTCTGAAGCACCAATATTTTGAAGAGCGACAAAACTAAGTGATTAAAATCTCCATGCACTTACACAGGTTGGTAGGAAAATATTTTTCAAATACAATACTGAAGAACCAAAAGCCTCAAAAAGCTATTTACACCAGCCACAGTTTATAAACCCCCCAAACCTTCGGCACATATTTCACTCAAGCTTCCGCTAATGTTTTGTGGTTTGAAGTAGAAACATTTCTAAACCACAAAATTATAAATGCATTTTTCTCCTTTTGCAATCTTGGAGATAGGGGCCTGTAAAACACGTTTTCAGAATTTGTCTCAAACTACTTGTTTTCAGGTGAAAATAACTAAGGCTTAGCAGGAGCAGACAACAGAAAAGAACACAGATTAAACAGTTAGGAAGTTGTTCTGGACTGCCAGCAACAGAAGAATGAAAGCAACACATGATGCTGGTGTGTCTATAAATCTCATGCTAACTTTCTCACAGTTACTTACTTGACAGCAGTTTTTACAATTTGTCATGTACAGATCAAAATGTTTTCTTTCAACCAGTGAAATGTAAACGGTAGTAGTGAATGCCTGTTCAGCTCAGCCAAATACAGCAATCAAAACTAAGGTCCAAACCCAACAACAAAACTCAGCAGCACCATAAAGAACCATTTAGCTGTTTGAGGAAGAAGCTTTTAAGAATGGCTTAGCTAAAACCTTAGAAAGTTGGGGTTGAGGAAAGTATAGTAACATAAAAGTAAGTATCACCTGAAGCGAGATATATACTCCATTCGCTAAGTGAACAGCTTCTGATGCTTCAATTGGGTTAGGAATATCTAAGTCCTGGGGTACAAGATGACACTGCTTCAGCAACTGTACAAGGCACGTAACGTTCCCACTCATGCTGCAAAGCTCCTCCAAGAACCAGGCTCCATCTCTTGAAGTCAAATCAACCAGCTGCTCTCCAGCACTAGATGCTGCACCTTCCATCATCAGATTTCGCCTAGATGAATTATGACACTTACTTAAGACAACCTGCTTGCCATTGCATTCTCCACATGTTACTTGAATATTCCTTTTAGGTGGTCTCAAACATGAATGCGTACAAAAAAATTTCACAAGAGGCATCTCACCTCGTCAGCGTGCAAAGAGCAGAGATGATAACACTTGCTAAGCTCAGTGAGCCCTCCTCTCCATTCTCATGAAGGAACACTTTTATGCAACGTTCGATTTCTTTCAGCTGCTCTTCACAAACAGGTACAGTAACTGCCTCCTGTTTCAAACGCTCCACCTGCCTGATAAGTTTGTTATTTATATCTGCTGCATAGCGCTGTAGAGTCATTTCTGTAGCAGTTATGAACTGACACATACTTGGAGGTGGCTGAGGAGCATACTGCATTTCATACCTGTAAAGTAGAAGTACAATGAAAAAATTCTCCCTTCTCAAGCACCAGCAAATTGCATTTTGCTCTGTGGGAGGAAAAACACACTGCATTTGAACAGTTCCCACACCACCTACACCATATCAGCTCTAAATACCACAGCAGTCGATGGCTACCCTAATGACACTTTTGTAAAATCCTAGAATGCACCATATTTCATACCTATTTGCAAGGACAGAAAACAATTAGTAGCCCTTGAGGCAAAGAACGATTAGAAAATAAGAAACAGGAAGAAAATAGGTTTCACTGTAAATGCTTGATATAATCTAGATCTTGTAAACCAAGCGGTAATAATGCTGAAATGGCCTGACTTCAGAACAACAACAACAAAAAAAACCTGCCTGAAAAATCTTGCTTTAATAAAGAGAATCTTTAGCTGACCTAAGTGATTTTTAAATACTAGAAGTTTCTGAACCCACTAAATATCACTACCCTAAGGCCACAAACATGGTTCTTCATTTATTCATTGCATGGCAACATTACTTGGTTTTCTTTTTGCAGTACCCAGATTAAACTTGAACTGTATTTTTAAAGCAGTTTTTCATCTTTTTCTACAGATTTCTAGAATTACAACTTAATCTTGTCTTGCTTTATAATTAAATCGGTCCTTGCAAAAGTATTAATCTTAACTAGAAAACTAAACCCCTAAGGTAGCTTGAAAATTAAGTTCTTCAAACAATCCATTATTCTGTCAACTTACTTCCTAAAGATATCCTGACAACGCTCTATTGTCATGTTACAGATGAGTTCTTCCATCCAGGTTTTCCACTGCTCTATTCGGTGCTTCTGGAACACAGCTTTTGGATACTGAAGAGCTACTGTTGCATAGTTGTGCAATTGTTCAAGACAACCACGTAAGACTGATCTTCTCTGCTGGAGAAGAGCCCCAACTTCCCCTTCCAGTTGTTCACACTGACTGATTAGATGTGCCTGGCCTGCATTTTGCAGAAACGCTGTTGCTGGTACATAACTTGGAGGACCTTATAAGAAAGATGGTTAAAAGTTATGATGCATCTCTGAAGCGCATATATTTTACAGCATACAACTACTGAGCATTAACATCTTTTCAAAAATATTTTTTTTCTATGATAAAGGAGGCATGGAGAAGTCATACTGAGAATTTTGAGCACAAAGAAAGAGAATAATCTTGTGCCCAGCTGGGGTAAAACAGACAAGTTCCTTCATACAGCTTGGCACAGAAACCTTGAGTGCTCTAAATCACCCTTTGAAGAGCCCCCTTTCTTTCCATTTATTATACACAGGTCCTTGCCTTTAAGTCAGAGGATACTCATAATACCTCCTCATATTAAAGTCTAGTTATTTGCAAACCATTAAAAATCCACACAAATACTATTTTATACCTAGGTCCATTTGTGTGCTAATTTCTTGAAGAAGACTTGCAAGTTGTGTTGCCTCCAAATTAGTGAATGCAGTTTGGTAATGTGTTATCCACTGCTCAAATTCATTCAGCTTCACCTGGATTGCTTCCTGGACAGCTCTTTGTTGAGACTGCAACTGTGTGTGCTCAGAATACCTGAATTATTGAAGCCACAGAATCAAGTTAAGTATTACAAGAAAAAGAATACTTAACTATATCGAATACAAAACCCTACAGAAAAATACAACTACCTTGTCGACCAGAAAATGAACACATTCTCACCAATTATGTAAAACTTTAACAGTATTAATAATTCTGTTTACCTACAAAATAATGAATGCATATGCATATTCATGCAATTCTGAAATCCTTGATCAATTTCAAATAAACTTGAAAGCTAAAGAAACTTGTATGAAAAGATTTTTCTGCTATTTATCAATAGCTGTATTATGTGGATTAATGTGATGGGACACCACATTCAGCACATTGTCTCTTGCCTTGACAGTCAGGTGTGGAACACTGACTAGCACAGGTTATATCGATAGAGTACGAGGCGTAGGACATAGATAAGATTATTCAGTAGGAAAAGAGTTTCAGTAGTTCTTCTGTACAAGCAGCGACGTGCTGACTTTAAGAAGAGCTTTCACCCAGCTATTTATCTCTCTCATATATACATTTCTAACATTTAACTTGTAAGTGCATTACCAAATCGCAAATGGTATTGAACTGTGAGATTCCTGACAGGATTTCTGGCTCCTCTGTACCTGTGCTGAAGTGTGTGGGAGGGATGATCCACTCCTTCCGCGCCTTCCAGAAATTCTATCTCCTCCAGTAGTTTTCCTTGCAACTTTTCTACATCTGTCAACTGCTCTTGCAGGTTCAGATACTCTTCTAAACTACTGTCCAATTTTGGCAGCACAGCAAGCATTTCATCTCTGTTCTTAAACCAGTTAACCTATAACCAAGACACAGATGTTATAGAACTGGACTTAGTTCAAACAGATAAGAGAAAGTAATATACAGCAGCATTTAACCCTTCAGCGATGTTGTTCATCTAGGACTACATCCAGTGCTACAAGTACTAAAACTTAACAGACATTCTTCATTTAGATTGCTCACTAAACCTCTATTTTTATTCCTCTAGCCCAGATTTAGGCAAAACACTAAAACATGTTTTAGAATTACACACACAGAAAATGAAAACTAAATACTTGCAAGTTCCATACAAGCATATTGTATTTCCTCAATACAAACTCATTTTAGCTCAATAGAATTTGTGAACTACTTCTAATAAATGACCACCTCTTCCACCACTGCCAAAACACACATGTATTAAGTGAAAGCATAGGGCCTCATTTGGTTATAAAATAGAAATTTTTGTAGAAAACTCACCTTTATCTCGGCCACTCTTGAAGAAAACAGACTACGTGTAATATCTCTTTCCATTTCTCTTTTGCTTTGTTTGTTTTCAGCCTGCTGGCCACCACCACCATAGACAGCTCCAGCAAATCCTGCTTCACCTCCTGCTGTCCAGTCCACCAGAGGATCATAAACAAAAGCTTCAAGCAATGTAAGCAAAGTCTCTCTCCCACGCCGCATAATATGAAGGACCTGCATCACATTTTAAACATTCTGATCTTGCATTATCCTTCTATAGCAGTGGAATTTTAAGTGCAAAATGTTGTACTTGAGTAGGTACAGAAGTCCACAACCTATCCCAAGCCACTACAACTACAGAACACCACCACAATGTATACAAATGCGACAAAACTGTAGTAACATCACTAAAACTAAAGAATGCATTCTAGCCTTCCACAAAACCTCCATACTCTAGCAACAGACACTTGGAGAAGAAAACTCCCTTTTGTTCACAGCATTTTTCTTTTTAAAACTTATCTGTCATGTTTATAAAGGACAAGTCCTGAAGAAAGAGGGCAAGTAAAACTTTACAAAGAAAGCTGCAGGAAAAACTTAACATTTTACATCTAGCACGACAAGTCCCCCTTCCCCCCCCCGAACTGTAATTGTACCATTACTTGCATATGTATTTATTTGACATTCTCTGATTTCTTAAATACCACTACAGGAAGTATCTAAAGTAAGTCCAATTAAAACCACAGCAGAAAAGACTTTATAAATCAACAGCAGAAGTTTAATAAAAAAAGTTCTAAGACAGCATTTGGCAAGTGATAGCCCTCAGTTTTCTGCAAGTTCCCCAACTTACCTGTTCACAAGAAAGCCTGAAAACCCCTTCCACTCCTGTCACTCCAAGTGCTGTCTCAATATTGTGCGTCATCCGGAACGGAACCTTCTCTGGTACCCTAAGGCTTTTTCCTTCAAGATAAAAATTTGTTTCTTTTAATCACCAAGAAGGGAAACCTTTCATTTGAATAACATATAGCATTTTTTAAATTACCTTTTTCAAAGCAAACATTATAATCTATGTGGACAACTTCTCCTGTAGTCATATCTATAAGAACATTATCCAGATGTCTGTCTCCAAGACCAATGATGTAGCCAACCATGGACATAACTGCAGTGGATCTTGCATACGACTTTAAAGAGAGTTTCAGGAAAAAATTATTTGTGGGAATCCTCTGCCAACACATTGGACTGACTACCATCTTAAAACATTTTAAGTGTAAGACAAATCAAAACCAACTTATTCCAAGCTGTCTTCTATTTGTTGTCTGATTATATTTTACAAGAGTTTTCATGTCTTAGGCTGATAATTCTAGTATAATAATGTAGAACTATCAGGTGTACACCCATTTTTCATTCCAGATGGTACAATTGCCAACCTTTCCCATTATATGAAACTTCAGCAGTGCTACCTCACCTAACTCACGAGTATCATTGCTTGAACACATCCCAGGCATTTGTTGCCCCTCATCCCATTAAAAACACAAGAGTTTCAAAGGGAAAATATATTTGTTGTAACTCACCTGCGTAACTCTCCACCATTCATCCGGTGTAGTACATGATGACCAGAGCTCCTTAGCTAGGAGATTTGGGGGAGTTGCTTCCATCAGTTCTTCTAGAACAGCCCTCATGACATTCAAGGGCCAGTCACGACGTGACACATCAAGACTAAGCCCAACTGCCTTTAAAGCAGGTCCAATTTTACTGTAGTAAAGTTCACTGGGTCTAGGCACTATTCCAGGATTCTGAGGAGTCTGGTACGAGTCCTGAGCCTAGGAAAGGTAAAAATGGCAGTTTACATATCGCAACTCATTACCACAGAAAAGTGTCCCAAATTCAGTTTTGGTGAGAATGAAATACGAAATCAACTCTTCTGAGCTGTGAAAGTCATCCTCAGTAGAGAAGTCTTTCAAAATTTGGTAGTTAAAAAAAGTCTGAATAAACTGAAAACACATTGTTTTGGCCTAACTCTACTCTTATCAAGGTAATTTCAAAAATATAAGTGAAAACTATATTTAAATGAGAATGAGAGAATGAGATTTAGAACTAAAATAATTTTAATTGAGGTTAACTGTTTGTTCAAAAGCAGTTCTCCTTGAATTCTTGTGCCAGAACAGTATATTTATGTTACATACTGATATATATATATACACACACACACAAATACTTACATGGTTTCATCACCATCTGGTAAAATCCCAAGAGATATGAAACAGAACCATTTTGCATTATTACAAACAAAACACAATCCTTTTAAGACTACATTATTTAGAATTGCAAAGCAAATCTGAATAAGTGTTTCCCTTCTGATTTGTTCTAGCTGGCATCAAACATATGTTACCTTTTGTGCTTGTAAAGCAGCTTCTCGTTGTTGCCACCGCTTGTAGAGACCAAACAAAGGTGTAGCTCCATCCACCCACTGGATCAAGCCTGATCTTGTTCCTAGAGGTGTCACAGAGTAGTGCCTCGCGTGGAACCTTGGTGTCTCTTGACGGTTAATAGTAGCAAACATTGTGTTCACAATTGATAAGAATTGCATGATTCTTTCATCAAGATGCAAGTCTTCCAAACCTGGAATCAATTTATTTTGTTTAAAATTCAGTTTCTAGATAAAAAAAATTCTTCTCTTGCAGCACAAAACATGTAATTTTTTGAAATCCTACTTAATTTCAGACCATTAATAGTTTAATAAATTATGCAGATTAGGATGAGTTGTTCAGCCTAAACCTAAATGTTTACATAGCACTTACCTACTAGAATCACCAGTTTATGACAGCTCTTGGTGTAAGCAGTACACACAGCATAACGAATAGGCCTTGCCGGGAAGGCATGAAGTCTCTAAAGTTTGCTTCTAGGTGCTACCTTAACCTTCTGGAAAAAATGCATCCAGCTAATCCTAACAGTATGCAAGCAGAAAACTGTTCCTAAAGCAATTCTTATAAAGAAGGGGTCCGAAACACCCCGACTTAGCTTCACAAGGCCAAATTCCTTGAAAATGTATGGTGAAGTGGGAGGTGGGGATGAAAGGGAGCAGATGCTCTAAGCAACTCTTTCTCCATGTCATGCAGGCAGATAAAAATCACAACCATGCATCTTTCCAACTTCAATATAGTCTAATTTATAAAGAGACATTAACTTGTATGAGAAAATGTCAATTTCTTACCTTTGAACAGGTAGGGATAGTTCTTTCCATCTGAACCCAGGAAAAGCAGCTTTTTAGGTTTGGTTTTCGTAGGCAGGATTGTGATGGTGCTGCCCACGCTGTGAATTGTGACTGTGTCTCTGGTAGATACTTCTCCAGGAAGTGCTATTTCAGTGTTCATCATGGCAGCCAACCAAGGACTGATTTCTTCAAGTCGTAAAAGGTAACTAGCCCGCTTCTGTGCTCTTTGCTGCAAACTAAGCATAACCTATTCCACAAAAACATAGTTGTGTTTTAGGTTGAAGTTCATCTTAACAGCTAGCATTAAAAAAAACAAATAAAAACTACCACCGAAACAGACTTAATGACGGTCATTTTCCAGAAAGCATGGAGATTTTTCTTAAAATGCTTTTCACCCTTGCCACCCTACTAATCCATTTACAGCCTAGGATGAAGACGATCAAAACCTGAAAAACACCCTTTATGCAGCAAATATACCCTGCCTGGCAATAACTGCCAAAGTCATAAACAAATCAAACTCATCAAGAAGTTTGCTCCTGCATTTACAAATATTGGAGCTGTGGTCAAAGGCAGCAGCATTCAGCCACCTCCTCTTTATGTATCTGCATGCTTGCTTGTTCTGCAAAGCAGTAGGGGAACTAAAAACAAAAAGTATTTATATGAAAAACCTCGGTTCTGTCTAGCAAGACTTTTAAAAATCACCAGGTTGGTTCTAGATATTGTTTCTCCTCAGACCCATTAAAAACTAAGACAAGACCACATAACTGAAAATAAAATATCTTTGGGAAAGGTTGATCATTTGACTGTTGCTGCACAGCCCAAGGACTATGCTTAGATAACCAGAGTACCAACTTGTTAAATTTTAAATTCACTAAATTCAAACAGCATGGAGTTTCAGAAAGACAGTATTTAAAAAAATAAAGCCCTCTGCCCCTAAAAAACTGACAGCATCCCAGACAGCAGAAGATGCAAGATTTGGAAAAATTCAAATAAATTCATTGGGTAGAAATGCAGTAATGCACAAAGGAAGACTTGTTACAGAGGCAAAAATTACTGTGCTTTAGTGTCTAGCATGCCTGTGATTGCAGAGAAGACTAACTTTCAGGCTGCAATTTTGATATGGCAAGAAACCACTGAGGGTCAAGCACATGGTGTAGCAAGGGTACCAAGAATCTCCACACTGTACTCTTAGTCTGTGAATATAATACCTCTTTAAATGGCAGCCAGCTGCTTCCAGGTTTAGCAGGGTTCAAAGGATTCTTAAGTTTCTCTAGCGCGTTTTCAATTGCATCTCCATAGTTATCCTGAAACCATTTCTCATGAGGAGTTTCTGCAGGAGCTGCAGTGATGCTCCGTACGTGTTCCAAAGCAAATACAATGGGCTTCATTAGAGCTGTATGCTTTTCACGCATGATTGCTATTTTCTCCTCTCTATTAAACAAAAAAAAGACACCAAAATTTTCTCTTAACTCCATAAAACCAAGTTATTTCATAGGCAAAGCATTAAAATAAGACTGCAAATGAGACATCTAAGAATGCATAAAAATTATTACATCTCTAAAATGAGGTCTTCAAGAATTACAGTATTAAAAGGAAGTGTATTTCATTCCACATTGAATGCATGTTCCTATGAATGACACTTTTCCCCACCCCATTTTTTAAAACTGAAACATCTGAACCGGATTCTTCACCACTGGAAACCCTGAGGAGAAGCTCAGAGCTCAAACCACTCCAAGCAACTGATTTCCTTTAATAAAAAGTTCTTCACTACTACTTCCTGAGGATGTACACACTATAATGAAGGGAAAGAGAAATATTCACATCAAGCTGTTCTCCCATCCCATGTCAGCACCAACTATAGAGTTCAAGAGGCATTCCTAAGCTTAGCCAAGTGCCCAGTGAATGGCCTTCCTCTTCCACAAACTCATTCAAAGGAAGACAAAGACAGACTTACTGAACACTGAAAACCAAAAGCAGTTTAAGAAGATCTGTTTACTCCCAATACCTGTATTTACAGTAAACTCCAAAAAGATTACACGTTTCAACATCCTTGTCCTCGTTTTAGATGACTTGTAAGACAGAACTTGGAAAACTATAAGATCTCATAATCCACAACTTCACATGCACTGGGTTCTAACACATTATTGGTACAGAACATGGATTCACAAGCAGACTTGTTCTTTCTCATTCAATTAGCATACTAGCTGTAGCATCAAAATATTCTTGAAATAAGGTCACTGCCTTACAAAGCAGCAGCTAGAATAACATGAATTCAGGAGCAACACCACTGCTTGACTATATGCTTCCCCAAGAACAAACATTTGTTAGGATTATCACTTGAATTATTCAGAGACATACTTTCGTAAAGTGTTGTTGTTTTGGACCCTCTTGACTTCATCTTCCAGTTGCTGAATCCTTCTGAGGACATACATGTGCTGCTGCAGTAAAACTCCCAACCAAAGTTCATCCCAAAGAACTGTAACTCTGCGCAGCTCAGCCACTAACATCTGAACCTGTGTAAAATAAATTAGGATTCACTTATTTTTAAGAGTACTAGTATTAAGACTTATTGTTGTAGATGAACTTGAAAAAAGATGACAGCCTAACAGCAAAGATGCACCAAACTTTCAGTAGGTCTACCCACAAGATACATGAATTATATTTTTTTGTGGTTCAAATAAAAGCACAAGTCGTATATATTTGCATTATTTACCTGCAATACCATTGTTGGATTTGCAGCAGAGAGTTTCTCCACAATTTTGCTGTAACAATCTTGCATCATTGCTTGATCTTCATTTAATCCAACTTTTGTGTCATCCTTACTACTTTCTTGAGAAGCTGGGGGGCTCCCTCCATCACACTCACCACCCAACAGCTCTTCTCCTTGAATATTACCTAGCAAAGTAGGGATGGCAGAAGGCAGCTTGTTTCCTAAAATAAAAGCAGATTTTAAAATATTATCTACACTGTTCTGGCCTTAAAAGATACATCATTCAATACTTCATTTAGCATCAGGTCCCCATATTACATTAAGCACTAGCAAAATATACAATGATAAAATTGAAAAAACTAAATCAAATTAAAGGTATCAGTGAGGTCCCATAAAAAAGTAGTCTTAAGAAAAACTATCAGTTACTGAAAAAACACACCCCTATCATCTTACGGAGTATATAAAGATATATTAGCTTTAGTGTATTTGAACATTTATTTTTCCCTCCATACCTGAAGTCTGGGATTCACTGCTAAGTGAAATGGTACCCACTATTGCAGGATATAGTATGAGATGAGGAGAATCTTGAGCCACTCGACACAGTAAGTTGCAAATACTCTGACGAACATACACTTCTGGGTGATTCAGGCGGGAGAAAAGCTGAGGTATAATACCTTTATAAACAGGAAAAGAAGATGTGCTGACTCAATTTCAAGTGATGAATATTTTTATTTTATTTTTAAAAGCAGGCTGGTTTTTCATTGAGGGAACATAAACGTCTAGTTTCCCAATAAAAACTTCTTTTAAATAACTGCTTTGCACAGTCCACACAGTAGCTTATTTTCTTCTACTATTCAAATACAGAATCCTTTAGTCAAGCACTAGGAATTGAGTTTTGCACACTTATCTGTCACATAATTTTTCAAAAATAAGGGGACTCACATTAGTAGCTCTTGAAGTTAGCATAACTGGATGTTTCAAGAGAAAGTAGAGTTTTACAATAGCTGGCCTCCTCTCCTGCTGCCTTCCACGCTTTAACTCAATAACCTTTTATGGGGAAGTCCCTGAGCAACCTGGACCAGTAGTGTAGTGACAAACAACTATTTGAGATACCTGGCTATACCCACACATCCTTCTCTGAACTGCATTTCAAACCATAGCTAAGAAAATACTAGTTGCTTGTGGTTTTTTTTAAGGTGGTAATATAATGTAATATTTGACAAACTACATCTCCTTTCCCCTTTCAATGCCTTAAGGCACAGGAGGGAGGGAAACAGAATCTATGCCACCTATCTATTTTAAGATCAGAATACATGGTAGACAAATGCCTTCAATGAAATTATTTAGTAAAAGCCAGGCCCTCTTTCCATCATGCTTAAATAAAAATGCTATGAAAGGACAATGATACCTTTCTGCCTGTGTTTAGAGAAAATGCATCAAAATTCATTTTAATAACTAGATAACATATATTTACCTCTCCAAGGAGCAGTAGGTGTAGTTTCTAGCCCATGCTCCAGATACTGTCTAAGCTCTCCAGCATGTTTCACAAGCAATCGTAACAGTCTTAGAGTTGCCATCACAATAACATCATCAGTGCTTTGCTCAGAAGTATTTCTTAAGTGCAGCCTGGGATCATCTTCATCAAGTGGAACCTTGAAAGAAAGAAATACTCCTCTAAGCTAAGTATACAGTTCATATCACATAGAAAAGTCTCTGACTGAATTTCCTCATCAGCACAAACACTAACCTGACCAGCATTGAGTTTGAGGAAAGTAAAGTATGCACTGCAGGAGAGTTTATAGAGACTGAAGATTCTGTCTACAACTTTCCTCCAAACTTTAATTAACCCTTCTGTTGCGTTTTCATCAAGATCTGAAAGCCAGGGACAACTTGTTAATAACTGACGCCATATAACATCCACCATATCATCTTCTTCATTGTCTTCATTTTCAGTGATTTGTAGAGTCATATCTTCATCCTAAATGCAAATAAAGAGAAAACAGATTTAAGTCCTCCAACCATTTCTACAAGCAATATTAGTTCCTAATCCAGTTTTTGTCTAGGCAACTGATGCAACTGCACATACTTGATCATATTACCGTAGTCCACAGATGTGTTACCACTTAGCTAGGAGATTGTTTCTTAAGAGGACTCTTGTCTGAATTTTAAACTTGAAAACATTTACAAGAGTCAAGAATCACAAGTAGAGGAAAAATAACATTCACACTGAAGTTAAACATTTTTTAAACAAGCAAATTTACACTTACTTGAATCCCAGCTGGACGACACACTGCTTGCCCAAGAATCCCATAGATTTTCTCTTTATCTTCTTCTGCAATGTTGTCTGGAAGCAAGTTCTGAACCTCAGATTTTTCCCGGGGCAGAAGACGAACACCTTCTCCCTGACTGTAACAATTAATGAATTACTGATCCCCAATATATTAGTACTCACAGAGCTACTGAACCCATTAAGACTGTGCATATAAAATTTATCGAAGGAAGAAATCTTCATCCTTATCTCAGAATTAAACTTCTTTTTAAAGAGGGCAATAATCAAGAGAACATTCAGTTCTCTGATCACATGCAACTTCAGACCCCAAAGAACAGTAACCAAACACAAAGCTAGGGTTTATCTTAAGAAAACTAACTGTGCCATTTAAGTTTAAACATTAGGATGAATTTACCTAGCATTATCGACTACTTTCCGTCCCCATCTATAAGCCCAGCTAGCCAGGGCTGCCCAAGACTTGGCTACTTCAGGTGCCTGTACCGAAGACAAGTGATACAGCTGTCCCAAGATGAAGTCAGGTTCTCCAACTCCAATATTTACTGTGATGGGAGAAAAGAGCAATACATGTTATGATGCAAAGTCTACGTCTAATTTCTTTAGCATAGAGAATAACACTGTAAAGTATGTAGTATTTTTTTCAGTCAAGTTAGTACCCAAGAGGAAAATTTTCAAAAAGGAAATTACTTTTCAGTTCTGACACAGACTGCAAAACAAAGACCAGTTTTTCATTTGCTAACGACCACTGCCTATACCCTACAATTGCTTTCTCCTTCACAGAAAGAATGGAACTGAGGCAAGAAACTCATGGTCTCCAAAACAGCAAGATAATGCAGGAACAGACTTTTATGAAGTACCTAGGGCAGTGTGTTTATTTGTGTATATATATATATATTTTCTTCACTGTCAAGTCAAAGCACCTACCACTCAACATCCATTAACAGATGTTAAAATAATTCTGACCCTGCAAGACAGGAATTAAGTTATTTATGAAATCCATGTCTAAGCAAAGAAATAACTTTATCTTGACATTTGAAGAAAAGTCTGCTGAAAACTAGGAATTTAGGGTACATTTTGGGGCAACAGAAGTGTTCAAATTAAGTATAGGTTTTCTTGTTATCTTTAATCTAAAGGTAACAGCTTTTCACAATTATCAAGGCCTTAAAAAAATAAATCCTGATGACACTTAATCTGAAAGATTTCATTCAAACTTTAGCAAACACAGGAGCCGAAAGCAGACAACAACATAACAAAAATTAATAGCCTCCTCAACATAAAATAAATGCATTCCAGTTTCTTCTCCAGCCACCATCACTTGAATCAGAAAAATGTGAAAGAAATATGAGACAACAATCTTAAGGTGTTTGGGGTTTTTAACTGTGTATAGCTACCTATTGCACAAAGCACACAGTGTTTATACATGTATTAGGAAAACAAATACATGAGTGATGGAGCACTTAGTGTTTATCAGTGTAAATGATGCTATCCCTCAGTGGAATCATTAGTAAATAATTTAACAAAGCATGAGTGAGAACAAATCTACCTGTAGATTCACTTTCAATCCTAGGATATTCCTCTTCTAGCGTATTAACAGCTGGGAGATCAATCAAATTACATATGTTTTTAGACAGGGTAGACAGACCAGTGTGATTCTGCTGCTGTCGAGCTCTATATACTTGTTTCAACTGTCCTGAAATTTCTTTCCATTCTGCTTGAATCCATTTAGCCAGCGTGAGAATAGATTTAGCAACTGCATATTCAGCTTTGGCAGATTTGCAAAAGGATATGGCACAAGAACTCAGCATTTCCATGGCATGTGTTGACTGACCTGCATATCATGAAAAGCGTATTTTCAGTTAAGTGTTTAGTCAAAACACTTCTGAAATTCAGCATATTCAGATACGGCTGGTAACAATGTATTTTTACAGAGAAAATTCTCTTTTGACGTTAAAAATTACAAGTAACAAAAGACTTGTGAGAACACTTTCAGACTGAGACAACAGTTAATAGGATGAAATTAGTTCCTAATGATACTGTTCTACAATTTCTTCAAGGTCAGGGGAATTAGCATGGTTATAAGGACAAGAAGCTCAAATATCTACAGTGTCATTAGCAAATACTCACCTGCTGTGTATAACAATTTTGTTTTCTCAATATCAAGTTCAGGACCCCATTTTTCATCTATCTGACCTGGTGCAGACAATTTTTTGAAGTGCTGGACTAAGTCTTGTGCAGTGGTGGTTTTTCCTAGCTGAACTTCACTGCACTGGGCAAGCAGTCGTGTAGCTAGAGCAATATTTCCTCTCTTCCGTGCAAATTTTGCTGCTGTTAAGCCCAGCTCCATTAGATGGCTTTTAATTGGGACTGTTGGTTCTGCAGAAGAAACCAAGACATTGTAAACAAAAATATTAAACAAACAATAATTGCACCTACATTATATACATAGTTTCTGTCCAATCTATTCCATATATAGCCATCAGTAAAAAATTGCTCAGGCCTTTTATACTTCCTAACACCTTCACGAATTTGGATGACTTCTGCCTAGAACGTTAATATACCTCATCCAAAACAAAAAAAGTATTTCCACAGATTATCTGTTGGGCAAAAATGTATTTTTTTAACAATAAGCAGTCTTCTTAACTAAGAAATCTACTTGTCCCCGATACAATTTTTCTCCCATTGCCTTTTATCATACTGTATATTTAAATGCCTTCTGACTGGTTTTAAAGACCCATTATTGATAGTGCTGAAGTGTTCGGAAGTGAAAGTATTTAAAGTATGAAGAGATGAGCAAGTAAAAGTGTAACCAGAGGAGTAAGTGTAGAATTGCTAAGCATTTCGGAATAATTTTTGTTCTTTTTAACAGTCTACATTACAGTAGTAATTGAGACTCCCAGTTATAAACAAGTCATGCAAATAACCAGAACTTGGCTTTTTAAAAGTAATCCACCTAAAATAATAGAAAAAGACACAACTGCTGCTTTCAGCAGATTTAAGTTTACTTTTCATAACACTAAAGTAAGAGCTTTTATACCTTTAAGTTTTTCCATCAGTTGATTCTGGTACACTGTGTACCTCAGTGCATGCATCCATGGCCTTACATCATGTTGTTTGCATGACCTCAAAGCATCATTGAAGAGAGGTATAAGACAGTCCTGAAAGAGGCATAGAAATTGCACAGTTGTCATGACACATCTTTACCAAAATGTATTTTTATTTATTAAAACCAATGAGCATTTTTGTGCAGAGCTTTCTTATTTGTATTAGTAGCCGCTCTATCGTTAACTAATAAAGTGCAACTATTTTATTCAACTCTAGAAAGACATGCTTGATTTTGAGAGGACAACTCTAAGAATAGCTTAAAATCAAGTAGATCTGTTTTCTGGACAACATGATTAGAAATTAGAACTAGATCATTCATACTGTTTGAAGTTTGACATGGAGTTTTTAATTGCTGAAGTGATTGTTTTTTGATAAATATTTTAAAGTTACTTTTAAAGTAAATTACACGTGTTGTAGGAATAAGTGCTACAAAGTATTTAGAGATGAAACAGCAACACTTCTCTAAAAAGCAACAACCAACAAAACTTTAAAAATACTACAAGTGTAACTGAAGGAGATAGTATAACTATAAAAAGAAGTCAAATTGAAGTATATTTAAAAAAAACCTGCGTCAAGGCACATTAGAAAACTATGTGTCTTTAGCTAGAAAACTAACAGGTCTTTTTATAGTATGATTAAGAACGCTTAAAAAGATTAATATAAGTTCTATATGCAAAACTTCATGACCTGACCTGGAAAAAGACATTACTCCTATTTAGGTTTTAAACACAGACCTACCTCTGATGTCAGCCTGTTGGATACAGTATTTTCCAAAGCAGAAGAACAATACAACTGAAGAGTGCTCAATACTGGTAAAGACTGAGACACGGTGAGTGTGGAAAGTCTTAAAGGGCCAATAGCGATTCGTGATGTTTGCTTTAAGTACTTAATAACATTTCTGAAATGAAGAATCAGAACAGCCATTTTTTTCAGCTAGACTTTAAGAATAAACAGTGGTCTCAAAATTACTGAAGAAAAAGCAAATTCAACATCTTCAAAGAGAGGAGAAGATCTTGCAATATCACACACAAGTGCCACTATGATACTTTAATTAAATCAACAAGCAGCAGTACTTATCAACTTAAAGAACTACATAATCTCCAAGTTAAACAGTCTTGTTTTTCTTCAGTAAGCTTATAACTCACAACACCTAAAACTGGTAGCAAACTACCACAGATGCTGAAGTACAAAGCAGAGTAGGCTTTTCACAAACTTACGTTTAACAAATAGAACAGCTTTTCACAGTATATTACATTCTTTCATTCAAAGCACATTTCAACTTACTCTGATATTGACTGCCACTTTTGCTCCTGTTCTATGTGGTTTACAGCTGTTGCCAGACATACTGAACTTCTCAAAAGCTGTACTTCAACGGCTTTTTGAAGTTCTCTTGGATCAGGACTTAGCATATTAGGGAGGAGCTTCTTCATGTCTACATGGAGATTAAACAATTGAAACCAACTAGAATTGCCAAATTTTTATCAAGCGTCACTGAGAATGCATTTTTGAAAGCAAGGAAGTTTGGGGAAAAAAAACTTCTTTAATATATATATTTAATATATATATGCATTCATATTAGAAATTGATGATAAATTACTTATAAACAAACACATTAACTCCAGAAAATACACCTGTATCAACAGTTACAATGACCACTGTCAATCATTTTGAAGCTCGATTCATAAACATCACGGTCAGTCCACTGAACACAGCAAACTGCATTCAGAAGGTCAGTCTCTCATTTATAGAGACAGACACATGAAGAAATATTTACTTTTGTATTTGAAGTAATGTTAACTTAGGTGTGTATACCTATTTTTTCTTTGGATCCCCCTGCAAGTAGGTTGATATTTTCTCCTGGTAATAATTCTAGTTGTTCAGTGCATTCAGTAAGTTGTCCAGACTCAAAGCTGCTCAGAGATCTGCAATTCAATGTTTATAGTTTTATTTTCACATTTCTTACTTCATTGCAGTTGATAAGTGTCTTATATAGCCAAAAAGAAAGACTCAAGCCTAACTCAAAATCCTACAGAGCACTAATGATTAATCCTAAGCAAAAATACCAACTTTCACATAGATCAGTAAGAGACAATAGTACTGCACCAACTGGGCAAATTCAGTATCAAAGTGAAAGGAAAAAAACCCACACCTCCCCGGCTGTGAAGCTTTTATCATCACACTATATATAATACTCTACCACCACAGCCAGGAAGAAAAAATTTGGTTTTAAACTCTTTCCAAAGTCAAATCAAGAAAACCCCAAAACTCTTTCCCCTGCACAGAAAAATAAGTTTGGGGGCAGAATTTCATGAGGTGATGGTTTCATCACTTCAGTTTACACAAAACCAAACTACCAGAAATACTGGAATATCGTGCAGGTCGTGGATCATCCAAATTTATATTGTTTAATGGCCTGAAGCAGCAAATTTAATTTTTCCCTCATTATTCCACATTAGGAAATAATGGAAATAATTTGGGCATTATAGATTTTTACGGAACTACACAAAAAAAGGGAATAAAAGGTTAACAGGCTTGACGACTCTGAAATACAGAAGATTCAAAGGTTCAATATTCTTGTTACTATCCACTGAAGGAGAATTATCTAAGTATCTGCATCAGAAAAGAACAGAAGTATTCAGCATGTGAAAACTCCCCCTTCTGCTGAATAATTTTGATTGTCATTACTACACAGGGTCGCTTATCTGCCTGCTCAGGAGTGGAGGAGTCAACGTGCTCCGCATCCTCAGGAGCTCTTTACAGGATTTTTCTGATGATTTAGTATCTTTACTTCCAGTAATTACCTGGATGAAAATTAACTCAAGCCCGTCAAAACAACCAGACCTCTGCATCATTACAGCAAGTACTTGCGATGTTTATCATTACAGTGGGTTTAGTTTACAAAACCACAAAACATTCAGAAAATGACACATTCTCACATCTGTGACAAGCACTCCCTTTCCTAATGGATTAAATGCACAACACTGAGTTACTGCAGTAAGGAAAAGGATCAGCCCTTTCTCTGACAAAAGTAGTCATCTTTTCAGACCTGCAAGATTTTATTTTGAAGCTTCCTTCTATGCTTTTATTTTCAAGTCAACAAGTTTCAGCCAAGAGGATTTTACAATCTTCACCACAATAGTACAGGGATAGAAAGTAATGAAGTTGTCAAATGAAACAGAAAGGACCCTTAAACATTGAGGGAGTATTTCAACATCACGAAGAATTTTCAAGAACCAGACAAATATCAAGGGTTAGGAAATAAATGCACAAACAACAATTCTATGTTCCATTAAAAAAAATGGAACCAAAAAAATGTAAGCAGCCAAGACCACCTCTTTAATATACTTTTTACATTCAACTACTGAATTAAAATATTTTTGAAGAACTGTACCACTGAGATAATTTTTTTTTACTATTAAGTTGTACAAAAGGATGCATCTTCTACCAATAGAAGTAGAATAAATTTTCTTTTACTTTCAATGAAAAGATGGTTTTCTTGAACACTAAGAAACCTTAGCAGTCAGAAAGTCATAGTAACTATTTAGAATTATGTTACCTCTTTATTTATCTGCATGGCTAGTAAATATCATGGCCAAGTTTTCCCTCTCTGAACACAACTTTCTTCTTATCATGCCTCTATTTCAATAACATCTGGTTTCTAAAATCCATAAAAACTTTAGTATTTCAGTTCTAAGATACGGAACTGTAAGACGCTGCTGAATAAATTCATTATATGCTTACTTTATGTAGTTAAAATCTGCTTTCAGATTGATTGAGGTATTACTATTGCTTTTCTTCAATTCATGGACCATATTCTGCCACTCCTGAACAGCAGACCAGTCAGCAATGGAAATGTAACATTCACATGCTTTGTTACCCAAGTAGTTTATAACTTCAGGTGAAGAGTCACTTGGCTTAGTCAGAACAGTTTTTCTAGTTTCTCCTGTGAAACAGCAAAAAAAAAAAGTACATATACTTTAATGTATATTTATGCTTATATATTTTTAAATAACAATTCTATTACTCAAATGTAATTTCTGTGTCTTTTGTCAAGAAAACCACTTAATTAAAAAAAAAATAAAATCAAGTAGTTATATAACATTTACAGTATTCTTCTTTCACTTAAAAAAAACCAGAACCTTTTCAAAGGAGATTTTGGAAGAATTTAGTCCATTTCTGTAAAGAAGCATCAAAACAGATAAACAGAGTAACTAGAATTAAGAACAAAGAAGGCCCCTTTTCAAAGACAAAACTGAATACTGAAACCAAGTCTCAGTAATTAAAACACTTTAACTAGTGCATTTACGATATAATTGTATCACAAATAATAAGCCTTAAGTCATGATCTAAAATAATTTAGCATTCAATTTGTAAGTTACAAAGTATTTTACTATTATTTTTAATTTCATTCATCCAGACCTCAATACTGCAAAGCTTCTATGCATACTACTGGTTTCAACGGCATTACCAGTTCAGTTTAACTGCAAACAGAAATAGATGTTCAGATTTAAGAATTAGACACCATCACTACCACGGCTATATCAACAAACATTCCAATTTTATGTACATACAGTAACAATATTGTATTTCTTCTAAAAAGAAAACAATAAATACCGACCATTCAAGGAATGCTTTGGGCTGGCATTATTCACACTGTTTGAATTGGCCAACTTCAGAACAGTTTTGTCAAAGCCTGTTATGCAGCAATCCACTCCTGTCATGGAGCACAGGTGCTCCTGATACTCCGCAGTTGCTTTTTCAAACCTTAAATGGTTGAATATTTTAGTCAGCATTTTACAGAACCAGTTTTCTTTTTTGGTAAATAGAATATATTTTAAACATTTCTTTAGCACAATACTCAAAAAGTTCATGTCACCTTCAGCAAAAGGAAAGGATAACGTAGAATACATGTTTGCCATCTGAATTTCCAGGTTATAGCACAGTATAAAAACTTTTCCATTCAGGTTTTAATGCCAACTTCAAACCAAGTACAGATTAAAGGAGACAATTAAGTTTTTTATTTGCCTGCCACACTTTTTATGTGAATGAGTAAACCTGAATACTGATTAACTATGTATCATTTAAGAGAGGATTGTAAAACTGGGTCTAGGGCAACAATTCACACCTTAAACTTGACATTTCTGAGAAACTTCTCACATGTTACAAAGCTGCACGTTATTTTAAGTAATCTAACAAAAATGGTAGAGTTGTAAATGCAAAACCTTATTTTTTTGTTTTGTTGTGGTAATCTTACATTGCAGGTAAATAATGACAGGTGTCCCTTTTTTGTTTCATACAGAACAAAGGATGCATTCCTTTAAGGAGCTGAAAACACCAAAAGGAAGGCATATCCCACCTGGAACACTGATCCACTTATTTGTACCTGCAGCCAAAGATTCTACTTCAATAGACGTAGAAGCTACATTTTCAAAACTGAACTAAAACTGCAAAACATCTCCCTTGGAGTCCCTCTCTTTGCAAACTATAGCAGGTAACCAGATCACACCATTGGTCAGAAACTTCATTAGAAAATATTTAAGTTAATAATATTTTGCAATGGAAAATTAAATACAATATGAAAATAGTATTGCTGGGTATGAAAAACCAAGAAAAAACAGCTTAGAAACACCATTTATATTAAATTCCTGGTAATTTAGTTAAAAGTTAAAAGTACCTAAAAACACTGAATGCATTGGGTATCTCTGAAAGACACAATGACTTGGACATGGAAATTACATCAACAGCCTTGATTCACACCACAATTTAAAAGATTCAGAAGCAGAACTATGCATAAGAAGGAAAAAGTGTCCAAGTTTGTAACATTGTTATCTGAGAAAACTTACCGCCCTTCTGCTTGGAGAGCTACAGAATTGATCCAGGCAAGACTCTTCCCAAGTACAGCAGAAGACCAGACAGCGATACCCTGAATAGCTTCAGGACAGTGAAGCTCACATAATGCTTCTACTAGCATCGTAATTGTCACCTCCAATTCATTTCCCTAAAACCAAACCGAAAGCTTTATTAGAGAAGTCTCACATAAAATAAAAGCTATATACACGGTTAAATACTTGGAAATAGTAAAATAGTATTTCATTATATGCATCTACAAGTGAAGTGCTTTGCATATTCATCCACTACACTGCTTTTGGAAAAGCAGGGGAGCTAAGGGAAGAGGATATGCTGTGAATCCATAGCCTAAATGTCAGCAGTTAGCAATCACTATGTGATGGCCTATATCTATGTAAGTATGAGAATTCTTAAAGAGGCAGGAAGCAAGTCTATCAAACCTCCTTTGTTAAAATATTTAAGCAAATCAAGTCATGTACTGAAGAAACTATTCAGCCTTTTTAAGAAGGCTTAACCATTTTATCTACTGATCTCACCCAGCACTTACCTGCTAGCTGCTTACAGAGGAAGGATACCCTCACGATACATCCCCCCTGCCCATACCCACAGGTAAGCAGAGACATTACACTGCCACAAGCTCAGGAAGGCCACACTAATAACACAGCAGTTTCATAAGGTTTAAGCAGAATCTTCCACTTAAAAAGAATTGCTCAATTCCAACTGTGAACAACCTACAGCACTCATTTACTTATAGTATTTGACCACATATATACAGTACATCCTAACCTCCAACATACAGTATCGCTTAACCACAAAAGTCTGTCAATACAGAAGCATGTCTGTACAACACAGTCTTTTACCACTTGGTTTAATAACTACTGATTGCCTTAGCTTAGTTCTTTTAGAATGACGTGGAAATATTTTTGCAATAGCCTACAGAGCTTGAGAAGAGATTACCTGAGAAATACTATTGTTAGTTTTCATTTCTGTGAGTAAATCAAAGCCATGCCTGACTGTCACAGCAGGCTGGCCGGCCAGCAACCCAACTCTCATGATGGAAAGTCTAATCCGCGTGAGCCAATCTTGGCATGTCTGACGATTAGTATAAAAGAATGTCCTGATAACCTTTAAAGACAGAAAAGGTAAGTTTTACAACACCATTCTGCATGAATCAAAACAGTTACATTAAGTACTTAAATACTTACAACAATCAGTCAGGACAGGTAGTTGAGTTTTCAATTGAGAGATGATGAAAGAGGTAAAATTCTGCATCTTCCGTTTTATTAATGAAGATGGTTTGAAATCATGCATAGCCCACAACTGGCCAGGCATACTTGCAAGCTAAAAATCTTGAAGTAAACCGACTATTAACTGTACATTACTACCAAAGTCTGCTAATTAAATAGCTTATTTCAACAGTGAAGAGCACTTTGCAGTTAGAACTACACAAAAGGGTATGTTGTTTATAAATAATTACTGTACTCCTCAAAAAGCAATTTAAAGCCTCAAATAATTGTATTACTTTATAACAGGACTGCTGGCAATCTACAAATAAGTGACTACTACAAATCAGACTTACTACACACTTGATTGATTTTGTACCACTATACAAGCTGGTACTCCAGAAATAAGTCCTGTTTTCACGTTTCTCTAGGAATAAGCCAAAGTCAAAGCCAGACAAATTACAGTCTCCAACTTTGTTTAAGAAGTTTTTCTCAACTTCCACAGTCAAGACCTGAACAACCTTGAAAACACTGTTCATTCAATAGACTTTCAAGTAACATCAGCACCATAAGACAGACAAACCTTGGGTGGAGAGGTAAGGGCATTGGCACATCCTTCATAAGCATTGTACATCAATTTTTCCAAGTTCTCCAGATACTGTAGAAGGAGAACAAGCCTAAGCTGGTTGCTACTGTGTCCTTCATCGTTGTCTGCAGTAGTCCACTGGCTAACATCTTGGTCAGGGTTTAACGTATGGGCTGCAAGACTCCTAATAATACCTAAGCATTTTACCAAAACATGGGAAAAAAAAAGTTACCAGAAGTACTTTATTTAAGTGTGTCAAGGCATAGCAATGATCTCTCAAAATCTCTCAAAAGTTAACAATAATTATGCAACTGCTCTTCTGCAATTACATTTCTTGATGTGTCAGTCAAAAACATGCTAAAAATCTATAATCACTGAAAAACAAAGCCACTGCACTTCTTGCCTTGGACACAAAGTTCTTAGCTGCTCAACCTTACAAAAAAAAATCCCATGAAAATAAACTATATTTTTTACATTACCTTCAATTGTTTGAAATGTATCTTGGGCTCTACCCAGAGGAGTTCGTAACTTCGAAAGAACAGTAAACTGAGCTGCTTCCCAAACAGCCCATTGCCAAAGAACAGCATCAGTCTTCAACAGATTACGAGGGATGGTTGGCTGATCTCTCTTATCTAGTCTTTGACAGCTATAGAATAACCTTTCTAACCAATTATCCTTCCTGAAAGAAAACATCAGCATATTAACACAAATTCACGTGGCAACAAGTTTATATTGCACACACTTCAGCCCCCTGTTGCCCTCAAGTCTTTCATATGATTATTTCCAAGCAGCAATGTACATAGGCAATTATGCAAAAAAGGTGTGCATTTGAAGATACTTATAAATACTTCAAATATAAAAGTAAATGACTGAAGGTAAATCAATGTAATTTGTAAACATAATTACAAATTTAAAACTAAATACGGTTTTGAATTGTTTGCTATAAATTCAACAACCATGGATTTCAGTTTTAAAAGCTCTTACCCAGTTCGGTGAGAGTTTCCATACAAAATAAAACTAATGACATCAGAGAAATCCTGTGGGTGGAATGTATTACTTGGAGCTTTGCTCATATGACTTCTTATAGCCAAAGAAATTTCTTGTATTTCTGTGTGGGTACGGTTACTACAGGAAGAGAGAGAGAAAACAACCCATGTTACAATGCACTTGAATACATCAAAAGAAGTTGTGCAAAAAAGTTACACACACACACACACACGCAATGACTGGAAATAAGTATATTCTCTGGTGCTTTCAAAAGTTCAGGCCTGAGACAATTTGCAGGATGTAATATTGCTGAAGCTCTGGATAACATGTACCTTACAAGTATTCATATTTGCTACAAGAAGTGTTGCATAGTTTATCAGATTTGTTAATTACTTTGTGTACTACCTACTGTTCTTAGACCTGCAAAGTAAGAGATAGAAGACACTCCATGCAGCCATACTTTAAAAATCTAAAAGCATGACAACATTCAACTGGCTTTATTTTTCAAATATGTCATTGAAGTTAATTTCAACAACTTACCTCAACACAACATCTAAAGGAATCGACTTCAGAAGTTTTCCAAAAGTTTGTCTTACACGAGCACCACTATGTACTAGTTGAACACGACACACATCAACACATCTGCATCACCAAAAAGGAAAAAGAAAGGTGGTAACATTTCCATTAACAGCATAATTCAAATATTATACAGAATTCTGTGCAAGTACCTTTGTAAAAGGTCATCTGGGAGGGAGGAAGACAGGGCATGGAGACTACTACATGCTTGAAGACAAATGTTCATATCATCCAGAAGGGCTGAATTAAGGAATTGAAAGAAAAAAAAAAGTTATTCTTCCTAGAATTAGGTAATTTATGCATTACTCTGTTTGCGGTAGAACATCTGCATACATTACAGCATAGCTGGCAGGAGACAGAGGCTTCAAGCAAAACTTTTTCATTGACTAGTTTTACTGTAAGCAAGTATATGACTAGTAACAAAGTCACTTGTGATAAATGTACTCATGGGTCTTTTCCGACAGCTGACAGATTAGTCCTTCCTATGGTCCCCATACACTGGCGTTGTACACAATACATTTCAATAGAAAAAAAGGAAGGTGAAGTTGTAACTCCTGGCCTTGGGAAGTTACTGCTCTTGCTAGTATTATGGTGCTAAAAGCATTTGTTCCCATATTTCTGTTTCCAGGTTTTGAAATCCAAAACAAACAATACATCACATTATGGAACGGTTCCACTGCTTTTGATAAAATATAATGCAATCTTACAAGTAAGATTTGGCACATCACTGACATTTTTGGTAGATGCTTTTCACAATTTCACAATCACAAATTGTTACTCAAGGACAATAAATTGTTTGCATAAGTAATAGGTAGGGATGCACTTGAGGAAAAATACAGGAGTGTAAGTTTTTGTGCAATACAAACTGGAAGCCTACCCAAAAGTAAATTAAACAACAAGTAGTTACAGCTATCGGTGGTATATGACATGGTCACTTAATTATGCCAAGTAAAAGACAGTTAAGTAAAAATATGTGATATCTTACTGTTTGCCAAAAGTCCTTTACAAAATTTATGAAAAGATGGGAGAGAAAATAACGGTGCATATGTTTCTGATTTTTTCATCAGAACAGCCACTTCCAAAGCCCATGTCATAAGTAGTTTCCTTCAAAAAACAAAAGTGTTAGTCACTCTTTACTGTTACAGAAAGATATCTTTCAATATAACTTAAACTACTTTACATTACAGATGAGTATTATACCAGAACTCTTTTTTTTTTTTTTTTTAAACAGCAGCTTTTGGAACATTAAAACGCTCCCTAGCTTTCACAACATTTTGGTAATACAGGGTTGTAACTATGGTAAAAGGGTACTACTACTGAACAAAAACCTTTTTTCAGTAAGCTTGGATAGCTCTGCTTTTACTGTATAGATCTTACGATGGCTTCAATTTTTATAGTTTTCATGCCTAAAAATCAGCAGCTACTTTTTCCACAGGTATGTCATTATCAATGTTTCAAATAATAAAAAAACCCCAAATATCTGATTGGTTAAATTTATCCCAAATTTTACAACTAAAATTATCCTGGTTTCTGAATCAAGGCATTCTACTGGTGGGGAAAAAAAAAGCCTCCTGATTAGTAAGAAAACGTTAGTTACCTGGTATCTTGAGTAAGGTTATCCTTCTTAAGCAGTAGCCCCAAAAGGTTTAGTATGATTGAAAAATGTTTTTTTGTTGCTGTGGTTACAGTACTTATAACTGCTCCATCAAACAGAGAGGGAGAGGAAGAGCTGAGGCTACTGGATATGAAATGGTCGTGCCTGAAAAGGCAAGGAAAAACATAAAATATAAACCCACCCCAAGAATAGGGGTACTTCCTTAAAGTATACAGGAGAGGGGAAAAACAACAACAAGAAAAAAAAACAAACAAATGAAAACAACCAAAAAACCCAGCAGCAAAAGTTAACATGGTTACTGTGTGGGTGTACATTCTGTCAAAACCCAGGTGTTCTGATCCCTAGCCGAAAACAACAAAGCGACAATTTGACATCAGTCCATGCAGCCCCATAACCTGGTTTCAACTGTGGCTGGTATCAAATGCATAGTGAAAAATCACCAGAACCAAGAAATGGGTAGAGTAACAGTTAAACTAGTATATTCCCCTACTTCAGCAACATTTTGTAGTAATAAGTTCCAAAGTGTGTTTAAATCTGTTGTTTACATTTCATTACCTCTCCTAGATCTCACAGTAAGCAAAACAGTAAATAATCTTTCCTTATTTACTTCAGTAGAGTTCTCCCTCAGTTATCTCTATTCAAACACAAGACTTCTAATCTGCCTTTGAATAAAATGCCAAATTTTAAGCCAGGATATGCTTTCTTGGCTGAGATACAGACTCCCTTCAATTAATGAAAGTAAAAACTGATTAGGGAAGTTGGAACAAAAGCTTAATTGTAATAGCTTATTTATATTCATCCCTTCAACAACATAATCTATTCAGATCAGTCCATCCTAGTGCTCTTAAAATACTGATGAATTATTAATCTTCATACCTGGAACAGTGTGAATATAACGTATAGAGTACTGCATACTGGACAGCAGGAAAATGAACTGCTATGTCACCATGAACAATCATCAGATTTTTACTCAGTAGTGCAAATACAGTCGGTGAAAGGGCCCACATCTAAAAAACAACAGCAACAAACAAACATAATAAACAGGACCTATTTTTAAGTGTCATTTCCACACCATTAATTATTGTGTTTTGCTTCTTCCCATGGGAAATAATTTAACTCACTTTTCTGACCATAATTGCAACTATTTTCTTTCATCTTTTTAAGCAACCTGTTCAAAGCAGTTTACGTCTTTATTTGGAAAGGTCTGAAACCAAGGTTTTCATATGGCTGATATACCACCAGAGGACAACCTAAAGCTGCTTTTATTTGTCTTGATTTTCAAAAAGAATTACTATGACTATCTTAGAATCAATCCATTAATAACCCTGATAAGATGCTCCTCCCTAGAAACTGTTTTTCCTTATGCACCAACTAGAGACACAATCCACCTGTTCAGTTTCCCCAAAGTTTCAATACTAAAGTTTTTCTACTAACATCTTAGGAAACAAATATGATCATTTTAATCATACATGTGCGCACTAATAGTGAAAGACATTACAGTATACTTTAAGTAAAAAATTGTTTTTAAACTTGTACAAACTGTATCTGTAGAGTTTTTACTCACCCCAATTAATGAGTTTTTAGCATTTCCAATAGTACTTAGAGCACTGAGGTCAAATATAACAATAAACTTTGCATTATCCACATTGAGGATACGCTTCTTGAAAGAGTCATGCTGGATTTCAGAACAGGCATCAGGAAGATGTAAACTATAGAGAAGACTATTCAGAGCACAGGTCATTTCTCCTAGAATCAACCTATAAGCAGTCTCCAAAACAGGAATGTTCTTCAGGCTCAGTACGGCTTGGTATACAGCAAGGGCTGCTGCAACAACCTTGAGATTATAAAATAATTACAGTAATCATTGATTAGCATGAAATCATAACATATATTCATCACCAAAACTGAATTTAAAATTATGCTTCATTATCTATGAATAGCCTAGTCTGATACACATACCTATCTCCAGTTTTCTATAATTAAGTACTACTTACTTGCAGAATCTGTTAATTGCTTTCCAGATCATCCACACAACACACCCGACTATGAAAGTCACATCAGCTAAGGACTTCCCTATCTGGTACAATGTCCAGCCAACCAATTCCTTATCTAAATGCCAAAACCAAGGACTAGCTGCATCTGCCTTTTCAGAAGTTTTATAGATATGCAGTTAGATTAAAAAAAATATATTTAAGATGAACAAAGTTTTACAGCTTAATAAATATATTCTAGGCAATACATGAAGGCTGTTGTAACACCTGCAGAAGTCACTTACTCTTACCTCTTTCTCCTTATGATAACGAAGAACAAGTAGTTTAGACTCTGGTATAAATAATTTCTCTACAAACGACGATGGTAGTTTTGTATTTATTTGTTCAACAATCTGGGGATAAAAGCCAAGATGGTAAGCATCCTCACCTGAATTAATTTTTATTAGAATAGATTATTTAAGATTAATTTAAACACTGTTTTTCTAGCTTATACACACTGTATCTAGAAAAAACAGCTTCCCAGCAATGCAAGTACGTTGTATTTGCTTTCCCAAATTCACATTCAGAGAATTAGTTATTTTCAGGCTTTAACAGCACAGCTGAGAGCTAAAAGTTGCACAATTCATTTAGATCAATGCAGGTTTAAGAGTCTGTGGCCTACACATGGAGCTATATATATTGACGAAGTCTGATTTCCCACATCATGGCATCAGTAGATAAATAGAACATATTATGCACTAAGATTCTGAAATTCACCAGGTGGTGTGGTGTTATCAACTGCAGAGGCCAGAGAATGGCACTGTCCAACAGTCAAGCCAGACAGGGTGGAAAAAACAACCAACCACCCCTCACCAAAAAAACCCAAACCAAAACAAAACACCACCCCACAAACCACAAAACATGAATGCTCAGGCTAAAACTAAACGCCATGATCTACAAGCCAAATGCATAAAAAAAGCTAGCAGCAGATGCTTTACAGAAAACACAAGCATTTAGAAGAGGAATTTCTTGCTTCTGATCAGGAAGGGAAGAGTTTTGAATATTTAGTACACACAGAAAAACACCCAAGCTTGCTCAGAAAATAGTATTTTCCAATGTGAAAACCACAGTAATAAAAATATGTACAAACCAGTGTCAACAGATTCAGAACTGAAATGATATAATCCGTGCCACAAGTCCGACAGTTTTCCATTTGATCTAATCCATACGTGATGACCATGTCACAGTGTATGGTCATGCTTGGATCTAGGCTGCCAAGTAAAACACCAACACACTCATTGGCAGCTGTAAGTACAGCTTCAGAAAAGAATACTTGGTTCGCTGTAGTCACACATCTCATTACTCTGTACAGCACCTGGAAAATTAAAAACACACCTAAATTAAACTCCATTAAAAAAAGAGTCAAGGACCGCATGGTATTTAATAATATTCACATCCATTTGATATCCCATCCATTACCTACTCTGCAGCTTGGTAAATTCTGTCAAAAGAATATTCTGAATAATGCACATCATGGCACTACAGAAGAAAAAACAAACCTTCAATTGCCTGGTTTCCTACTCAGTTAAAAGCCTAGAAAACCGAAATTCATTATTCAGAATTCTGTTCAGTTCCAACTGATGTCAACAGAACTCCTCTTGTAAAAGACAGATTAGTGCTCTTTCTGAGCTTTTGTCACAAGAAGCCTCTGCAGATTAAGACACAAGTTACATCACTGTCCTGGCTTTCATTGGAAAACCCATACACTTATTTACCCAAGAAGTTTTGTCCCTCACAGAATGTCGCAAGGGCATAAATTCCAGTTGTGCAGCTCACGCAGCAACAAGATTCTGACTGCTAGCATTTTTTTTTTTGATCATCCACATCCTCTAGAGTTCCTGTTACGGAAGTGTAACAGCTATTAGCATATTATATAATATTTATTATAAGTTTACACTATCCCATCCTATACTTTAGAACAAGTGGACTTTGCTATCAGATTTGCTAGATACAATTTCAGCATAGACTAGAAACCCCTACGTTTTATAAATACAAACTTGTAATTTGAGTTCAGTTTTTATACTGTCATAACAATCTGAATAAATGGTAACATTATGGTTACAGACAGGTAACACATGCATAATCCTAGCTACATGAAATTAAAACACCTAAAAAAAGCTAGTTTATGCTGTATGACTCCCATGTGCTGCTATCACAATCTATACCCTAATATTTAATAAAATTCTTCCAGTATGTTTCTTTAAGAAAATACATTTCCTCAAAGCTGAGCATATATATACATATTCATGTAAAATTCACAAAACCTAAACAAACTCAGCAGTGAATAGCATCATTATTTGGTGATAAATTACGTCAGCAGGAAACGAGAAGAAAAACTTGAATTCTTACATCAGTTACATATGCTTCTGTAATTGGTGGCCCTCTAATTGGGCTGAAGCGTTCCCCAATACTCCTCACCACAGTACTGAAAACCCGAAGCAGCGCAGCCAGTTTAGGTAGTGATACCGAAGGAGGAGGAATATCTTCATCTACTGATTCCCCTGAAGCCACATGGCTGAGGTCCTACAGTACAAAAAATGTATATATCAGTACATAGCATTAACAGTTATAATACATGCATAAAAGATCAAAATATGAGATGGAAAATACTTCATCTATTTTCCAGACATATTATAGGTACTATCCTCTGTCTCTAACTTCACATACATAAGATGGGAGATAGACACAGAATGGCAACGAGCATGTCACAGACCAGTAAGGAGATACTGTTCGTTAGTTTAGCGACTGAAACAGTGTATGCAGACTGTATCTTGTAAATTAAAACAGAAGTTTATAATGTTCCCGGCCCCTGGAACAGGATCATCCATATTGCTGCTGTCACAACAGCTGTCTGCAAACTTTTACCACTCTCCCAAACAATTCCCATCCACAAATTGAGTCAGGATGTTTGAGTGGCTATTCCCATCACACTGTTTACATGCAGCTACCTTGATCTGGAGATCCTGAGTTTACTAGCAGGGTACTTCATGCCAGCTGGCATCAGTGCCTGGGAACATTCCCATAAGTGTTGATCTCATTACTATAGATATAGCCTTGGTCTACCCCACTGCGAGATAAACACACACTAGCTGGAATCACCTCCTCCATGGTTTAAGTTAACACACGTTGTCTTAAAACTCTTCCGTGACTAAGAATACACATGTTGTCCAGTTCAGCAGACAAGCTGATAAGCAGCAATTTACTGCACTGACTAATCACTTTCAGCCGTGCGCCTACAGTCGCAGTAGTGCAGGTTTCTGTGGGTTTGACGCTGCCAAAGAGGTCTATGAATCCTAACTCTTAAAGCTGTACCTTTGTGTATATATAGGTACACCAATAAAATCAATTTCTTTCTTCTGCTTTGAGGGAAACAGACTATGCTGGAAATACGATTTCATCTATAGGATCTGCATGTTAACATACATAATATAGCATAATCTACTTATAAGCATATATACATATGAGCACATATACCTTAAGACAACACTCCCCCCACCAAAAACCCCAAAACTTCCTTTATTGACACCGCCAGATAAACTCTATGCTCTGTTAACTAAGCAAAGGTTACAAAGTCAAAATCAAATATGTTAAATTAACATACTTTAGTTTTCTATCAGCTCCTGGTACATGATTTTGTGCACAACATAATCTCATAAAAAAAAGAAAAAAGACATTTACCATTAATCTAAGAATCCCTCTCCCTGCAGTAGTCACTACTTCTAAAAAATTTCTGAAGCTGGGCAATTAAGAGAAAATACCAAAGAAAGACTGCAAAATGTCTTCATTGCAGTTTTTTTTAAAATTAAGGCATTCCTGCTTGGTTAATTGTTTTCATAACATTATATTGTCAATCAACAACGGCTGAAAGCCTGGTTATGATACTGTTTAAGTAGTTCATGAGGATTCGTGTGGAATTGTCATTGTACATGCCATAACTGTACTCTGTAATTTGATCCCATTTTCCCCAGGAAAACCATATAAAGTTATTTTCTACAAGTGTAATGCCATCCATAAGAACCACAGCTGTGGATTTTTTAAGAAATCTGTAACAGTTAACATGGTATATACCATAAAGTCTCATTTACCTCAGCGTAAGCTTCCATATCTTCTAAAAACTGACCCAACAGCGTGGTAGAAAAAGTAAGATCAGCCACCCAAAAGGGCTCCAAACTCTGCAGCCATCCTGTATAAAAATACCAGGGCAATTAAAACAGGGAAACAGGGTAACACATGAAAATTAAATTTTAGTTGCATATTGCTGAGCTAAAAGTTGCTAAGGTAGAGAAAGTCACCTGCATGAAAGCTTTTACATAAGTTGTTTTTAAAATAAATATAAACTTCATTTTCCTCTTTTGTCCCTTTGACAAATCCATTTTAAGGTTCAGTCCTGTCCCATGGCAGTTAAACATTAAGGACAGAACCTAGGACTGACACAGGAAACATAACAGACTTGCTGTGAATAACTCCAAGACAACTGCTATAGCTATACGAAAAAGTTTCCAGTTTCTTAAATGCCAGTACAGTATCTTTACCACAAGGATTCTTTGTAAGCACACAGGAGAAAGCATTCTTTCACAGAGAACATATTAAGATGTATAAAATTATTAAAAATTGTTTAAAACTTACACGAAACAATTTAGGTTCAAATGTAGCCTGAATAAAGCATCCCATTTTTCCAGATATAGCATAATATGGCAAATGCAAGTTTACTAAAAATTTGGAACAAGGTCTCTTGTTACATAGCCAGAAACTCATTTTGGTTTTATGTCAATCTCCATGTCAGTAGGACCAGACTAGTGTAAGTAAACCCACATCATCTGCAACCCAGTGGACTATATTAGTGACTCTTTAGCCAAACTTACCAGACACCTGCTGCGTCAATGAAGGTTTCTGAGTGTGATCTATATGCCACCCAACCAATATGTCCACTGTGTCCTGGAAAGCGATTTTGAAAAAAGTTATTTACCCATTTTGCTGCACCAGCATTTATGTGAGTAAGGAAACACAGAGGATAAAGTAAGCTTACCCTAAAATTGGTGCTGAAAATGTGTGGGTAGCATCGGGACACCAAAAGGATGCACTTGACACATTTGCACAGTAACTCTGGTGTATCCACATTTTCTAGAATGGACTGCAAGCTGGTCATCACAAGCTAAAAAGTAAAGCAAAGCCACTAGACATAACACTTCATTAAAACGACATACAAAAAAGTTATGATATTAGACACAGATTTATTCAGTGTTGAACACTTTTCAAACTACTCTGACTCAAACAACAGAAGCATCTTAATACTCTTTCTGCAGGAAGAAAAAAAAATGTAAAAAGCATCACATACTGCATGAAAATAATAATTTCAAGTGGGCATTTGTTTGAAATATGACAGTCAGGTTCAAGGCTTGGGGACACCACATTCTTTAATTCTTCAGCCACAGAACAACTAGTTGTTTTAAATTCCCGTTTCTCCTGCTGAAGTTTTTTGGCTCTGTAAAGTAAATATTACATTGGAGCACAGACCTGGATGTAGTTGTTCTACACCCAAAATACAGACCCTAAAACTTGAACCAGAGGGCCAGATTTGTCTGCATACATCCTACATCTAATTACAATTCAGGTTAGAAATTGTAAATAGGAGGGGTAGCATAAAGTAATCAACAGGTTGGATTTTGTGTACCACTCCACTTGAGTTCTCTTTTTGGTCACAACAAGGTTCTTCCTCTTGGATCTGCAATATATACTAAAAAGTCACTTCAAAATACGTATCATCCTACAAAGGCTTGACATTCCTTTCCAATGTAATCAGAAACAAATAATTCCTTTGGTCAGAAAGTTCCCTCCCAGTTATTATATTTACTATGTTAACATATCATTACTTATTGTTCATTCCAGTTTAAAAAGTTGATTCAAGCATTGCACTGGAAAAAATCATTAATAATCCTGTTTTAACTTGTAGTCTTACCGGCATCAAAGATGAAAAGGCTTTCTTTTCTCCTACAGTCTCTAATGCTTTGTAGGTTGCACACAAATAAAGAAGTTTAACTTCATCTTTTGTGGATGAGCTGAATTTGCTAAAAATCCATTTAAAGATCTTCTCAGCCTCGTAGCTCAGAGAAGCACAAAGAAGGCCAAGACAGCATGCTCCTTCCTGTCTCAGTTCTTGAAGCAGTTTGCTACTGTATTTTTGGGGAGGAAAAAAAACAGTAGGATCTCCAGACACGACAGCAGAACACAAGAAACCACGAACAAATTAAAATATTTCCTAAAGCAGAAAAATATATGCATGAATGAAGCTTCTTCTCTCCTACTTAATGGCAGCAGTGATGAAACTAAAATAAAAATAACCTGAAAAACTCTGTGAAATATTTTTTCTATGGAATACATCAACTTGAATAAAAGCATGCAACAGATAAGCCATTCTACTCGCGACACTACCCAAGGAAAAAAATTCTTAACATACAACTGACTTTGGATAATAACACTGAACACCAAAAATCCCATCGACATCTAAGCTCCCTCTACATATGCTCTTAGTAGGATGTAAATTAATTAAATCAGGTTGTAGAAAACAATCCAATTTGCAAGCTAGACAACCACAGCAGCGTACTACTACACCCAGGTGATTAAACATAGCTGAGACAGACTTCATATTACCTACAACACAGAAGCCACGCTTGTGCATTCAAATTGTCTCCATGTGAAGTGTACTTTAGACAGTCTAACAGTCCTGTTGATGTGCCTAAGAGTCTTAATTCTCCCCCAGTTCAGTCTTGTTACTGCAATGTCACACCCATGCAAAATTAGTGAATTAATTTCTTTCAGTCTTTCCCCCCTCCGTTACATTTCTACACTGAAATCCAAACTTAAAACTGAAGTTATTTTTCCTCTTTAAAACCTTCAAACCGTTTAGCTTTTCCAGCTTACCTTTCATTGAGTACATCATGAATGGCAGTCAGGATATTATCCAGTTGTTTAATTAGTACCTATAATACAGGATATATAAAAGCATAAGCACAATAACGGCACGATAACTTCTGCAAACTACGTCCTGTTTACACCCACATTAAAAACACCACTGCCAATTCTGTTTGCCAATAGACTACTATTATGCTTCCCACAGCCACTGCAGACAGCATGAACTATATTAAGCAATACTGCAATATTATCCTACATGTTATATTTCATATTTATTTACACTACCCACAAAAATACACTGGCAGCCTGCTATCACTGTTTGTTCTAAGTTTAGTTCTTGCTGATAAGATTACATCACAAACATAAGATTCACCATCCAGCTCACCAGTAGCATCTACTGAAGACCTAGTCTCCTATACTTATAAACAATCGTATCAGCAGAATATTTAATTGATCAGATAGCAGAATCTGAAGTATTTTCTCCTTAGGCAATCCAGACTCTCAGAGAAACAGAGTATTATTCTGGGGAATGAAAATTATCGATGAACTGGTGCTTCTCAGTAAACATAACCAGAAATACTTGTTTTGCTAATATGCACTAAAGAAACCCAACACATCAGTTAATCGAGTTGTAAAATACTACATTAGCTGCAACTGTGTATAAGATGAAGTAGTCTTCTTGACAAGTTAATAAAAGCTTTGTTCTCTTTTCTTCAGAAAGATATTAATCTTCAGCACCATGGACATTATATAGTTTTTGTTGTTGAGTTTTGAGTAACATCACTCTTTTGGGGGTAGAAGTGGGGAGAAAAAGAGGTTCACATGCTTGATTCCTCAAGAAGTCACAAGGACATTTTAAAAATGTGGCTGGTGTTTGCAAGACGTTACAAAAGAGACGGGAGAAGGCATCTATACAACTTAGGAGCTGGAATATTATGTCATTACATGACAATGCCACTGCCTGGTGACTTTTATTACTTTGTTGAACACACATTTCAACCCTGAGAATGAAGAGAACTCTGCTAAACTGCACTTAATACTGTCAAGATCTGCAGGAGCTACTGCTAGGTTAAATACTGTCCATTAAAAAGTTTTAGGCTTGACATCGTGGATATCACTTGACATACGGTCTTGTTCTCATTGGCAAGCTGGGAGAAGTTTAAAGAAAAGTTTCTCAGTGAAAAACTTTTAACATTCTGATCACTAACAAAGTTTGTCACCACCGAGTTAGATATTTGACTGGCAGTTCCAACAGGGTCTGATATGCCAATGAACTTAAATAAAATGCAGTTACAAAAAAAAAAACCTAGGGAAAAAATGCATTGAGAATAATGGAAGTAAATAAAAAAAACAGCCATGGAATAATTGTGGAAAGCATTTACTCCCCAAACCCTTGTACAAACAAGGATTTAGTTTCAGAGGAAAGCTGAAGTATTAGCTAGGCTTGCACATGGTCTGCTTATACCTAGGTCCACAGAATAGGTAAGCCTCAATATTTAAGTGTCATGACTTTTGGAAAAAGAGCACAATTACCATTGAAAAATTAATACATAACGAGAGAATGAACCAACTTCTTATAAATATGGATAAATGTATAATTCACAACCGAAAGGTTGCAGCACTGCGTGTAAATGAGCAGCACAGTATTAAACCATCACTTCCTGCTTTTTTAATACTTGGAGAACTCCTAAGCTCTCCAAAACAGTGAAGGAGATGTGTCAGATTAAATATTCTTAATACTGCACTTCAAAATAAGTAATATTAAAAACGCATACCCACAGTGGGATACTTCCCCCCCCAACCCCAAATCCTTAAGAATCACCTGAGGACACTAAAGAGTTCAACAACCCATTAAAAAACCCAAAGATCTAATGAAAACAAAGATCCTTTTGTTCTATTCCCCTAAAAGGGAATACACATACAAAGGTGTTTAGCTGGAAAGCTGAGTTAACTCTAAGATGAGCTATTCACAAGACTGTAGAAACATCTGTGTATTTTGTTTAAAATACAGAAACAGTTCTTGAACAAGACAACAATACATTTTACTTTTCTCTACTTCCTTGTTGAAGAATCCAGAGAATATTGCTAAGATGAGGCAAAAAGCCCCATACACATACCTTATTTATTGCTACAGTGCATGACTTCAATAGTTTGCTTTAAGGCAATGTGTCCCAAGGAATCAAGCAATAACAAGTTTCCTGAATGCTGGAAAAAGGGCAGGCAATCCAGAAATACACTTTCCTTTGTTGTGGAAGGAAATTCCCTGTATATAAGATATTCCTTGCAGATATTTCTCAATACTCAGATTTTTAGTTAGTTTTATAAAACAAGAAATACTCCAGTGCTACAAAAAAGAATTACTAACCAGTTTATTATCTGGTTGCTGGATGAATTCTTTCAATTGCTTTACAGTAGCCAGTCTTCGGTCTCTGTCGTCTTCCCGAGTAATCCTCCGAAGAAGATTTGACAGTCGAGACTCGTCAGAATAAGACAACGATCGCTCTGAAGAAGAAAAGGCAATTATTTCTTTCCTCTACAGCATTTGATCAATAGTATCTGTATAGTCTGAAATGTGTATTTGTGGACTCAATAAGTCATAACAGTAATTTGAGAAAAAAGTAAAAAAAAAATCCTGATTTGTTTTAAAGCTACTATAAGAAAAATTAAACGTAAAATCTAAGTTAGCTACTAAAATATTTCATTTCTTCCACTGGACAGCCCAGCACCTGGGTAAAATTCATTCAGAACTAAGCAGAACTGTTTTACTTCTACACAAAAACCTGGATTTGGTTCCCTTCTACATAAATGGACCTATAAAAAGGTGGGGGTGTGGTAAGGTTAAATCAGATTTCTGACTGAATATATAAACAAAAATAATTCAACAAATAATATTTAAAGAAAACCTTGTGGAATAAACAAGCTGCTTCTTGAAGCAAAGAACCAAATTTAAGCTCAAGCATCTACCAAGAAACAGGATTTTCTCCACCATTTTGCCAGAAGAACTAAGATTATGAGCAGTTCTCTGATAGCTAGCAGGGTTCTGCTTTGAAATGGAGAACAGAATGACTCTTCCTTTATTGATGAACAAAAGTATACAGGCGTGTAGGGGTGCAGCGGCTACCGAATTAAGTGGATAATACAAGAGAATTAGCATCTTCCAAAGAAAACATTTCATTAAAGTTGACCAATAGCACTATTGATACCAGTGAAGGTCACAACTCTACCTGATTTAGGTACCAATTACAATGAATTTGCATGAATAATTCAATTCCCTTATTTGCAAAAAAGAAACAAAGTTTCTTTTGAGAAGTTTAACATTAGATGTTTCACAGTGATTAAAATTAGAGGTTTCATGGAACATGATGGGTTTTTTTTAGTCACCAAGCCTCTTATAAGAACACCCAAGACAACTAAAGGCAGCTTTTTTCTCCAGTATGTTACACATCAGTCATCTGATGGGAGCAGCCATAAAGGCAGCCTGGTTATAATGGAAAAATACTGACAAATGATGGGAACTGCAGCCTTGGAACCTGGAGCATCCTTGAAGGGCAGCTGGGCACCTAAGAACCTGAGACATCCCGAGATACCCTTGATAAGCACAAACCCAAGAAAATGCAGCAACAACCTTATTGTCTAGAAAGGAGAGAAATAGACTGTAATGGTGGAAAACATCCTCGGAAGGCAGGATTCTGCAACAGCTACTGGCTGCTCCAGCTGGAAAGAGAGACTGGGAAAACAAACATTGGTCTGAGAAAATAGAAAACAGCACCATCTATTGCCTGTTCCAGGTGAAAAACAGTAGTTAGTAAGAGCTGCTGGTGGCTCCAAGGGGTTGCATCCTAAGAGCCCTTACGTCTTAACAATAACTCGCTTTCCACCCAAAATGAAGCTTCTCCCCAAGAGCTCCCCCTGCAAAGACTTCACTATGCAAGATCTCCTGGACAGACTGGACCCGTGCTGGGAACACCCGACTGACTCCAGGTTCCGTGATGCAGATCATCGTTGAAGTTTTTCTGTCACCAACTGGCACCACTCCTAGAAGGTCTGGTGAGTGCTGTACCAGTAACACTTTGAATAGTGTATATATATAGGTGTGCATGTAAGTAAAAAATCCTAAGTATATACTTGCTTTACTAGTGGTAATTTGTAGTAACTTGTAATGAAGAAATTTAAGAAATAGAGAAACCTTTGTGTACTTGTATATTACAAAATCCTATGAACCAACCCACAGGCCAGTAAGTCTTATAGATCATCATCTACAGGACAGCATGTCTTCTGTATTAAAATCATGAAGAATGTTCTCAACCTCATGTCTTTATTTTTTACATTTTAAAAGAGTATGAATAAAATAGGCTTTGATGATCTGTTTCTTGCCAGGCACCAGTTTAAGCAACTCATTTTGAAGACACCTGACATTCTGAAGGATTAGGCAGGCTTAGCAAACATTAAAATAGCAGTAAGAGTCTGAAGGATTGAATCTACATTTTGTTCCTAGCTAGCACAACTACACAAGACATGTCGAGATGTTACCTGACAGGCATGAAAAGCACCTGTTTTAAGATGTCACTGATTTTACAGAAGACTAAGGCATACGTATCCATTTAGGAAGAACTAAGATTCTTGCCCCTTGCTTTATCTAGAAACCAGAGTCTTCAGTAGTGGACAAAAAGACAGATGTCTGGTGGGAAACATACAAGAAATCATGAATAGCAAAGACACCTTTTGAAGAAGTATCTGAAGTCTTCCTGAGTGATGGTACCAGACTAATAGTGACAATCCCTGCTAGATGATTGCTTGCATCTGAAGATCTCCTTGTATTTCTGCCCACAGCTGAGCTAGCAACTGTAGTCCAAGGCTTACCTGCCAACAGTTAATACACTGCCAAACTTCAGAAAGATGGACCTAGTGCAGTTACTGACCCCAAAAATATATCAACCCTGGAGAAAAAAAGAAAAGGACTACCAGGAAGAATGCAGCCTGCCCATGGGTGTGCCATGCCTACTACCATTTTTTTTAAAACCTGGACAGTAGTAGGTCACCAGACCAAGGAAAAAAGGAAATTTTTTTGAGAGTTCAGATACAAAACATATGCAAACAAGAATGAAAGTTCTTTTAAAGCTGGGTTACAATGGAAACTAACACAGACCACAGTACACAAAAAGCACAACTGCGATCCATCAATGATTCCATGTAAAAACCCTTCTGCTAGGGAAGTAGTTTTCTACATTACTGAATGTATCTTGAAAACTTAAGCTGAACCAAATCTACACATGCTTATTTCACTATTAGACCATCTACATATGAAGCCTCTCAAAATAGCAATTTGAATAGGTTGTTGAATAATTAAATGCATTGGCCACCCCATACCACAGTCCTTTCCAAGACAACAGATGTGCCTCATGAGAAAGAAAACTGTTCTACAATATTCCTAGGGTTGTACTCTACCAGCACTAACCTGGACCAGAAACACACAGCACACATTTCTGTCACTCCCACTTCGCACTGACCTCTGCCACTCAGCGAGCGAATGGGAGGCTACACCAGCACAGCTGAGTAAGGTCACTAGAAACTGCTCTTGAAGGGCAAACCAGGATGCAGTGGTTTGGAAATACTGAAAAATATTTTTTGTAAATAACTTTTTATAAAGATATTCTAGGTCTTTGTAAGGTCCCTAAAAAAGTTCCCCCTCCTGTCCCTAAAAATGCTGGTTGACTCTTCAGTGTTAGATGAAAAGTCAGCAGTAACTATAAGCCTTGAATTACTTAAATCCACAACTTGCAACTTATTAGTGTTATCTTCCCTGCATTTATCTTTTTCTTTGTAATCTCTTCATGGAAAACTGTAATTTGTTTTGAAATACAGTTGCACTGTGCTACATACAAAAACATCTTAAAACCAGAACTGTATAAATAAAACTAACACCATCAAGGTTACTGCTATGAGACACACATTTAACTGCTGCCAGAACAAGACATACTGTTCAAAACTCTACTAAGAGCAACTTTTGTTTTTATTAATATCTGATGAACATTGGCATTAGTCCCTAAGAGTGTGAGCTGTCTGTTGAGCCATAATCATAACTTAAAGATAAATAAAAGAAGGATAAACTAATCAAGAGCATGACTGAAGCTATACTAATCAAATCACTAGTTAATGAACACCAGTATGACTTCCACTTCGTGAAAAATCCATGAGGTCTCAGCCACATGCTAACTCACAGAAGACAACTACTGTAAAAATTGCTTCATGTACACATAAACAAACAAGAAAATATAAAAAAAGAAAATAAGATCCTGTTGCAACATAATCTCACTGTATTTTGAACAAGACATGAAAAATCAAAATGACTTGCTGAAACCTACAAACAATTACAAAGACAACCTAATTAAAAAGGAGAAACTCTTGAAATCTGACATCTAGAGGACAGAATACAAGTCACAGGCAGGGTCTTCAGTCATCCAAAATTATAGTTCTTAACATTTTAAGGATTAAAGAGGTACTCACATACGTAGGAGGCCAGTTTTAATTTTCTGCCAGTACTAACAGTAAATTCACGCACTAGCCCACTACCGAAAGTATCATTTACACAGAGCTCTCAATTAGACAATTCTCTGTTTCCTCCACAGACATAATTTAAGACACTAAAAGGACTGAATAATTTTTAGATCAAGACACCAGAATGGTATTATAAATCTTGAAATTAACCCATTCCAAAGATCAGGCTTCCGCAACACTCATGTCATCACTTGCACCTCAGTCCTTCCACCCAGAAAGCACACAACATTCTTTTTTCACCTTTTGTCACCTCTGAAATAGAAATTCCTGAGGAGAAACACCGTGTCCTCATATGTTTATGATGTGGCTGGTATAAAGCAGTAACAGTTTTTGTCAGTGGCTCCACTACCACTTACACTAAGTGATGCAATAAACAACAGTGCTCGGTCCTAACAAAGTTTCTATTTTCATTCAAAAGTCCCTGGAATTTTTTTTTTTTTAACTATGATTTAAACCCAAATAGCAAAAGCACAAGTCCAGCATTCTTGCACCCTCCTGCAACTCCAGATTCCCTCTCCTTGCATCTCCCAAGACCCTGCCCACATTCTTATGATGCCTCTGGTTCCCCCCTGGCTTCTAATCCTCAGCTGAGCAAGAGGGAGCATGAATTGTTGCTGGTTCAGGAGTATGCATCTACTAGTGACTAACCAGCTGGTTTGATGTGATGACTGGTTGACCTGCAGGCCAGTGAGAACAGGTAACGGCTGAGCTCATTGTCACGGGTTTTCTCACACTAGGACTCATTAATAAACAACTTTTCAACAAACCAAAGAGCAAATTCTCCTCCTTGGAGCCCTCGAACTCTTAGCCAAATCTGGTTACCCTGAATAAGGGTTTAAAACTTATTTAAGGGAAACGGAAAGATTGACAGCATAAGCCATAAAGTCAAGAGATGTGCCTAACCTATGGAGGAATGCTCAACACAGGGAACAGTAAATACAAGATGAGTGTTTCCATCAGCATCATCTAATCATATATCACAAAAAAATATCTGTATAGATTGCCTAATCATAGTGAACTTCTTTTCATATTCTGAACACAAGAGAGATTGCTAGAAGACATCCTCTTTTCCTATAAGTCTGTGGTATCCTTACCCTGTGATTTCCTCATGTCTTTTGTGGCTAAAGCACGATTCCCATGCGGAACACTTGTAAAATCAGGATTGGTCACATTGTTAACTCTCAGCTCTTGCCCCAACGACTTCCGACCATAAGTATTTTCCCCAGATCCTCCATTGACACTGTATCCACCTGTGGAAAAACCAACATGAGATTAAAATGGGCTATCAGACCATATATTTAGTAGGGTAGTATGTTACGAGTTATTCTATTCATATGCAAATTAGCAGCCCTATGCTCTACCACCTTCTTTAGCTTCCTTTCTTCACATGAAAAAATGTTTTGTTATGCCCTGCAAGTTTCCAGGTCACATATTCAGAACCTAATCAGTCTTTTTTTGAAGCATATGAAAATCCCTCTATTTGGGGCAAAAACATCGATTTTGTAGCATTTGGGGGTTTCTTATTATTACTTTTGACCCTGTATTTTACAAGGCCCTTCATGTCAAACTGCTAGTACACATGATTAGATACATTCACTTCCTTGATTCTTGATTACGCACATCAAATTTCCACACTGTTTTTGTTACAAAGGCCACCACATAGGCTCAGTAAAACGGGAAAAAAAAAAAAACCCCGAAGAAAACTTCTCAAAAGCCACAGGTTATTTATATGTACAGATTGAACACCTCTCCCTAAACACACAACAGTCAATATTTTCATACACTAATACTAACGTTATCTTAAATTAAACTCAATCCTACATACTCCCACTCAAGATACACATGGCACATCTCTGGTAACAATAGAAAATCGAGGTAAAACTGTCATTGTGTAATGCAATTACTTTTACTCCTAGACTCACAAGAATTTACATACACAAATGTTAAAACCAAAGATCTCTCTAGTCTGCCACACCACTTTGAGGGGCAAGTTCTTGAGCCTGCCCAATATTTCATTCAATGTATCACAGCTCACTTTTGAGGCAGTTGTGCACACAGCTTTCCAAAGTACCTTTCCTGTCTAAGACAAGGAACAATCAACTAATAAAATTAAATCCAGAACAACATGAGATATGCAAGACTTCTTTCAGAAAAGTTATTTCCACAATTCCACCTGCATCAGTGAAAGGCTGGGGAAAAGGAAAGGTGGCTTTCTGTAAAAAAGACGCAGCCTCCTGAGGCGACAGGATGGATTAAAACAAAAAAAAAAAAAAGTTGAAACATCGAGGTGAAACCAGACTTCAGCAGATGTAAAGACGTCATCTTGAAGTCAAAGCTTTTAACATAAAGAAGCTGTGAACTACCAGCAGAATTTTGTGCATTTCTATACACATGGGACTATCCTACCATTACAGAAAATCCTGTGCAAAGTCTCAGTTGTAATTAGATAATTATAATTAAAATAAAAAAATAATTTTTTATTTGTGTATATTTGGATTTGCAACATTAAACTCAATTTTTAAACATAAACTAGCATGTGTGCCACCTTAATGTTATTTTGTCATAACAAACCAACACTGTCCTATGAAGGAAATTACTTCTAACAGCAATAATCACGAATTCAAAGCAACAAAGATTAGTTTAACTGAATATGTCAGATAATCATGTTTTCAGACCACAAATATTAACTAGCAAAAACAGACATACTACCATATACTACCGGAGCTCTTAAGGTTATTCCATACTTCCCCTCTAGCACATAAAATATCCCAGGGGTTCTGGTTGTCTGCAAAGGCATGTAGTATTCACTATAGCATATTTGACATTATTTTAAATTAAACAAACACAAACCTATATTCTCCCACTGGACATATAGTTGGTACATCTTTGGTAATAATATGAAACACTGTCATTTAATTAAAAAACAGCAGGGCAATCAGGTTTTTCAGCAATAAGGTTGCAAATATTAAATTATAACTCTCCCCAGTTACCTCCTGGTCTGAAAAGTTTTTGAAAATCCTAATATATACAAATGCTATTAATTTCCCTTCAAATGCTAAATCTGACATCAAATAAGAATATGATCAGCTATGTCATCGTTATTAATTTTAGCATAAATATACAGGTACCATGACATACAAATAATAATGCAGTATCTTTTTAGCAGTAAGGACTCCGAGTACATCATAATTACAAATCAAAAGGGAGGTAAGTGTCACAGGGAGAACACCTCATCTATAAGTAAAAAGCCAAGAGCCTTCTTTAAAAACTTCTATCTTCCAACTTCCTTGTCTTGTTCCGAAAATAAAGGGGAGAGATCTAATTGCAGTCTTCCACTAGTTAATGTGATGAGTTTTATAAAAATAAAGAAGAGCCAGGCTAATCTTACAGATACAGAGCAGAAGTACAGGAATCAAGAGTCAACAGTCATAAGCTGCAGCAAGGGAAATTTGAACTGGATATGAGAAAACAATTATTTATCAGGAGAGTGGCAAAGCACTAAACAGGCTGCTTAAGGGACACTGCAGAAACTCCCATCATTGGAGGTTTTCAAACCTGAACAACTCCTAGAAATCATCAAGTTGGAAGTAATTTTTATTATGAGTACCAGAAACTAGGGGAAGGGGGCTGTAGAATCTCTTCTCAAGGATTCTAGGAATTTATGACATGGTTATCCAGGACAGAAAAGCTAGATGTTTTTAAAACGAAAATTTCACGCTGGCAGACTCCAACAGTTTAAGTGAAAAATTTTAGGAAACAAGGAAACTATTCTGTAAGTTTACAAGTTTCTCCAAAAATAAAAATGAACTAGAGAGACCTGGAATTTGATTTTATGGTACAGAATATCCTAATCATCTCTTTTCAAGTCATACCTGAACAAAACAGCATAGTTAAAGTGCTGAGCTAGCAGAGACATGCCCTGTAAGATAGAGTACTTGAGGGAGAGATAAGTGCATTTTTCTTTTCAAATGGCACTTTCCCAACAACCTCAGGAACTACCTTACTGAATTTGTCCAGAACTTACTATTTCAGTATCCTGCCAGTATGTTCTTTAAATTCTAGCACACTTCAAAGTATAAGAATAACCTACTATGGCAATCTGTGTAAAACACAGTAAAGCTCCCCACGTTAGCAGACACTCTGACAAATATACTCACTTTCTAAGCAATTCCTCTGTTAAGGTTAACCAAATCTCAAGGTTCTCAAGGTATACAGATAAACAAATACCCGTTTCATGCTCCTGCCTCCTACTAACAGTACCTAAAAAAACCAACTTTGCAGCAGCACACCCAGCTGTAACTTCCCCTAAGATGTAGCAATTCTTTGCAGAGAGTTAGAGGGCAGAGAAGTAGGGTGAGTGCAAATGCTTTTCAGGTTCCTGAAAAAAACCTCCCACACTAATCTCCCTGTGAGATTTTTGGGGGTTTTCAATCTGGCCTGCCTGAAGATTTATGTAGTCTAAAAAGTGACTCTGCAGGTAAAAAAATCTTCCTATTTGATACCTTGATCTGGCAATTAAAAATATAAAATCAGAATACAGATTTTTCATAAAGATGAAAAAACGTGACTAAATTTTCAGCTGTTTTCTACAGAAAGTATTTCTATTCTAAAAAAAAAAAAAAACAAACCAAAAACCACACACCAGAAAAAATTGTATGAAGCATACATCATGCAATTTATATGAAATCAGATTGAGGCACACAGAGGTAGGAATTCCCATTAATGACAAAACATAGATATGATTCCCAAAGATTCCAGCTCACTGCAGTAAAGCTGCAATAGGTAATATATCAGATTAGCAGCCTGCTTAATCAGGCAGTCCATTTTCAATACCATCAGGACTAGACAGTATTCAGGAAGAAATTACAACTTGTAAACCAGACAACTATTCTTTAGGAAAAAGTGCCTATTCTGTTAATGCATTAAGTCTTCTCTCACATTCTTCAGCTAATGCAACTGCATATTTTTCTCACTATTCATATCAACCACACATTTATTTGATCCCTGATAAATTTCTCAACACAGAGATACTGTGGCAATAACTTGAATCAGTTCACAGTCTTTTTTTGGGGGGAAAAAAAAAAAACCAAACCAAAAAAATAGTTCTCCACCATTTCCAACTTCCTGCCTTCCTCTGAATGTCCCCTCAATTTACACATGAAACAGCAATCTGTATACCTTTTTCTTCATTCTGTATGTCAGTGTGGACTCTGATATCATCGTGTCTTTGTCGAGACACCACAGCTGAATTTGAGGGTTGTAATCCATAGGAGGCAGAACTGCCCCGATCTCTGGATGAAGAGTATTTTAAATTGTCCTGGTCAGCTGATGCACTGTCAGTTCTATAAAGAGAAAAATATTTTTTTTTATGTAGGGATATAACAGGAGTGGGATTCACATTCACTTATAAATGCAACATATTTAAATGACAATCCCAAATGTATTTTTCTGTGTCAAAAAAAAGTTGTAAATCTAACCTGCTTCTTAAAAAGAAACCTTAAATTCACGTTGGCATTAGAATTGACTTAATTATTATCGCAACATGCAAAGGAAATGCATTCTAGTGTGCCAGTGCCTTTTCTCAGGATGTTCTCAAGTCTCTTTTCAGGTAGATGCCTACATAAGGAAAAATGACTTCCCAGAAGTGAAAAGTAAAATACAACTAGGTATAGGTATATGCCACAGCTAGGCAATACAGCACCTGCCATTTATGAAAGTCATTACTAATGCACACAAGTATTTACACAATACACTATGGGCTTTATTGAGCAATGTAAAACCACTTATTAGATGGAGGTGTTACTAGTATGTAACTGATAACGAACATAGGAATCACATATTAAGTTTCTGCAAAACAAAAATTGCAAAACAAGAAAACAGGCTTTACCATGGAAAAACCTGGAAATGTAAATTAAGAGCTGTTATCCTTTAGAGTAACTGTTTGCTGATAAGAAGTGAGTTTAAAAAATCTGCGTTAAGCTTAAACCACTCTCATATTAGAAAACTGATTTACAGCCCAGCATAAACTTTTGCAGAAAAAGTTGAAAATTATAAAGCCAATTTCTCACTGGACATACTACGTGATTTCATTTTTTAAAAATACAATAACTTTAATTTACGAAACTTGTGGACATGAGACTTCAGAACTTAAATTCAACCAATGATTTTAAATGCATCCTTACGAGCAATACTGGAGGTTTTACATTAAAACTGGTAAAACAACACCCATCCAAAACACCATAGAATTTTGTTCAGTTCAATTATATCTGGAATCATACTATTCAAATTATTTACAGAGGGCTTTCCCCAAGCAAACTCTAGAAGACCTACTATTTTTATTTTAAGCTTTGGATAGTTCACTTGATTATTTAACAAAAAGCAGGACAGGTTGTTGCTTTTCATTCCTGTAAATTAACTATAATTTGTGTAATGAGAAACATCACATGTTCTTGGAAAAGTCTTTAATTTTTACTTTCCAAGAGAACACTATGATTAAAACTGGTAGACACATTCATAGAAAAGGAGTTGAATACATCTTAAGGCCAAAAGGGAAAAACACAGCTACAATTTTTGAAAAGCAGTTGTTAACTTGAGCTGTCCTGAAGGCTTGCTATTTTCAAACACAGCCCGTCCTCCATACAATTGGAGGAGTAATACCATGAGGGCTGATATTTGCAAAAACCACTGGAATTAAAGACACACACACACACACAGACTTTATTCACTTGAGACAGTTAAAAGACAATATACCACCAATTTGGAACAGGGTTCAAATGAAGAAAATTGTGCGTTTGCCCTGTTCTCACAGTACAAAGTTGACAGTACGTTTGTTTGGCAAATATTATTCCCTTTCGCTCTACTACAAGCAAATTCATCTTCAGATATACAGGAAGACTTTTCCTCATTCAGTGTTCACTGTGGCATCACATCTACTTTTTTGCCGAGCACTTGCTTGGACTATTTCATAAAACAGGCTGTGGTACTCAAGAGGCAAAGCCTTAGTAAGTCTTTCCTCATGACAGTCAACTAAGACTGCAAAAATACAGTTGGACCTTCATCATTCACCTAAATTATGCTGAACAACAACAAAGTTCTGCACTGCACCTCCAAATGGTATGAACTGTAAATGTGCATACACCATGTGCAAATTTTCCAGTCTGCCACAGAGCCCCCAGATTTTCTCCCTGTCCTAAAACCTCAGGAAACTTCCAGCTCACTTTGAGGAACAGCAGAGTTTATTACGGAGGATTCAAATTATTTTAGCCTTCCAATGAAACAGACAAATTTTCAATTGGTAACTGTAAGTACTGGTAGGTTCTCAGTAGTGTACCTCCCCAAAGAGCATTGCTTTTTTTAAGACGATGTGCTGCAGCCTGTATCATCTCCAATTGTCAAGCGTTAAGTCTGAAATTCTTAAGTCTGAAGGCAAGCTGATTAAATGGAACAGTCTAAAAAATTGTATGTGTATCCCAATCAACTGAAGAACTACACGTGTTCTCAGCTAACCTCACTTCCCACAGCACAGCCTTTGAACAATCTGTAAAATTTTCCATTGTGGTAAAATACGTAAGCCTATTGTCTCCCTGGGAAAAACCACAGACTCACTTCATTTTCATTTTGTCTTTGGGAACGGCTTTCTGCAAGCTGATCTGTTCACACTTTATCACCCAAGTAGAAGGTGAGCACAATTTTGTTAAAATATATAACTGTTCTCCAATGTATCAATTTAAGAGACAATAGATCCCACTGAAAACATTGTTCCCACTACAGTAAGTGTGTAGCTTGGATATCTAGCGGTTTCTAAGCTTTCTTTAGGAAGCAGAGAAAACAATGCTTCATAGAAAAGATACTGTTTCCAGAGAACTGGGTTCTGTGGCCCAATGGGCTGCTACAGCCCGCATTGCTTTGAAGGATTTTGAACTGAAATAAGCTTAGAGTAAGACTTACACCAAAAGCAGAGCCCGTCATCTCATGGGCCTGTACATTTCTAGCTGTTCAACACGCACTGTTTCTCAGGCGGGAAGGGAATTTAAGACTTGTACTGTTGCTCCTGCACAGGCACTCTGGGAGTTTGTGGTGTAGGCTCGTCAGGACCCCAGGGATAGGACCCCAGCACCCGTCACCTGTGCTCCCTTACCCAGAACCCAGACGCCTGGGTGACACAGGATGCCGCGGTGCAAACTCACAGTGAAGCACAGCCTGTGTGCACAGGAAGAGACATACAATTTTCAAATCTGTTTCTGAAAAATACCGTTTTTCATGCCAGTAACACGTTTGTGATTTTGAAAGACAACCACTTAGAACTCAAAACGCAGCCACTCTATGAGCAGGTACTTGCCAAAGTCTTACAAATAATTACTTTCTCTACCTGCCTTCAGCCCTTGGAGGTACACTGCAGCCATTCCACCAGGTGACGGTAAGAACTACTCCCAGCTACCTCAACTCACACCTGCATTTCGGGAGCGCACTTTTCCTGTTCACACAGCAGTATTTCCACTTTACTTACATTGTGCCAAGCAGACAGTAGGTTACGTGACAGACATAATGCTTAACATCATCTTTCAAAAAAAGCCTATGTCACAACAAATTTATCAGTTATACACACTGACATTGCCACAGACCTGAACAAACATTGTATGCTAATAAAATCAGTGTACAACGTTAGCAACATATAAGCAGAAGTACAAAAGCAAATGCAGTGTTAGACAAAGTTGGAATGGGAAACTGCAAGGATGAACTTGATGATGATCACATTATACTGTAGCTTTAAAAGCTTATTTCTCATTTTGAGACACTACTCTTATTTTCACCCAAAAAACTCACTGATGGAAACTAAGCACAGCACTTCAAGAGCTCACATGACAATTTTCACCTGTGCCTGGTTCTGGGTGGAAGACTACCTGATTACCACCAACACCAATTTCCTGCATACACTGTTTTAGCAACATCATTTACACAGAAAAGATTACATTCAGGTTTCTGCAGGGTGATGTTTAACCTGCCTTTACCCATCAGAAAAAGAAAATAGTTTACCCACCTAAATAAGCAGAAATGGCCACTAGTTCTTTCTAAACAAAAAGCGCTACTGATCTCCCTCCCCCCCCCCCCCCCCCCCCCCGCCCCCCCGGACGTACAGAAGGAAATAATTCCCAAAAATAAATGTGTATCTCATTCCATCAAAAGTATCAGCATGATTTGACTAGCCAATTTGTATGGCTGAAGAAAGCATGGCTGAGAACAACTGGCTTTTAAAAAAAAAATATCTAGAAAAAGAAAAATAGGTCAATCAAAAATACATCACACTTCTTTAGTTATATGGAAGCCTTAAGAATTTTTGTCCAAAAAACTTGTTACAAACAAGCTGGTGTGTTCTATTCATTATCTGTAGCACACATATCTGCCATATGGATATTATTTTGAGACAAAAAAATAATCATTTAATTATTCCATTTATTTCCAAGTACAGGTTCTACATTTATCCCAAGACAGCTCTACTGTATGAGTTGTATTATCATGCAAGTCAGTCAATTTTACTTGCTTATTTGTTCCATTTGTCAAGTTTATTTGCTATAATGCAGATAAATTCTTCATTACTTAAAATCTTTATCAATAAAATATTTAAAACTTAGAGCCACTGTATCCACTCAAATCAACACCTTCCTGTCAAGTTTCCAACCTTCCTTCCACTGGCATGCAGAGTGATGACAGCCACCTTTGCCATGCTCTTTTATCATCACTTAGTCCATCTTGCCAAGCCCACCCCAAAGCCACCTTCTGTTTCTACTTCTGCGCTGAGAGCGCGTAACAAGGGTGTAAGTTGCCATGTTTTCTACTAGTGAAATAACAGCTGTCTATTTTCCTACTGCAATTCTGTCATATCCACTGCTCGACAACTACCTGCAGTCACAGTACCTTTTCAGATCACCGCTCGATTCTGCATCACTCCCTTCTTAACACGGCAGCTCACCAATTTCCTTCTGTCCTGTGATGGACATTAGGAGGGAACATCAGGGTAACGTATCACACACACACATCCTGTTCTTATTTTTCCATAGGCATCTTCTGATAGCCATTTTTGGATACAGGATATTATGCTAGCTAATTATTGGTCTGATCTAGCATGGCTATACTTGTATGGAAGACTATCTGCTCTCCAAGTTCCTTTTGCTTCCCACTGACACACTTTCACCTTCTTTCATCTCTCCCACACCTCATTCTCCTCTGTCTTCACATTAAAAACAAAGGCTTTCACATTACAAACTTGGGCTCCCCCATTTTACCAAAAAAACAAAAATCACCACCAAAAAAGCTCTTTGATCTCATACCTTCCCAACCTTATCAGCATATTCAACACACTCAGATGTGAAAGGAGATTGAGAATTACTTGTTGTCAGTTCAGAACTGAACACATTCCTGTTCATCTCCCTCAGCCCACTGAATCTCTTCCCAAGGTTTCCACTGATCTCTTCACAATGGCACCTCACAACTGATACTACATCTAGATCTCTAAGCAGCCATCAATATCACTGACTATTTCTTTCTCTCTCCCTATGCACACTTTATCTCACCTTTTGCCCTCTACTCTCTCGCAACCATCCCTGAAGGGATGGAAATGCCTTACCAACTTCCATCATACACAACTCTACACCCATTCTCTGGTAATTTCAGCAACATCCTCAAACATCTCTATGTTGTCAACTTTCAGGTCTCTCAGTTACAGACCTGTCCAAACCAAGATTTCAGCCTATTTCTAAGAAACACGTTCTGTTTAACTTGTACATGCAAACACAGAAGAAACAGTCTCTGTTTCAGCTTCCTTCTATAGAGCATCCCCTATTATCACCCTGCTTGTCATTCAATGTGTTAATTGAGCATTACGAACAGACAACATCCACAATAACTAGTTCTTGCCTTTTGTAGAAGGCATGTCTCTGCTCTTTACAGCCACATAAAAAGCACTACTCTCATCACTTTCTTAGCCTATTTGCTCTGATGAGCTTCTTTGCTCCCTGCCAATACCTCCCATTCAATCTTTAATCAAATACAGGGCACTTGTCCTCAGTTATAAAGTGCTAGCCAGTACTGTTCTCCTGCTTAAGTTATAGGCTACCTGGAAGGAAAGCCATATTCTATTGTCTTGTCTTATCCTGTCTAGACACACAGAGACCTAGGCAGCGACTTGGTTTGGCAGCACCACGCTAAAAGAAATTAATAATTTGTAACACTGACTTACATTGCATGATGAGAAGGATACACTTCATTTTCAAGAACGAATTTCAGTACTAAACCTAGTAAGACTTCTGGAACTTCTCTCAGATGCAAAAGACTTTCTTTTTCACTCTTCCCTGTACTCCCCTGCTAACCTATATTTATGACAGGAGAGACAGAGAGGTCCTGTTAATTAAAATCTTATCTTCCTTTCCTCCCTTCCACCTAAGAATAAGCAAGCCATGGTGCACCCTGTACTTGCTAGCCTGCTACCCTGCACTCACGCTCCTGCTTCATACCATCATAAGGACATGAAACTTGCTTTGCCACTCAGACCATTTTGTATCAAAGGAAGGTATTGCTTGTTTCAGTATATAATTAACCTTTGGTACTCTACCAAATTAATTCTGCTCATAAACAAGACCTGCACACTGACATGATTTTATTTTTTTTCCCCAGAAGTCATATAAGGGTATATGCAGTGAGATCTGTCAAACAAAAAAGGAAAGAAAAAAAGAAGTAAAGGTCTAGAAAACTGGGAAGATTAGACGGGGGAACAAGATCTTACATAGCCTTTTCAAAAAACCCCTGTTTTCTGTCACAGATATACAACATTTATCTAAAAAGTTTTTGTGTTACTATTCATTTAAGTCTGGTGCACAACCTAATATGCCCATATATATCAGGACAACTCCCTCTGCAATACACAGCTCTATCAATGCTCACACACTGCAGGAAAACCAGTTCATGTGCATCTGACAGATATGACTGTATTCATGCAGGTACAGAAAAAAAAAATTAAAACTACTCTCCCTTAAAGAAGGATGTGGACTCCAACTTTCAGTTTCACAAAGTTTTCATCCCAGATCCCAATGCTGATTAGCATTACTAGAACTTCAGAGGAATTTGGACCTAGTAGTAAGAACCAATCTAGTCATTTTTACACACACAAAAATGGGCATTTGAAAACACTATCCATCTGATAATACACCCATGCATTAGCAGTTCCTTCCCCCCCCTTAGGAACTTGAAACAACTACAATGACTACAGCTTTCATTACTTTGGTGAGTGCACTCCCTCTTCCACGCCCTGCAAGAAAGCATTTACCAGCAACATCACCTAAGCTAAACGAAACTAACAGTCAACAGAAAAGAAAGGGGAAGGAAAGAATACACGGGTATATTTTGTGTTGGGGGCTTTTTCGAAGAGCATAAACGAAACAATCTATGAAAAAGAAACACTCGTTGCAAGTTTTATATAACAGATCTCCTTTCAACCATGCATGTGAATCACTTCTAAAAATTAGTTAACGCCAATACAACAAAGACTGATAGACTCACAGGTTCCATATCACCAAAGCTATCTTTCTCAGATTTTAAAAAACATGAGCATAACATATAGAGAAATACAGGCTCTCCTGTTTGGGACTGTGTGAACATTTTTGATTGCTGGGCTCTCTCACCAGATTAAACACAATAATATTTAAAGGAAAGAATAATTAAAGGAAAGAATAAAGTTAGATTCTTGCAAGTGACAGGATCAGCGAGGAGATGTTACCCATTTCTTAGCAGGGGCTCTAATCACCTGGTGTGATGGAAACAGAACGAGGCCCTATCTGCACTATGAAGCTCCCCTGGTCTGCCACACTTTCTCTAGTGCTTTCAGATTTTTGTTTCTGCTGTGGCTTTTGGGATAATGATTTGAGCAGCCCAGTTTACAGCAGCTGTGCTTGAGAGCTAAGGAAGCAAACTGCAGCACAGGGAACTGACCAGAGTCAGGCACTGAGGTGACAGTCCAACTTCTTAAACCAGCCTTAACAGGAGGCAAAGCATTTCTAGCAGCTACACTCTTACTTTCATGCCTAACACAACTGAACCTATTGCAGGCAATGCTATAGTGGAAGAAGTCAGCTTCCTAGCCCCTGTACGATGTACTTTTTAGGCTAAAAAATAGAACTTGTAACAAAATATATCCAACCACAAAGCATTTATAGAAGCCATCCACTGCAAAGACACATCCAATTCGTTCCAGGTGGGAAGGTCAAAAGTTAGGGTCCAGAATTCCAGACTGCAGTCCAGAAATCTGAAGCAAGGTAGTAGCTAAGGAGCAAGAGAGAAACCAGACTTCTTAATTCACCCAAAACCCCCAGGTGCTATAAGACAATGTCACCAGTAAGGTTTGCAAGTTTTTAAGTAAGGAAAAAATAGCAAGTTATTTGACCATGCAGTTCAATAACAGAAGAAATTAGAACTTAAATAACCATGTCCCACAGACCACTAAGAATTGAATAGCCTCTAGCATTAGGCCTAGAGGCTGTGCTGCTAGCTGTTCAAGCAAAAGGAAAGCTTCCTTCACAATAAATACTGAAGTTACACCTGTGTTTGCCAAGATAGATCTTCAGATCCACCCAATTTTCCTAGTCCAAATTGTATGTGACCTGGACCATTGTCCGTAAGTATGTTCCCAAGCACGTGTGTCACTGTTCTTTGCTGCTAAAAAGTTTAAAAGCAGGATCCCATGTTGTGTTAAACTTTCAAAAACACTAAAAAAGCCCCAAATCTTCCACATTAAAAAAGATATTAAGAAACACCAAATTTATTTACAATTTCTACATGACAATTTTGACTCTTGAAGTAGCACAGCTGTGCATTAGAGCTAACCCATTGGCATCAGATACATCAGAAGCAATCAAGACCTGAAATACACTCCCTATACTTGATTAAAGAAATCAACAGACTTTAAATGTCACTTATGATGAAGTACCGGGTGTAAACACACCTTAAAACCCACCACGTTGTATAAGCCCTCACCCCAGCCTACTCAGAGCTCAAGTACTTCCCCCAGATAAACAAAAATAATAAATAATCCTTTACTGTTTCACTAACCCTCAGAGGACTACAAGTGCTCCTGCAGCCTCTGTGCTTCGATCACCTGCCAGCTGACAACCAGGCTGGAAAAATACAGGTTCCGAGTCCGTGTCGCTCCCCCCCCCCCCCCGGTCCCCTCCGCCCGCTGCAGGCCCCCAGCGCTTCAGCTCTCCGGTGAAGCGTCCCCCGCCCGCTGACACGCACCGGGCACCGGCAGGTACGTTACAGGCCGCCGGGGGGGCCGCCGAGGGGTGCGGGGGCAGGCCGCCGCGCTCCCGCCCGCCCGCTCGGAGCTCGCAGCGGCGTCCCACCGAGCCCCGGGCGCTGACAGACCCGTCCCCATCCCGCCTCCGGCGGACGCGGATCCGGAAACGCCCTGCGCGCCCCGGCCCGGCTCCCGCCGGAGCACGGCCGCGGCCGGCCCCCTCCCCGCCGCCTAGGCCCGGCGGCCGGCCCGCCGCCACCCGCCCCGCACTAGGCCCGGCGGCCAGGAAGTGGCTCCGCCGCCGCTCCGAGCCGCCGCGGCCCGCGCCGCCCCGCTCCCCCAGGCCCGGCGGCGGGGCCGGGCCGAGCCGCCCGCCGCCGTGCCCCGCTGCCCCGGCACCCGCGCGGCCGCGCCCCCCGCCCCAGCCCTGCCCACCTGGGTTGCCAGTCATTCCAGCCCCGCGGGTGGTAGTGCTGCCTGCTGCCGGTGCCGCTCAGCCGAGACCCCGGGGCTCTGCGGCTCATTACCTTGCCCGAGACGGCATGGCCGGCCGGGCAGCGGCGCGGGGCAGGGGCGGAGGAAGAGAAGGAAGCGGGGCGGAGAGGCGCGGGCGGCGGCTCCTCACTTGCGCTCCGCGGGCGGCTGCTGTCTCACACCGGAGGGAGGGGACGCGGCCGCCGCGGCTGCTCCGGCTGCTGCCCGGCCGCGCGGCATGCCGGGATCGCGGACATGGGCCGCCCGCCCCCTCCGCGGGGCACGCCGGGAGGGCGGGGGCGGGGCGCTCCGCCTGCGGCAGCCCCGGGCCGGGCTTCCCCGCCTGCGGGAGGGGGGTCCCCGGCCGCCAGACCCGCGGGGCCGCGGGCTGCTCTCGTGGCGGCCGTGGGAGAGCGGCCCGGCCCGGGGCGTGAGGGGCGCGGGGGCTGCCGCCTGAGCCCCCGCGCTGTCAGGATCGGTGACAGCCGACAGGCTCCCGACCCTTCCGCCTTGAGGGGGACCCGGGGCCCCTGCGCCTGAGGGCAGCCAGGGGATCCCAGCCTGACCAGCAAGAGGGTCCGGGGTGCCCCGCGCCCTGCGGGGATCCTGGCACCGCTGCGCCCTGAGGGGACCGAGGTCCCCGGGACGTGAGGGCAGCGGGGGCTCCCAGTCCCGCAGCTATGAGGGCAGCCAGGGCACCCCAGCCCCCGGGTGCAGAGGGGACCGAGGTCCCCAGGGCACAAGGGGAGCCTGAGGGGAGCCGTGGCTCCCAGGCCCTGAGCCGCGCTGGGGGACCCCGCGCTGCTCCCATCTCCCCTCTTTAGGAGGATGCGGACATCGTCCCCCCTTCCCTCTGCCCGGGTCTGTGCTGGCACTCCTTGCTGGAGTGTCCGCGGCGAGCTGTGTCCCTCTGGATAGATCGGATCCTCATCTCCACATTTTCTCCCTGTAGGATGCGTCGCCCATATATGACTGCCTGGGACAAGTCTGATGTTTGGCGCTGGTCAGCAAAGAGCTGAGTTATCCCATGCTAAACTAACTAAACCCCTGAGGTCTCTCCTTCTTCTGCACAGCTGCTAAAATGCATTTCAAAAGCAGACTAGCAAATAGTGTATTTCTAAGCCCAGATGACTTTCCTGTGTAAAGCAGTTGCAACATTTGCTAGAAGAGCATTTGGTGCTCATTGTGGGGAAAGCCCGTCTGTAAACAGGAAGGCAGGCAAATCTGGAGGAAGAGAAAAAGAGTCTCCTCAGTTTGGTGGATACTCCGAGTACATTTCCCCAAAAAGATGTGAAGACTGTGTGACGCGTATTCTTATTTCTCCTGCAAGACCTGGAAACTGACATTAGCTGATCTGATAAACCAGATTCCTGACTGCGGAATATTTCCTTAGTTATGAAAAATTTTAATAGTGTAGTCAGCAAAGAGACCTGGGTAGACCAAACTTTTTTTAATTACAATATCCTAGATTTGAGACCACTGAAAGACCTGAGGAGACTTTTAAAACTCCCCTGTGCCTAATACGCCACAGTTCTGTTGGTGATTTAGCCAAGACAGATGGCATACTGCCGCCTCCCTTGGATTCTGCTGGGCAGCTATCATCCTGCTGATACAGTCTTGTTGGCTTACAGTCCATAAGCAGTGCATGCAAGACATGGACAGATTTCAAAGTGCGTTTCGGGATAAAAAAAAATAAAAATTGTATCATAAGTCTTTATTGCGACACAATGCCATTTTGATGCAATATGGCCCAGTGCCCATCAGACTGTGCTTCAACTGACATATGCTTGCGTATCTTAAGTGAATCAGTTTTGGAAAAACTATCAATTCTATAAGCCATGATAGATCTTTTTTCCCTTCTTTATAATTGAGATGGACATCCAGAATTACAGAACATGTGGCAAAATTAGATTTTTACAAGTATAGCAACAATACTTGCTACAAATTTGCTCAGCCTTTCCAACAAAGTCTAGCAGATCCTCTGCCCCAGTGATGCAGCAGGTGATGATTTTATTTCATAACTGAGTAGCAGCCCAATGGTAACAATATGAATCACTTGAGGGACAAGGTAACTTTAGGAATGTTTATAACCACCTTTGAAATTAATTTGGCAAGGGGAGGCAAGAAAGCAAACTGGCATACTATGACCAACAACTGCCAGCATATAACAAGAGTTTAAGAACCACTGATTTAGCTGATTGGTACAGTAAATTTTGTATCAGAAATTCTGCATTCTAGTGATGAATTTGCTGCAGTCTGTGTGGTCTAATGCAGATCCCTCTTCCGAGTGCAGTTGTTTCCATTTGTAAATGTGATGTTTAGCATTCTAAACTGTGCTGTTGTGCCTTAAAACTGTAAAATGTTATATAGTTGCCAAACAAAAAGGCATACTTGATCTGTTTTTACAAGGATGATTATATTGTGAAATTTGAATGATATTACAGAAAATGGTTTAAATGGTCATCAAGCTTTGTGAGATAGAGCAATAATTATTTGTATAGCACTTTCTCAGTTGCAGATTTCTATCAATCACTTTGCAAAGATGGATAAGGCCATTCCAGCACCACTCTAGGAATGAAGCAGCCCAGGGAAGCTGAGGCCAGCATTTTCCAAACTGCCTACTAATTTTCTGTCCTCAAGTTTGAGACTTCAGTTTTGGATACTTAGTGGCTGGCACTGACATTGGTTGAAGCTGTAGGTCATAAATTCTTGAGTCTTGTTAAAAAATAAATAAATAAGTTGTCTAAATCTGGACTTTCTTAAGATAGAAACATATAGACTTAAAAGACCTGCTTTAAATCTCAGGATGAGTTGATGACACTTGCAGAGATACGTCTCCTGTCTCACTCCTGGGCGTACACTCAATCCACTCCATCAAACTGTCCACATCCATCCTAATGCAGAACTCTGGAGTGACAGACACAGTGAGCCACACTTTTCCTGCTTTATAATTCATGGTAATGATTTCTCTATTTAATATATAAAAGAAAACTGTATGAATCTGAGTGTTATTTTTAGTTGGAATAAAGTGCAGATTGTACATATTTAATGTGCTGAAATAGGGCGGTAAGCACCATATTGCATCTTTTACCCCTTACTAGTTTATTTTCTTACTAAGCAGTATGTCTAGAAAAACCAGCATGAGCTGAGGATTGCAAGTCACTTTTGGCCCCTGGCTCCCTCTGATCCATAACAAAGCTACAGATTGAGAGAAAAAAAATCACCAACCATGAGAGGGAAAGAGATGCTATTTCCTCTTCTGGAAATAGGATAGAAGCCAAGGAGCAAAACAGTATTTAACTAAAGCAGAGAAGTACCAGACTCCAGATCCTGTAGCCTGTATATTGCAGATGGATGCCTCTTAAAAATTATAAAGGATTCCTAGAATAGTTACTCCCTATATCTGCCAATTCTACTGCTTTGATGGCAGAATCCTGTTTTTATCAGTAACCTACCAGATTTTCAGTTGAATGGCCTCATACACTATTTTCTGGACATAGCAGACTTAAAGCACATGTGATGTATGGCCAATCTGTGCAGGCATAGACGGCCCAGGGTGTCCAGAACATATTGTACTTGTGGCGCAGACACAGCCCATCAGCACATGCACAGTAGGTCCCTCAGGTCTCCTACTGTTTTCTTCATTAAAAATGTCGGCAGGTATAATAATCCGTGGAGATTGCACTGCCAAGCAAACATACTGACTATCATGACCAAATGGTGCAGTCCGTATTGGGGCCTACCTGGTTTCATCCCAAACTGGAATTTTTCCTTATCCTATAGAGTGTATGAATACAGAAATCCAATGTACAAATAGTCCCAATAGCAAGGCATACTGAACCATTCTAAACGTTTGAGCTGAAAATATTTTTAATGCAAAAAAAGTCAATCTTTTATTTTAGAATTCCATAATAAATGCACCATGATTGTAATACTGACAAAACTAACCTTTTACCTTCTTTTCTTTACATAAAAGACTAAGGAAAATATTATTTTACTTTTTCTGAGTATTTATAAAAGCACTTTGAATTTAAGTGGGATAGCACATGGAACCATCTGCTCCATTTCCTCAAGGTCTTTTAGAGGATAACTTCTACTGAACAGTATTCCTCTACATCAGTGCAACAAATACAACACGTTAACTTTCTTAGAACTTGCATTTTTGCTCTACTGAATTTCTTTAAGGCTATTACATCTTTAAGGCATTTTACATCTCCTAGGTAAAGTAGCATTATGTACAGTATATGACTAAGTATCTGAGTTCCTGTCACAGATGTTTGTTACAGATTTATCACATCATGGATTACAGAAGTCCTTGGTTGTGTGTATAAGCTGTTCCTTCATTTTCTGTTTATTAACAGTATGCTTTTCTGTTTATTAACTATATGCTTCCTTAAATGTCCTAGACATTATTTACATATTACCAGCAACGGGCATATATAATATATAAATTGAGCACTTCCATTTAAGTGACTGGTTCCTAAACAAGTAGGCATTGGAGTTACTTTGACCTGACAAATACATAGCCGAAAACAGTTGTAGGTCTTTAAGTATTTAGGTCTTGAAATGTCCAAGGAAAAATGGTAGAAAAGTAAATTTTTTTCTCAATCCTATCAGCCACATTACATCTATTAAAGTTCAGCCAGGGTAAAAATGGCAAGATAGCCCAGAGCAGTAGCTTCCATGCTGGTCTTCAGGACAGCAGAAACTGCAGCAATCCTTTTATGAGTTTTGGAAGCCACACAGAATGCCTTAGAGGAAAGTCATAGTCTGCATGCAGTGTGTTTTGTAGTTAAATTGGCAGCATCATAGCAACTCAGTTAAAAATATTTCTCAGCATCTCTGAAAAACAAACTCGTTGTGGAACAGGTACATGTCTGATTGGTAGACAGCGCCAGCCAAAAATCAAGTATGCTTTTACTCATTCTGAATAAAACGTGTGCCCACAAGCAGCAGTTCCCTCCCTTCTGTTCAGTGAGGCAGTGCCATACCCAAGGTCCTGCCTAAGATGTTCTGTTATCTGCAAGCCAGGCAGCCTGGCTGCAGATTAGTTCACATTGCTGCAAGAGTTGGCTGTTTTGACTGGCAGCTGTTGGGAGATTTGTGGTGCTTGCATTATTTCAGGAGAGCCTGGGCAGAAACTAAATGAGAAACACTGCATCCTGCAGGAGTGCAAAGCTGAATCAGGACTTACAAGCAATTGCATATTATGAAATGCTGCACAATGCTGGAACGGAGCTGGCGTTCACTGTACTGCACTGCAGAGAAAGACAAAGTTGGAGCAAGAAGCAGTTATCTTTCACCATGGATGCCAATACTACAATACTATTATCTGTGAAGTCCTTTTGAAAAATTAGTAGTGTGCTTGATACTTCAGCTTTCTGGTGAATCCGAGAATTTCCATCTATTAAAATAACTGCTCTCACATAAATTTTCATGCTCTACAGACCCAAGTTTATGTCATGTTTGTTGAAGGGGTAATTTGAAAGAGACTGTCACGAAAGTATTGAGCCCTTAAGGCATAATAAGCCCAGGGAAATCTGTTTGGATGGCGTAATGAATCCAGCTTGTTAATTTAGCTCAGTTTGGTGCTTATTGCTGATAGTGGAGTGCTATGAAAAGTAAAAGAAAAATTGGTCTAAGAGGTGCAGTACAATTAAAAGTAAAACATACAGTAGACTCCCCCCAAGGTACTTATCTTTTAATCTCTAATTTTAACTGCTTTTTCCAGGCTTATTTTCCTACCTGTTTTGTAATGTGTTTCAGGTCTCAGCATACCAAGTCCTTATCTGTCTTTCCTTGAAGCCTCTGGAAAAGACTTTGATGATACCACCAGAGATGTCACTTGGGTCGTACTGCGAGTGACAGCTTGATAACTAGCCTTTATGAGAAAAGACATAGTATCAGAGCACAAAAGGGAGGAGCCATGCACCAATTCTGCACACATTTCTCAAGTCCCACTTAATTTTCTCACAGTCCTTCTGAAGGGTGTTTTTGTGGAAACTCACAAGTTGAGGTGTTTGACCACAGAGCTGGCAACGGGACCAAAAGTTATTACTAGAGGACCCATGGCCCACAGTCTTCCACAACTCTGGATGTTTGCATGATAACATGCCACCAGGGTGGAAAAATACTCGACAGCAGAAAACAAATGGAGTTGGACTCCTTCAGTTGTGGCGTGTGGATAAAGCTGGGGTAAGCTCAGGGTCAGCAGCAGCAGCAGTTGCTCTGCCCCAGCTCAACCGTGGTTGTTGTGCTTGGTGCTGCAGACGATGGGCATCCCTGTGGCTGCAGTCACCTGGCACTATCTAGAGCAAACCCAGGAGGATTCAAAGTCCCCACAGCGGGAACTGAGGCCCCAGGCACTATTTGGTTGAAATCTCACCTGCATAGTTGTTATTGCATGTTATTTTTGTGAGAAAGGCTGCATCTGTATCTAAATAATGGCACAATTCAAGCTGAATCAAATCAGAATAAATTGCCTTCTACTGCCAGATACATGCAGTGCGAAGACAGTATTAATTTGAGCCTGTGAAAAGCTTGGTGTGGAAGAACTGTCTTATGTAAAAGAGAATCTGATTTCCTAAATAACATACACACATTGTAACCACCAAATCATCTTCCTGCACTACTGCCCTATCTAAATCACTACAATTTCCAGCTTCTCTAACAATAGTCTTACAAACCACAGCTTCCTTCAGTACACAGCTTTGACTCATCTCCAGGCCAGGATGAAAAAACAGTGTGCATTCTTGTGCATGAAAAGCATACACTATTCCTAGTCAACCCAAATTCTGACTTTTCCCCAATTTGCAAGTTTTGCTTTTGTAGCCTTCATAAAGTTCTCTTAATTCAGTTTTTGCATGTTTACAGAGACAACTCCAAGGACTTAATCAGAAATAAACAGAAGACAGAAGATCTTACCATGCAGTATTAACGTGTTCTTTGTACATCATTTTTTTGCGATTTACACATCAGTGATATCCTTAGTCCCCAATACTTGTGATTTCTCCTGTAAAAAAACATGTTATTCTATAAAACTCTGTATCTTTTAAAGTTTTCTGGGCAGAAACTTTCATTATGTTTAGCACAGTAAGACCTTGATCTAGTTGGGATCTTGGAGCACAACAGAACGTTTATTCTAATCATTTTGCTGTAGGTTCAAGAGCCTGAAGTCGTTGGGAGCTTTGCCATTTGAAGCTGAACGAGCCCTTAAACAGAGCACATCTCTCCCCTTCTCTTTCTGTCTTTCATTGTTTTTCTAGACCATGGTTTACGTTACGCCTTCGCTTGGCTCCTTGCAGCGCAGCCATCCTCCTTAGACCACAGCTCACGCAGCCGATGCACACAGCAGCATTACAGCCCTTTAACCCAAAGGCCTTTTAACAAACGTCATCAGCCTTTCACTCAGCTAGAAAGTAATTGATAAATTACATAAACGTATTTTTGTCTTCCGTGTAAGTTCCTTTAAATTCTTATTTGAGATATTAATTAGATTGTTTTCAGCCTTGTAATTACTTGATTCTCTCGGTTCCTTGAACTTGTTCCCCAGTCTTGCAGATACAACGATCATTCAGAATCGATGAAATTAACCTTGAAATAATCAGTAAAGCAAAAGGATAGTGCTTTATCATGGTGTTTTTTCATGTTATTTCTGTTCACTGAATATAAAAACAGTCAATGTTTTGGTCTCTCAGCTCATTCATGCAGATGTTTTTGTAAAACACTGTCACTAGAAGCTGCCCTGCATTTATGCCATGTCTGATGTGCCCATTAGTTAAACACCTACTCTAAGATAAATGGAGTTCAGCTCCAAGTGTGCAGACCCAGTCCACCAACCCCATAATGACAGGTTCACAAATCCATAAACCCTGGCTGTATGCCTTCACCAACACACAGCTAAAGAACAAGTTACGCGTTTAAACACTGAGAAGAAAACACAATGAGACAAAAAAAGTGACACTGAGAAATGCAGTGGTACAAACCAGAACTGCACAAGTAATTGCTCTTTGGGCACAGCTACCCCTCTGAAATGCATTTGCATGTATGGTGTATACATACATACACATACATTTCTATAGACACTAGCTGGATTCATTGCCCTTAAATCTGTAATTCAAGTTGAAAAAAAGAACATCTACGTTTGAATGAAATACATCCTTTAAATTTTGAACTTTGTAAGATTAAATAGACACTGAAGCAAAAAGCCACCCATCATTTCTAAGACATACTGACATCAGTTGTTCAAGGTAGATGATCTTTAATGCATTTCCTTCCTCTTTTCATTTGCCGCTGCCTGTGAGTGTGTCAGTTGCTGTGCGCTGGCTCCTGAACACGGAGGGTCCTTTCAGGGTATGCCTCCTATACCAGCCCAGCTCTGTGCTGTGCTGGACTGGCTGTAGTCCAGCATATGTAAACAAGGCCCATACATCAGGGAGATCCACATCAACATCTTAAAGCAGCTTCACACGTCGCTAACTGATTTTTTACATCAGTGAATAGAGTTATTTGCGTAAGTGACAGGGTATATGTGATTCTTTTCAGTTCCCCAAATCCTACTTCATTACAAATCATGTGACACAATAAAATATGTACATTTTACATACATTTTGGTAAAATGCCTGAATTGATTAATTACTTCATTTTATTTATATATTTAGATCCTTTAAGCTGGGTTCAGCTGTTCCTAGTACCTGCTGGATATTTATGACTCTGTGTTGCACTAGGGTGGTGATTTGGAGACTAACTGGCTGCTTACAGATTTCTGGGTATGGGTGGGCTCCGATTTACCCAGGGAGGGTAGTGGAGTTACCGTCCCCCTCTCAGAGCCCACCTATGGCCTTCTAGCCCTAGTAGCCAAATGACAGTATATCTGTTACTGCAGGGCATAGACTGGCATATTAGCGCAAACTGGAACTGAGGATTACGTTAATATGTCAGACTGTGCACTGGAGTGGGCAAATAGGGCAGGGAGCTGGGAAGTGCAGTCTCAGCTGCCATCTCAGCACAAACCACAGAGCTCATGAGAGGGGCTATAATTCCTACGCTGAATGTGGAACATTATTATTTTATAGGCAGCCCTATTTATTTCTTATTTTTGCCTGCTTGTTTGCACCCACTTTGAAAGGGGTCTTCCCATGGACTGGGTCCCTGTTGGGCTGGGTTGCAAGGATTGTTCTCCATCCTCTCTTAGAAGAAAGACGCTGCTGTGCTCAAACCCGCTGCTTGCTGGCCCTTCAGCCCAGCAGTGACCGCCTTCCTGTGTACCAGCTGTTGTAAACCTCAAATGGTAACTTCTTTTATGTCTTGGTTTTCCTAATAAAGCCTACTCTTCTGTACTGGCCAGAGTGGTTTGAGTGCACAGTGTCAGCACATGGTTAGGTTTCTCCAGCCTGCTGTTGCCACTTCTATTGCTGGGATGCTGCTGCTTCTCATGCAACTGCCCCGCCGCTCTCTGGGAGTCAAAAGTGCCACCGCTTGACTGACACAAATGCAGGTACTGCCCTGAGGGGGATGCAGCCTTGATCCACAGTGTCAGGATGCTGACAGTCTTGGGAGCTGGTCAAATCAAGCTGCAGATCCTCCATCTCACTCCTTATCTCCACGCCGCTAGCCCCACTGCATGGTTCCCTCTCTCCTGCCCTGCAGTGGTGGCCAACAGAGCAGTTCTGTTTCCCTCTTTTTTGCACCATTATAGTTAGGCATTTTCCTTGGTTTCATCTGGTTTGCTTCCTACAGCATCCATGAAAGACAACCGTATCTGTGTTCCCTGTCCCGATCCTCAGGTCTGTGAGCTGCTTCTGCTCTTACCCCAGCAAGTTCAGTCCCTCATGCTATTTGGCCACTTGTCTTTTAATGTTCTTTCCTGTAATTATGTCTCCTAAACATACATTATTAAGAAATCCTTAAGGTCTCCAGAGCTACAGTTTACCTACAGCATGCAAACACTTACTCCTTGATCTGAAATGGTCTCTCTACTGGAGATAGCAACGGCACAAGAACTCAGCAGAACACAAGATGAGGACCTGTAGAATAAGAGGGATTTGGACTTGGAGAGCTACGCCAAGTAGCCAGGGCAAGCGTTTGGCTACCTTCCACGTGCAAGGTTTGCCTCAGCTTCAAAACTGTCCCCATTGAAGCCACCTTTTTGTAGCCCTGCCCTTAGACCTGCGCTGTATCATTTCAGAACGTCTTGGCACAGAGAGTCCCTGGCGTAGCCAGGCTGGACAGTGCAGGTGAGAGGCCAAAAATTAAACAGCACTCCTTGTTCTGAGCAGTGAGTTATGAAATACACATTCCTCGTGGGGCACTGGGAGTTGCTAAATGAGTTTCTGATAGTCTCCATAGCAATGGAAAAGCATACTAAGAAGAGAAACCACAGAGAAGATATATGCCAGAGATATGTCTCCTTGACAACAACCGAGGCATGGGACTGAAAGCGCTGCCTGGAGAAGCTAAAGCTGGATCGTCGTGTCCTCCTCTTCTGAAGTGACTCAGGACGTCAGAAGGGGCTACGCTAAATAAAAGCAACAAGCACCAAGATGAGAATAAATGGAATCACTAACACCAGGAATGAAACTACCACTGATTTATGTGCGTTGGAAATACATGCCTGGGTATATCAGTTCCTTTGCCTACCTATATAAATCATGTATGAGTTTTATATGTTCGCACTATGCAAAGTATTCAAAAATTACCAGGCTTACTACAGGCCATGCAGCTGTCTCCAGTCCTTCCGTTTCTTCACCTTACGAGATATTCCTTAATAACATGATCAAGGGGAGATTGTTCTTACAGGACTCCTGCCTTTTTCAGCACACTAGGCAGATGATGCTTGCTGAATTGGTGAGTCAATATTTTGTCTTTTCCTTGTTGTTCGATATCTTGCGTCAGGCCTTCTTTATTTCATGCTGTACAAATATATTCACAAAGACAGAATAAATTCCCTCTTGACAATTTCTGCAGCAGTTATTGTAGCAGCAAGGTTAAATACTACCAAACTGGAATAATGCTAAAAATACCAGGAAAAAAAACACAAACCAGCAACTACAAAGGCAAAAAAAGCAGGAAGAAGCAAGCCAAAACTGTTCTACAGCTGTGCCACTCACCAGCTCGCCTGCGGCGCTCCAGCAGCCAACTAATCCGGCTGTTACTTTTGCTCTCATTTCCCTTTCTGTTTACCCAGATTTTGGTAAGTTTTTCCAGCCCGGGAGTAGCCAAAGGTCCCCCTCACATCCCCCTCGCTGAGCCCTCAGCCCTTCCAGGGAGAGATCGAGTTAGCCGTGTGCTCTGTAAAGGAACTGTAATACTTGGGGGCATCTAAAAAAAATGTAATTAATAAGTAATACCAAAACAAACAGGGCATCATTCAATTTAGTGCCGGGTTCTGCCAGTGAACTTTGGCACTGAGAACAGACACTGCTGTACAGATTTGGGATTATAATTTAAAAACAAAGCGTAGGGCCCTGGTTTATTTTTCAGTCAGGTGCTGAATATTAAGCAAAGCCCATACCATGGTTTATCGTGCCAATAGTGACGATAAAGCATGGTATTTTCAGGCACATAGGTTGTTGCAAAGCGCAAAGTTCTGTTACTTTTGTATTAAATAAAAATCAGAGTTGAGTTGTTTGAGATTTTATTGAAATTAAATCCTATTGTTTCCCCCATCTTGCTTGTAATTAAAGGAAGTAATTGCTCTTTGATTGCTCAGGCGGTTTAAAATTAATTCCATTGTTATACTCTGCTTCAGTTATTAGCTGAAGGATGCAAATCTCCCAGGACAGTTGAATAGCTATTGCAGTGTTCCTCCTCCCTCCCTCGCAGCTGACTCTTCCCTGCCTTGGAATTGTCGATATTTCCTGGAAGCCAGGAGGAATCTACGAATCTTCCCACAGCAGCATCAGGAAAGAGAGCTTTTACCATTTACTCTCAGCGGTCCGAGAGAGAGAGAAAGACAGACAGAAAGAAAAGAAAAAGGGAAACCAGGGTCACAACCTGGGACCCAGCAGGCTCTAGTCTGGAAGCGACAGGTTCCCAAGACAGGAGGCTTGCTGAGGAGCCCTGCTTTCCTTCGGTCAGCTCTGCTGAATCCTGGCAGGTCATTCTGGACCACAGTTTGCCCCTGTTAAGAGGGAAAGGGCCACCAAGGCACAAGGATGAATTCACTGAGAGCTGGGGCTCATCCTACAGATGTAATCACCGGTACGGTGTAAAGTACAATCACACTGACTTCAGGGTCATCCAACACGTCCTCTGCTAGTAGTCAGTGTTATTATTCCCTTTTATCTTTCTGAGCATATTTTTCATTTCCTACACAAAAAAGCAGATTTCTTTTGTAGTTAGCCCCAAGCTGCACGTACTGCCCCTGCTCCCCGAGGAAGTTTTTCTTCCATAGACCATGATGTCACCAGTGACTCGGACCTGGCTATTCTGGACACTGTGTGCAGACACTCATGTGCCAAATGAAAAAGAACAATGGCAAAATATTTCACAGGCTGCCAACAAGACAGACTGTGTCGCGCGAGGTGCCTGCCTGTGAAGCCAATTAAATACACAGCACTTGAAGAGAGCTTCAAAATGCGTTCAGCATGACAGCACAAACTCGGCAAATGGGCAAGTCCCAGAAAAGACAACACATCGAAAAAATAAGGGAGATTTCCTTAATGCCTTTTATCCACGTGTGCAAAGCTGACAGTCTTCATAAGCCCTGGGATAGATCTTGTTCATGTTGTGTGAGTAATACCGTTTGTCTTGTGGCAAGAAATAACTCCGTGTCTCCTGCAGTTTAACCTCACAGCTCTCCCACCCCGGGTCGCTTTTGCTGTTGCTCAGTGCAGCCACCCCTGGAGCAGGGAGCGACAGCCTGAAATACAGCTCAGTGATTCCCCACGGCAAATGCACGGGGGAACGCCTTTACCGTTCCAGGCTCTGGAGGTTGCTCAGGCCTCCAAGAGGTCAAATATTCTCCTTGAAGTTAGGGGGATCTATGCCTAAAGATCAGTATGGCCCAGCTGATACAGCAACAGCGGTTGTATGTCAATTTTACTTCAGCTGAGCTACAGGTAAGCAGGACCAAGAGGGAGTAGGTCAGGAACACTTACGTGAGCCCACAGAAACTGTCTTTTCTCCTCCCTTCCTTTTTCAGAGATTTTTTTTCTTGAATTGAAACAGAAGATATGAAAGGGGAACACTAAACAAATGAACAATGAACTCAGCATAAAAGAAAGTTTCCATTCATGTTCCAACCTCCAGCTTTGTAAGGGATTGATATTCAGTCTGCATCAGATATGGCAGCTATAACAGTAGTATTAAATGCTACTTAGGATATTATTAAACTAACAAACAAGAACATCGGAATACAATTGCTATGAACAGTGTTAGGCCACAGACAAATCTCAGCCATGTGTGGGAAGATTTTCACTTACAATTAAGGACCGTGGTAAGAGAGTGCACAAAGCTTTTTTGTCTTAGCAGGGTGAAGGAATTGCACAGGATTTTTGGCCAAAGGAACATCCCACGCCTGGAAATCAGGCTCTCCCCAACAGGGAATTTGTCCCCATACCTCTAACACAAGTACTTCACTCCTCTGTATGAGATCTCCACCAATTCCTTCAGTATGTCAGGTTTATTTTTTACTCTAAGCTGAAACAAAAACATAGTGCTGCAGCAAAACAGCTACAGTGCTGTACTTGAGCTCCTTAACACAGCCTTGGCCGCGTTCAAAACATTGGCTGGATCCAAATTTTGCAAATTGTTCAGGTCTTTATAAAAAGCCAAGCTGCAAGCCTTGGAGCAGACATCTCCTGTCCCAAATGTGCAGTTTTGTTTGAGGATGTGCCCTGTCACAGAAAGAGCACTAACCCGAATAGCTTGTGGTGAGATGTTGAGAAATGCAAAATGAAAAACGGAGCTGGAAAACAAATGAGCAGAAGTGAGTCAATACACTGCCTGTCAAATATAGAGGCAGTTTTCAAACTGATGATAGCTGGAAGTAAAAAACCACATATTTTTTACATATGCAATCAACAGAGTCCTTACCTGGCACAAATTCATTGCAGTAGTGGAATGACCCCAGGGCTGAACCGAGGACTGGGGAGTTTCAGGTGATGACTTCTGACAGATGATGGGAATTTCTCCTTCTCCCCCAAGAAAGTCAGACCAGCAGGGATACACATCCTGAGGGCTGCTCCTCGTGCTGGAGGCTCTCAGCACTGGCCAGCCTGGGGACTCCTATAGAACTCCACAGCTTCAGCATCTCTGCCACGTGTTTGTTACCTTCCCTCACTCGATTCCAGCTCTCGCTGTAGGACATGGTCCTCTGTTCCCAGCTCATGACCCCCAGCTGAGCCTCAGGGTAGATACAGGTGGGACTGGTGCTACAGTGATGCCAGGTGCCCCTGTCGCTGTCAGGGGTGGGCTCACAGGGCGAAACTCTGGCTGTGCTGAGAAAATGCAGGATTCATTCAGCAGAAAGATTAACAAATGTGCTTAGGAAAGACAGACAGAAAATGGCTGTGCTATTATTTTATCTGTCTCTTCTAGAAAACTTCCCCGACTCATGTTTCTGTGGGTTTAAAAGCCAAGTCCTCCTTTTTCTCCTTCTAAAACATCTCCTCAGTACCTTTTGTGGGGTGTCAGGGGTAGGAACGCCTGAAAGCTCCCTCTGATGGGAGAAGATAATCAGATATTGCTGGAGCTCACCTGGCTGCCTTCTGCTGGGCAGCCTGTAAAATCACCCCCCCCCTGCACAACCTGTTTCGGAGTGCACAGCACCGATATTCTGCCATAAGTGCGTGCGGTGGGGGAAAAGCCAGAAGGGACTGCGAAGACTTCAGCACCAGGTGTCTTCTAGGTGACACAGTCAGGGCACCAGTGTTCCTGCATCCGTCCACGCTGGCCAGGGCCACTGCAGCGCTGGCTCGTGCTGGCACACAGAACGGGGCCGCCAGTCTCAGAGAGGAAAAGGAAAACAAAACTAGTGATAAAATCTTTAACTAACATATTTCGGTTCTGAAACGGAGTCGAGGCAAAGTTAGACCATACCTCTGCTGTCATGGTGTCACATCCCTGCCGCCACCCCAGCACCCAGCGTGCCTGCCCCAGCTCCTCCGCACTGACTCCAGCTTGTGAGTGTAAGACCTGAACCCGCTGTTTTCTCCAATCCATAGGGAAAGCCAGCAGGCTGGAAGGGCACTGAAACACCCCACTCTGCCCACGCAGGGACAGTGCACCCCACTGCCCATCAGGCACACCAAGCCGAGCAGGTGTGAAATACAAGTGCTGGTGCTGGCAGGGCTCGGACAGAAGTGGAAAAGTCCTGCATCCTCGCCTCTTCCCCCTGCCCCACAGCCTGTGTGGGGAGAGGAGGAGCACAGGGGACTTTCAAGGGACAAGTTTCTATATATCATAACCCGAACGGCATATCCTAATTTCTCTCTTTGGAGAAAGGCTCTTCATTTCCACCACTCCTTGCCTTTCTCCTTTTCTTGTCTCCATGTCTGCCCTCATCAGCTTTTCCTTGCTCTCTCAGCCTCCATCTCCTCCTTCAGCCAGCCTTGACCTCACAAACCGAGAATTTCCCACCTTCTTTTTACTTAGACCTTTTTTTGGTTGGTTTTTTTTGTTGTTTTTGTACTGTGTGTTTTTCTCACCTGCCCTACTTTCTTCTGCCACCTCCTTTTCCTCTCTCACCTGGATATTGTGGTTTTGTTCCCAGGTGCAGTCCGTAGGCCACAGACATTAGGCAAATGCATTTCTAGAAACAACTCCAGCCATTGGAAGCAGCAAGTGGCCAGCAGCCTGGGGAAAGCTTGCCATGGGCCAGCAGGGCCACCTGCTAGTTGCCACCCACAGATACCATTACAGACCAAGGTCGTGATCCCAAACCTGCATTTAGGTTTCTTTTGATGTCAGGATGTCCGGCTGAGGCTGTCATCCCCATCCCAGCACGTGGGGCAGATCCCAGTACCTCTGCGGGGTGCTGGGGTGCCCCAATCCCATCCCCAGCCTGCAGCAGAGCCAGCGCGGAGGGGCTCCATCCCGCCCTGCCTGTGCAGTTCTTACTGTCATCAGCAGATGGCCAAATATTACCACACATTCATAACATTTACATCAAAAAGGCCACGTAATTAGGCAGAAAACGCCTTTCCGTGCCAGAAGCATTTATTTATAAAATGGCATATGTACATTTGGCATTTACCTTTCTATATGCAATATTACCAAATGTGTGACAAATGTTAACACGCGTTTCCTTTCCCACTCTTGACATGCTTGCCAAAGTAAAGAGCATTAAGCAAATAAGTAGTAGGATAAAGCTCTGCCCTAAGACACCTAAATATGATTTCTTATTTCAAATTTATTTTACACTTCACCCCAAGGTCTGGGCTGGCTGCAGTGAAGCCAATGCTTGCAGCAACTGGCAGCAGGTGGCAGAGCGAAGGCGCTGTCACACAGAGCGAGAGGCAACCGGAATTTGAATGCAGAAAGTGTTTCATTAAAAACGTAAAAAGGCCCAGCGAGGGGCTGTTTTTGCAAATGCACGGGTTTATAGTTGAAGTTGTTTTGAAGAAAAGCGTGCAAATCTGCTCTCACGCTGCCTCGCAAGGGCGGAGGGGCTTTAACATTGCATAATGTCTGAAAATAATCAATACAGGCACAGGCGCTAACATGACTAATAGGAGCAGAAAGCCAAGGAATAGCCTTTCCAGCATCACCTCGGGGCATGCCTGCGCAGACAGTTGGGCGCACACTGGCTTGATTCAGCCAGGACACATGCCAGACAGTGAAAACGAGCCGGCTGTAGCTGCAGAGGAACAGGAGCACAGGCACAGCGCTATTTGATTCTCCATCGCGTTTTCAGGACATGGCAGAAACACACATTTTGCTGCTTTGGCCAGGACTCCCAGGCCGCTGCTGCTGTCACCTGCCAGATCCACCTTTCCCAGGGCCAGTCAGAAAAAACAACTTAGTAACTAGCTCTGCATCCTTTGCTGTACCTCAGTTGAAGAGGACAAAGGGAGAGGAAACAGCTCCATCACTCAAGCACGCTTTAAGAGAACGATTTTCCTGAAATGCTGAGTTTCCAATAGTTCAGGAATTGCCATTTCATCTTTAAGTGTTTAAAGATTACTCTAGGGTGCAAACCATAACCAGGCTGAAATGCCTTCTCTGTTCTGCAGTACTGTATTTTACTCTTCCTCAAACTGAGCTCCGTTCCAACTTACCAGCTAGTTGGATAGTAGCATGGGCCACCGAGAATGCCTTTGGTGTCACCACCACCTGCAGGAAACACCTGGCTGCCCCATTCCCATTCCCTACTTAAGTCTTGGCTGCCATTTATCAAGAGTAGTGGCCTGTAACTCTGTTACATGAAGGATGTGGGCTGGCTTTCTAAAAATGCATGATCTGTGGACCAAACTGGCAAAGCAAGCTGATTTCATACTTGATTTCTTCTTTTTATGCTGAATCAATAAATCTACAGGTATGCACGGAGGGCTTTTATGCTGGGAGCCAAGGCTCCCACCTCTTGTCCCTGCCCACAGCCTAGGAGGGGTGTGGAGATGCTCCAGGTGAGATCCTGGCCATAAAACACACAGCAGCATAACCTACCCTGCATTAAACAGGGGATGATACTCAGAGATCACCTCTCTTGAGTAGGCGTCTGATTCCTGGTTTGGATGCTGCAGGACTACTCCTGGCAGCACCTGACGTGCAGCAGAAACCCTCTCCTGCCGGCAGCACTCAGGCCCTGGTGCCTGACAGAGACCTTCCGTCTCACAAACAGCATCGCTCCTGAAATAGCATCTATCCTTGCAGCGACCTGTCCCTCCTCCCTCCCTGCTAGCTGGGCAGTGGGTTATTGAGGAGATCCCAGACCTCAGTTCCCTCGCTCAGCTGCCCAGATCAAGCATCTCCCAACACAACAGCCCTCCTCGCAGGCCCCTCCTGCCTTCCCCTTCCCTCTACCTCCTCTGCCTGTGCTGAGACCTGTGGCTCTGCAGCTTGGATGCACTCCCAGACATATCTAGTCAGAGACTAGGAGGAGGTGCGAGTGCAGGGACAGGAGCTACAGCATGTCCCTGAGGGGCTTGGGCAGGCAGGAATAGGATGTGCCCCAGCAGGCGCACACAGCCTCAGCATGATTTTTCAGGTTTATCAGATTATGCCCCATTTTCCACTTCGTGCAATCTCCAGTTTGCTCCACGTCCATGTGCAAGCTTTTGATCACTCTTGAGGAATATTATTTGCGCTATCCTGGAATTTGAAGAGGATTAAAGGTGCTAATGAGGGGCTGCTGCTCCCAGCTGGGGCCCTGCTGAGGAAGTTCGTGTTCTACAACAGCTCAAAAAAGACACTGCTGAGGGCCAGACCACAGTCAAGGATGGCATTAAGGTGGTGGATGTCCCTTTATGCCCACTCATGAAAGTCCCAGTCTTTGCCCTTTAATCTCTAAGACCTGTGTGTCCCTTTATGGAAGCTTCTTGGGACAGGCATTTGGCCAGCTGTGCTGGCTGTCCCTCTGCGCAGTGGCTGTCCCCAAGAGGCACTGTTCAACATTGCCACTGAGCCAGACCATCCCTGAACAGAGGCTGAAGGACCACTTTGCTGTTGAAATAACCTCTAAACTCCTAGGAGGAGCTGCAATACTCTGACTGTTGGAAGGCTGCAGTGGTCTCCAGGTGCAGGCATCACTTTGCCAGCAGCTGGGACACGCTTATAATTGTGCGTCAGCTTAGACTCCTGCCATTTTGGAAGCCAGTCCCTAAAAGTCATTTTTGTATATTGTATTTGTACTCACAGTAACTCATTTCAGGATTTTCCAGCTTTAAAAGGAGCCTGTCAGGGCATGGAGACTTAAAAGATTTTTTTCTTCAGCTTAATGTATTTACAGTGTTATCTGTGGCTCAACAGTCTGATTTAATCAATTTGAGCAGATATAATTCAAGTACCAAACTTTTCAATTTTAGAAAATAACTCCCTTTGTCTTCTGAGAGCCCTAATCATGACCAAGGGTACCACTGACTTTACAACAAACATAATTCTGCACTCAGACACCAGCAATCCTGGTAGGCAGTTTTAGAAAAATACAGTTCTATACATGTCAGAGAAAACAGATCATCTGAAAGTAAAATGGCTCACCAAAGAATAAACAAAGCATCCTGCCAGTCTTTTGTGCACCGTGTTTTCTTGGCTGCAGGCTGGGGACTTCCACAGAGACAAATTTTGAGCTCCAGTCCCATTTTTGATGCCTGTTCCCAAACAGAGCAAACCCAGAGGGAAAGGGTCCGCTGTGCTGGAGGGGTGACCCCAGGACAGGGGGCGCAGGCAGCCCCCCCAAGGCCCATGGGGGCTGTCACTGCTGCACGCAGGGGACAGCATCCCCTGGGGCTGAAACCCCCTGCCCCCAGACCCATGCATCCGAGAGCCGTTAGGTTTTCAGGCAATGACCAGGTGGAAGCTGCAAGGTAATCTCCGCACGTGTGCATTAATAACTGCCTGCTCTCAGCCTAATCATGCCAGCCACGAGGTGGCTGCTAAGCAACTAAACCCTGGCGAGGAGGCACTTTTGAGATAATGCTAAAAATAGTCCCCAGCAGGCGAGACAGAGCGAGCAGCCGTGGCAGGTGACGTCAGGTTTCTTACTGCTGCCCTCCGTGCCATCGCTTGCAGATGCCTTTGATGAGCACGTGAATTCCTCCGGGCATCCCTGGGGACCAGCATCACGACAGGGACCTGCTGGCGGTCCCCGACTTGCTGCTTCTGTGCATCCAGCCCCAGCCTGTGCCTGAAGCAGCACAGCCCCCCAGCAGTGTGCCTGGCCACCAGCCCTTTGGGGGGGCTGCAGGGCATCGAGGTGGCCATGCCCCACCCTGCCCATGCTGGGTCCTCACCTGACATAGGCAGGAACGGAAAGGAGCCCCTGCATGAGTCAGACATTAAAAGGAGCAGTTTGATTAAACTGACAGTCACGCACATGATTGGAAATGACAAATAACATCTACAACTTCGGTATAAATGAGAAGCAAAGCACGCGCATCCCTCTGTCTTTCCAGTCTGCTGTTCTTGGCAGTTGAAACCGCTTTTGTAGCTAGTCTGTTCCCAGCTCAGTTTGCATCTGTCTTCACATAGGGGTGGAGGAGAAAATAAGCCAAAACACAGGAAAAGGTGTCCATACCCTTAATGCAACAGTGTTTGAATTTCTGGATGCAGCAGAGAGAGAAATGGGATGAGGGAGCCCTGTGTTTCACCTGTGTGGCCCCTGGGGACATTGCCCTCCTCTCGAGGGCAGAGCCCATCCTCACCAGCTCAGTCCTGCCCAAATTGAGCCACTACACCTTTTTTTGGGAGGCACAGTGCAAACCACACCAGGGAACTGATCCAGTGCAAGAATAACCTCCCTTCTCAGGTGGTTTCTTTCAATTTATTATCCTTGAATGCTGGCTGAAGCCAGCACAGCTGCCACCTGCCACCACCTCTCAGGCGTTTCTTTTGGCAGCAAGAAATTACTTAAGCACACCCTTCCTCCAGGAGCAGCAGCCCCTCAATCGCCTCAGGGAGATTATCAAGCTGAAAAGAGCCCCCTGATCCTCATCCCCCAAGGTTCTTTTGGCCCAGGTGGGCTCACACAGAACCCTGTGCCAGCCACCCCAGGTTCCAGCAGGGTCTGATGGTGGGTGCCCACTCCCCCCGAGAGCTGTGGGTAGGGAGGGCTGCGTTAGTCACAAACATTGAGCAATGGCCTCCACCTCCTTGCAACACCAACGGCAGGAACAGGAAAGTCTGGGCAGGTGCCACCCTGCATTTAAGGCTGACTGTTGCTTTAAATAACACGTCTGAGAAATGTGCTTTACTCCTTGGAATACCACTTTCTTTTAAAACAGTGGCTTGAGATCAAACAGAACTGGTAAAGCAGCTTGAGAAGAAAATCAGCAGCCAGAGCCCCCCTGTTCAAACCAGCAGAGGAGCACCCCAGCATCCAGCAGGGCCCCACGCTGCCCACGGGGAGATGCCCATGGGGACTGGGACAGGCTTAGCTCAGGGTCTCTGGTAACCCAGGCCAGCACCTTTACCATGCTTTCTCCTACCTCATCTCTTCTTCTGGCAGAGCAGCATAAAGCCCTTGGTACCAGCCCTGCAAACCTCTGCCCCACATCTCACAGCGCTTCCCTCAGAGGTACCTGTGGTGGTGCTTCTCCTCTTCCCCTTAAGCTGCTGTTATAGACCCCAGGGGTGCAGCTCTCAGGCAGGGGAAGTGTTTCCACCTGCAGCCCGTACACACGCTGCAAATCAGCTCCTTTGGTTACCCAAAATAAGCCTCAGGTGAAGGGAGCGAGGTCTGAAGAATAGCAGGCGAGTCCCAGCCCCTCCTGGCTGGTGCTGACCCACTCGCTCTTTGCAGGACTTTCCCTCCTGTACTCAAACGGAGAAAGAGCAGAGGCAGAAACCAAAGTTTCAAGTTCACTGCAGAGGAAATGGCCTCCCTGCAGCTGGGGAGAGCACCATAAATTTTCTGGCGAGCATAAGCGAGGACGTGGGTGTACATATGTCTTCCAAATACCATTGTCATTTTCAGTGGGAGTAAAAGCTAATTGATCTTTAACATGCAGCACTTCGTTTCAATGCCTTTTGTACATCAACACTACTAGTGAAACAAATACCAGATTTTACTAAAATGAGTATGTGTCAACATATTGATGACTCACACACCCAGTTGCAAAGGGAGACTCTGAATTACTCAGAAGGGTTCTGCTTCAGTGCTTTTAATCCAGCAATGATAGAAATATCCCGGCTGGAAATCCTGGTGTGTCCTGGGTCTTCCTTGCTCTTGCCCTGGAGCTGAGGTCTCAGTGCATTTGGAAAGGGATTTCCAAGTGAGCAATACTGTACGTGGCAGCTGCACATGTGTGGCATTGAACACCTCAAGGCAGCAGCCACCACTAAACCTTTCTACAAGTGCAGACGGAGAGGGTTCAGCCAAAAGTGGACACCTGCAGACAGCAGGCTCTCTGTCACCTTGCCTGAAGCACACCAGTGACACACAGCGTGATGAGCACCAGGGCAGGGGAGCTGCCCAGGGCCCACAGATGCCCAGCCTCTGGCTGCAGGCTGCCGCAGCTCCATGTACACTTGCTGTTCCTCTTTACAGCTTACTGTGACTGAAATATCATTAAAAAGCTGAGGGTTTGATACCTCACAGCTGTGAAGTATAAAGGCAGACCTTTAGAGATATCTTGCACCATAAACGTACTTGCCTGTGCTGGTCTATATCCAGGTGATAAATGAAGCCCAAGACACTTGAAAGAGCTTCTTAATCTTTGCAAAGCAAACCAAAGCCAATAATTCTTTGTAGTTTTATTATACCATCCATCCCATTTCTTTTGCTCTGCTTCCAAAAGCATTTGTGGCAGATGGGCAGTCTCTGGTTTCCAGCCTGGTGGGGTTTGCTGGTGGGATTCATTGCACAGGGGCGCTGGCCCTGCTGAGGAGTGGGGTGAGGAGGGGGGAACCAGCTTCAGCTGCCCTGGAGAAAAAGGGGTGTGGAGGGATAGCCTTAGATTCAGTGAGGGATGCCTGGACCCTTGAGGCATCTCCCTGACTGAGGTCACCTGCTGCTGCAAAGACTTCCCAGGCACCACAGCCAGCAAGAGTTGGGTTTCTCCTGTAGGAGCATGAACGCTCTTTTCCAAGAGGCATTGCAGCATCCCAAGCCATCTCTGAACTGTCTGAGCACCAGTAACTCCCAGCAACACCTTCAGCAGTTCTGGATTTTCTGGTTTCTGTTCCAAAACCCGTTTCCCTGTCACAGCCCTGACAGCCAGATGGTTTCTTCTGGTCTACTCTCCTATCACTGTTTCAAGGAATACAGGGAGAGACTTGAGCTCTCCACTTATGGGATGTTTTTAAAAAACAGCTCGAGGGAGCAGTGAACTGGCCAAATCCATCCTTTTGCCTGCATCCTTTGGACCGGAACATTTTTACCCTTTGACCATTGGGGCACGTTCATGTCCTCAGCGGGTGAAAGGGAAGGGAATGCTCCTGGGACCAGTGCTCTGTGTGTTTGCTAGTAAAAGGCATTAGGAGGCAAATCAATATGACTTTGCAGTTGAAAAGGACCAGCCTGAGGATCTCAGCTGTTCAGGAGCTGCAGCTCAAATCAGCTGGGAGCTCTGCATCCCCACCACATTGGCCTCAGACCTCATCAGCTTTGCAAGCCCTCTTCCTCAAGGACAATTACGACAAAACCTCAGCTCTAAACCAGAAGATTCAGGTTGACCTTAAACTTCTAGTAGAAACAGCTCCACAGGCCATCTGTCATCTCCTGGGAAATCTCCTTGCAGAGCTTTAGCAACTCCCACAAGTCCCAGACATCCACCCCATCCCACAGCCATCCGCAGCTCTCTGCGGACCCAAACCCAGCCAACAAAGACAACCTGTCACCATCACAACCCCACAGTGAGGTGGGAGTATGCTACAAAACCAAGAGCCTGTTGCTGTGCTTTATTTTTCCCCTAGGCTCCACCACGAAGCCTCTTCAATAATGTTTTTATGGCTCCATCAATCTTATTTAAACTTCAGTACAAATACATTGCAGCACATTCACAGTCCCATCACAGCGCTCTGACTCACCCAGTCCCAGCAGACATCATATATTAAATTAATTTTGGAATGTATTCCAAATAATTTTTTTCAGCTTCTTCAGCTAAGAACTCCCCATGCTCTATGTTAGGGCAAAGCAGCACAGGATGTCTGATAGGAGGACTTTAATTAGCTGGTGATTAGCTTCATTAGGACTCAGCTTATGAATAACTTAAGTCACCTCCTCATCCCCCTCTCCCTGGGCTCGGGGGAGATAACTCTTACACTGGTGGGGGAAAATGCAACATTGGTCTCGGATTTCTTCTCCTGCCCAAGATGTGGATCCCTCACCAGATGCAGTAATGAGTTCTGCACTTTGTTACACCTGGAGTAACTCTAATAAATAATTAAAAGACCTTCAAATTTACTCTGGCATCATTCAGGGCAGGGTTAAGCCCACAGACTAAAATGTTTACCAACCAGTTAGAAAAAAAAATGCCTTTTCCAGCTATTAATTTTCTGCCCCATCCAGTGCATGCATCTTTGGATACTCATGTAAGAAGCATACAAGATTGGAGAAATTAGGACCTGGAGCAACCAGGGCACGCGCTTAAGAAAAAAGTTTCTGTACTGCTCAGATTGATGTCTCTTATTAAAAGTGTTCGGGCTATTATTTTCTGGTTAGCTCTGGCCCTTGTGGACCACTGCCCCCATGTATCAGGCTGAAGCCTCCTGTTTTCTTTGGGCTTGTCTTTTGGCCCCATCCTTGAGACATAATTCAGGGTCCAAAAAAAACCCCCAAACAAACAAAAAAACAACCCAACCCCCAACATTTCATCCTTTGCTGCAGCAGCAAGCGAGGCTGCGTGCAGTGTCACCCAGAGCCCGTTAGTGGCTGTGACCCACCTTCCCACAGAGCCAGGGGGTTAGCATCCCACAGCCTGTGCTGCACCGCAACGGTGCGTGGAGATGCCAAAGTGCCAAATATGCTTCCAAATAGAGGGGGAAAAAAAAAAAAAAGAAGAAAAAGTGTGCTTAAACTGAATTACTACTTGACTTACTGGCTGATAAGATAATTAGTTGTCCCACACAGCCAATTAGTGAATTCCTGAGACTGTAGTAACCATCAGACCAAAAGCATGCCAAACTCCTTGCTAATTCAGCCTTGCTGCATGTCTCCTCTGCCTCCTCTTATTATGTATGCTTATCTCCTTTCAGCAAAGCTTGTGCATGAATAGGAAACACCTTCCTATTTAACTGCCTGTGCTCTGGAGTGGTTTCCAATCAGTGGGCATCAGCTTTGGATGCAGAAATCCAGCTAATCTAATCTGCCCAGCTGGCTGATTAATATCTGTGAGGTGGGTGTTCAAGGGAGAATGTCTTGAGACCAGCTGGGCTGACAGTGTTGATAGTGATGACTTTGCAGCCTCACACTTTCCCCATCCCATCACTTTGCCTGCACAGGGAGCTGCCTGAGCAGCCGAGGAGCTTGTCCGCTCTGAGCCTGGACTGAGCAGCTGGGGCTTTCGCAGGGCAAAGCCCAGGCTGTGCTCCTGTAACTCCGACAGCGCTTCCATTCCCAAGCAAGAAGCAGAGAGGAGCTGTGGCAATAAGGACTTCAGAGGCAAAAGGGCATCTCTATTGACCTTGAAAAGCTGCTGAAATACTTCCCTCTGTAGCAAACTGTGCTCAGTCTTCCCAGATCCTGCCAATGTGTTTCATCATCTGCTGTTGTTGCCGGTGCTGTGGGTATGTGCCTGTACCCACAAGGACTGTCAGTCAGCCCCGGCCACAGACTGACCTTTTGCTAAGCCATGCTGGTCAAGCCTGGAAAATGACTACAAGCACTGCGGCTTTTCTTCTTCCAAATCACATCAGGCTGCTCAGCAAAAGCTGCTCAGCGACATCCATATCCTGCAGCTTTTCTGGATAAATCCAGGTCCCTGGCTTTGTGCATGTGCAGGCCCAGAGGAGAGGGCTTGCACAGCCCTGGCAGTGCCCCGGGGTGACAGCTCTGCCCTGCCAGGCACCACACTGGCCCTCCTGGAGCCACCAGTCTTGGGGTGGGCAGCAGTGGATTTGGTGCTGAGTGGTGCCTCCCACCTGCAGGGCCATGGCAAGCCCCAGGCATTGTTCATAGAATCATTTAGGTTGGAAAAGATCCGTAAGATCACAAAGTCCAACTGTTAACCCAGGATTGCCCAGTCCATCACTGAACCAAGTGCCACATCTACATGTCTTTCAAATACCTCCAGGGTATACCTTCCCTGGGCAGCCTGTTCCAGTGCTTGACAACCCTTATGGGGAAGAAACTTTTCCCAATATCCAATTTAAACCTCCCCTGGCACAACGTGAGGCCATTTCCTCTTGTCCTGCTGCTTATCTGGGAGAAGAGACCGACCCCCACCTGCCTACAGCCCCTGTCAGGCAGCTGGAGGGAGAGATAAGGTCCTCCCCACTCTGCTTTTCACCAGATTAAACACCCCCCCATTCCCTCAGCCGCTCCCCAGAAGACTTGTGCCCCTTTCCCCAGCTCTGTTGCCTGTCTCTGGACACGTTCCAGCCCCTCAATGTCTCTCTTGAACACAGGATTCAATGAGTGGTCTCACCAGTGCGGAGCACAGGGGGTCAATCACTGCCCTTGTCCTGCTGGCCATGCTGTTCAGACACAAGCCGGGATGCTGTTGGCCTTCCGCGTGGGAAAGGAGTTGGACCCCACCGACCTTGCACCAGCTCTGTGCAAGTGGGTGCACGCAGGGAGCCCCAGTCACAGGTCTGGGGACATGCCCTGGGCATGCCCTGAATCCATACTGGGCCAGGACACCAAGGTGCCAAACTCCCCTTTCCCCACCCAACATCCTGGTGTCTGCAAGACAGATGCTCAGCTGCACGGGCCAAAGGGTGCTGCAGCACACCCTGGCTCCCCTTTGCTTTGGTCCTCGCTGAGCTGGGGGAGGGGAGGGGAGCACCGGCTGTGCATCCCCAGGGATGTGCTGGCAGCAGCCATGGTGGCATAGGGGTGGCCAAAGTGCAGGTGGGCAGACTCTGCCCAGTCTTTTGCCATCTCCTACTCCAGCACGGGAACAGGGCACCGCTTCTTTTGGTACTGAAAGTAAACATAGGGTCTCTGGCTCCTGAAACCACGTTTCCGTTGAGTGATCGTTGTTTTGGTGCTGAGGACGGCCAGGATCAGAGTCCCACTCCTGTCAGCAGCAGGGGAAAGCAGCAGGTTTCGGCAGGCTGCGCTATGAACCACTGCAAACGCCATGGCAGCTGATACCGTCTGCCGTGATGACTCACCGCTGTTGATTTGGGCAGAGGCAAGAAAAACAGCCTGAAATGTGCCAGTTCAACAGTCACATTCTCAGCGATGGGCTATTAGCTCAAAGCAGGTCCCCGTCCCCCGTACCTCACCTTCTTTCAGTGCAGCATCACTGAAATTCGTTTTTCTGTGTTGGAAAAGTGATATATTGGGAGCCTTTTATTTGGGAAAGCAGCTTATGCCACTGCCAGAGATGTCACATTCAAATGGATCACACCTGCATCAACAAAATACCAGGCACAGTTTGACCCTCTAATCTCCCCAGGCAATTTTTCTTTCTTTTTTTCATGGCTGTTCAAATATTGGCTTTATCACCATGGGAAGGGTAGGAATGACCTATCGAACAAATGCTCATGATAGCTTTTCAGGGCTATTTTCACAGGACTATCCTCCCAAAAGCATTCACCCAAAAAGAGATGTTTAAATCCGGGGGGGGGGGGGGCGAGGAGGAATTTCAGCCCAGCACTGTGCACCTGCAGCCGAACCTTGGGCAGGACCGTGGCCGTGATGGAGTTGCGCCGAGCACCAACGGCCGGGGAAGGGATCATGCCGCACAAACCAGCCTTGGTGGGGTTCAAAACATGCCACTGCAGCGTGGGTTGCAGCTGGGCTCCAACCTAGCGTGGGAAGCAAGCTGTCAGGTCATGTTTCCTACATCCAGCCTCAGCAGCCACAAGAATTCACTTATGTTTTTCCAATAATTTCCATTTTCTTGTCCTTTTCAAAGGCAAAGGACTTCAGATGAGCTATTTGGACCCACACAAATGTAAAAGAAAGGCTGCCATACTGACAAATAACCTCTACAGCTGATGGTGCCCTGGAGCTGTCAAAGCATAACCTGTTTTCTTTGAGGGAAATCACACTGGTGGAATTTGTGTTGATGGACGGATGGAGTGAGTCATGCTTAGCTCTGGATGGGGCTCACCAGAGAGGAATCAGATATCCTATTTTCTGAAGTTCATTTCTGAAACCTGTTGTGCTTAGTGGTAGTAGTTGCCATTCAGTCCTGAGCAATGCACACGGAGTAAACACTGTCTATAAAACAGAGCGCTCACTTGTGTGCTGATGGTAAGCTCCGTTTTTAAGCCCAGGAAGGTGCTAATTACATGGCTCCAGATACTGCAATGCGCCACTGAAGCAAACAGATAAGCCTGAGACTTTCCATCATCCAATAATTAATTCTGAAATTTACAGCAAATCTTTATATGTATCTAAAAATAGATACTCGATCAACCATTTTGTTTGGAAGAAAGGGATGCTGGTGTCCCACAACACAGTATGCTTGCCGGGATGCTCAGCTTGGGCTGTCGGGAGCCACCGCGGTGTCCCCACAGCCAGCACCGAGCACCGGTGAGGGCTCTCCCCTCGCACCTAGGGTCACTTCACATGGTAAAGGGAATAACACACGGTAATGGAAATAACGGCAGCAACACACAGAACAGAGAGGAGTGGCAGCAACACACAGAACAGAGAGGAGTGGTGCATAGGCAACATTTTCCTAGCCCATGCAAGCTCCATGGGACCCTGTATAACTCCTCTATACCTCTCCTGATTTGCATAGCCAAAAGATGGCAGCACTCTCTCACGTATGTGCCACAGCAAAGGCTCCCTCTCTCCCTCCAAATGCATACGAACCTGTACAACTTTAATCCAGTGGCGATGCACATTGGAGGGACACTGTCCCGTCTGGTGTGCTTTAGCACACGGCCAGGCTGGCTGCCATGGGGCTGGGGGCGAGCGGGGCAGGGACAATGCTGTGGCCCATGTACTGCAGCACCAGCCTGGCCCCCACCAGCATGGCCACAGGCGGACAAAGCAGCAGGAATCGCTTCACACACGCCTGGGCATCCCCATCAGCACTGGGTGGATGCTGGGCTGTCCATCCAGGTGTTTGCTAGGTGTCAGTGAAAGGACTTGTTCTTCATTTTCTGAGTGTTGTATGGGAGAGAAAAAAATAAGTTAATAGCATCCTTTGCCAAATTTTGCATCTGGACTGACTGTTCCTTCCCCTGCCACCCCGCACAGCTCTCAGCCATCCCCACTGCACACCCTCTTCTAGTTCAAGTGCGCCAGCAGAGCTCGAGCAGAGAAACTCAAAGAAAATGCTCAGTCTTGATTTTTGCCTTTCCCAAGATGATACGGCCACCACGTGATTCCATCCACTTGGGTTTTTTGTGTGTGTTTGTTTTATTTCCCTGCACCTAGGAACTTTGATGAGCTCTTTGGTGTCCACCTCCAGGAGCCTGCTGTGCACTGATCCACCAGTCCCTGCCAGGGCTCCCTTCCCGTGGGATCCCACCAGGCTGTTCTTGCTGCCTGGGATCACAGCCATCCCTCCTTCGTTCCCGGTGCTTTGCACACAGAAGAACCTGAGGTTTGCTTTCAGTAAGTCTGATGCAAAGATTTGCTTTATAATCCCTATGTAAACAGAGGGAACCAAGAGATAGAGAGCTGCAGGGAAATGCAGATTTGCAAGGCAGATTCTGGCAGTTGCATGCAGAGGGAAGGCTGGAGGTGCTGGTCCCTCCCCACCACGGGTGATGTGGGTGCTTGCACCCCGAGGAAGCCACTTTATATTGAGAAGCCCATCGGCAACTGGACATAATGGTGTGACAGGCGCTGTGCTGCATTAGAATAATCACGTCTTCGGTGCATTAAGGTCGAAGTCAGGGCTGAGTATTTCCAGCCCCCCAGGGGTCCGGCCGGCAGATCCAGAAAGCCTGCAGCAAGGAAGCGACCCCAGCTCTGCATGTCGGCTTGTGCCAGATTAAGGAAAGAAAACTTCATTTCTCTGGGCATGATGAGCCCAACAAGCAGTGCTGCACCCAGGGCAGGCAGGAACAGGGGGGAACCCTCATCACTGCTGGCTCTAACGGGGCCCCCACTGCAGCCTCGTGCCCGGCTCCCTGCTGGGTTTCTCCTTCCCACAGGGTCCCAGCCGGTGTTTGCCGTGCCCCCACGCCAGGCAGCCGGGGGGCTCCAACCTGCCTTGCCCCGTCCGGCCAAATCCCGCATGCACGCCCTGCTTCCCAGCCACAGCCCTGCCCCGGTTCCCAGGGGTCTGGTTAAAACATCACTTGGGGTTTAACTTACAGGGCATAAACCCCCTTAGAGGATGCTCCTGGGACTCCCACCTTTGGGGACTCCTGGCCTGGAGCAATGATCTCCCAGGAGTGGCACTGTGGGGCAGCGGACCTGGGCACAGCTTTTGGAGAGGGACAGACCCTTTATGCCCACTCACCGTTGACCGTGACCACAGGCAGATTTAGTGTGAACCATGAGCATGACCTGAGCCCTCTCCACTTAACTCTGTCACGTCAAAAGTAGCAGCAGTGAAAGGTGTCAGTCTGAGAGCTGGGGAGGGAAAATACCTTTAATTTATGACAATTTTTTTACACAGAAGTGCCTCTGAGGTGAGCCGTGTCTGCTCAGCTGGTAGCACCAACCAGAGATGCTCCTTTGCATTGGGTTTCGGGAAGACCTGCAGTTCCTCTCCATCACCTCGGGGTAGCCTCTGGCTTGGGATTCCGCACTGGACAGCCCACTGCCAGCAATATGGAAAATCTGCATGGAGAAGCACCTGGGACAAAAATTAATTAGGGACAGCATTAATTAGGGGCAGCAAGGTAGCACCCCCTGCAAATTCACAATGCCACAGCCTCCTTGCCTGTCGCAGGAGGGGAGACCAGCTCTGGCAGCACCTTCCCACAGGGCACCCACCTCCTCTGGCAACCTGTGGGAACCAGCTTTGATGGGAAATGTTTCCTTGGAGCTCTTTGCTTAAAGAAAATGCATCAAATGTTTTACTCAGTGTGGAAAACTTGCCATGTGCCAGCTGCTCGTTAAGCCTGACTACCTTCTGTCCTCTGGTCTGCGAGGGCATCCAGCTGTCACTCTCCTGCACAGGTACCCGGAGCAAGGCATGCTAAACGCCCAGATCCAGTCTTTATAAAGCAAGGAATCTGAGATCTGGACCAACTGCAAATAAAAACTGTCAGAAAACCTACTGAGCATGCATGGTTTAGTGTTTTCTCTTTGATTTCCCACAGATCTGATGAGTTTCCATTACAGTGCTCCCCAGGCCATGGGGGCAGACGCTGTGTCTGCAACTCCCAGCCAGTCACATCCTTTCCCCTCCTTTTTCTTGGTATTTTCCATGCTGCTCCTGGGACTGGACACTGCCCAGGGGCCAGCATCTGTGCACCGTCCCTGCGGGTGCTGCTGTCCCTCTCAGGGAGAGCAGAGCTGATGCTGCCCTTTCAGGCTGTGCAGCTGGGTCATCCCTGTGCCACCTGGGCAAGCCTTCCTGCTGGGTAACCTTGGGGTAACCTTGGAGTAACCCTGGTGCAATGTGGACTACCCACCTACCTGGGAAGAAAGATGTCACCAGCAGCGGGGCAGCCTCTGTGACACCTGGAAGCTGCTTTTGGCAGTATGTGAAATATCTCAGCCCCACAGACTTTTGGGCTTCCTTAAAAGCCCCTGCACTGGTCCAGCACTGGCAGGAGTGACAAGGATGCAGCAGGCACTGCCTTACCCTCTGTGAAGCCAAGGAGAGCCCAGCACTTCCACCCAGGCCAAATCTGGCCCGCAGCCCCGGCGTGACCTCAGCAGCATCGCTAGGGGATGAGCAGCAACAAACATTACAGCGACCTGCCACGGAAATGGGATCATTATAGTCTCTCTTGAAAAACACAGAGCATAACGTCTCCTCAATTCGCTTACGCTGGCAGGCATTTCATTTGGTCCCTGGTGGTGCTCGAGGATGTCTTGTCTGGGCTAATGGAAAAACCAAACACCCAGAGCTGCTTGGAAATTACATGTTCAAAACGAGCATAATAGAAAAACAGGAGTGCAATATTATTTGTGTATTTGCAGATGCGCTGTGAGGAGCAGAGCAAGCATTATCACAGTACCCATCTGTAACTTGCCCTACGGGCTCCTCCGGTGCCCAGCTTGTGCTGAAGTGTTCAAACAAAGCAGAGAGCTGAGCTGCTTTCCTGAGAAAAAGGACCAACAGATCTAATCTCTGCAGGATGCTCATAACCGATGGTAACTGCCTCCCTCAGATCACAGAATGGCATTGCTGAAGCTCCAGGCATTGAGCTGCATTTCAGGCTTTGCAGAGCAGCTCTCTGCAGGGAGGCAAGTGGCACCAGCCATCACAGGAGAGACCATGTCCTCCCCAGGACACCCCTCACTTCACCCTGGCCACCCCATGCTTCATCCTGGCCAACTCGGCAAGCACCATGCTCTGGGTACAAGGATGCCATGGATAAACATGTGTTCCCCAGGAGCTCAGCTGCCTGGAAAGAAAGAAAGCCCAAACAGGAAAAATTTTATCCACGGTAGCAATCAAGAACCTTCAGGAAAAGGCAGAGGCCAGCAGCAGTCTTGGCTTAATAACAGAGATTTTAGGCTTTGTTTTTAAACGGCTTATTTAGTGTCGCAGAAAGCATTTTATGGTGAAACTAGCAATCTTTCTCAGGCTGGCATACAGGAGCTGTGCTCTTTTACACCCTGGGCATCGTCAGTGAAGGGGCACGAAGTACGTAAGTGCAGAGTTTGGCTCCATGAAAAAGTTGTCATTAGCAGAGAACCCAGCTCCCCAAATCAGCTAGCGGGGATGAACCATTTAACTAAAATAAATGGCTGCAAGAGCAATTCAGAGAAGTGGAGACTGCTTTTGTTCTTCAATCACTAATTCCCCAATGACCACGGTACTGCATCCTTCTGGGTTTGCTCACCAGTACTCCTTGTCTCATAGAGATTTTTCACCCTGGGCGTTTTCCCATACAGAATGCCCAATTCTTTTTATTTTTCATGTACTGACCTCTCTCTTCTGGAAAGATCCCACTCAGGTTTAATTTTTAGGTTTGTTTTTCCCATCCCTGCTCTGCCGCAGCTCCTGGTTTTGCTGTACCTGTGGCTACAGTTTCACACCTGTGGCATCTTATCCAAACAACTCCTATTTATTTCACTCCAGCCAGAAAACTACTCCCTCGCCAGCAACTAATTCTCGTGTGAAAGGAGGAAAATGCTAATAAACAGCGAGCCATGACCATTCCCACCACTTGGGAAGTCCTTGCTGTAAAGCAGCTTTTCGCACCCTCGCTGCCAAGGCAGCGCCGCCCAGGCTGGCAAGTGCAGGGCAGATACCTGCGGCAGCCACAGCATCTTATTTTATCTTATCTCAGAGCCTTCACTTAACAAAAAGATGCCACTGGGCCAAATTCAGATCACATAACAATTTGGATGATGGCAAAGGAACTCAAAAATAAATCAGCCCTGTCTTTTTTCCTGGCCCTGCAGCGCTGGTCGGAGGGAATAATAAGAAAAAAACTAACAACCCACCATTTACTTTAATCACACACATAAAAAAAAATAAATACATCAAGTTTGGGGTGAAATTCAGGGTCAGCTGTAGCACTGACTTCCACTTCCCCAGACCCCCACGCTTGGTTTCTCAGACCCACGGAGACCAGGGAAGGTGGTAAGCAGATTTCATCAAAACTGCCATAACTCGCAAGAATTAGGACATTTCAGTCAGCTCTGCTTCAAAAGGCTTGGCAACGCTTGAAAAGCTGAGGCTTGTACAGAAGTGAGCGTGCCACCCAAGTGGGATTTTCTCTCCCAGACTATGCCAGCCCACAGAAGAGGGGCAGCAGCTGGCTTCCCACCCAGCCGAGGGACACCCCCAGCCCCAGCGGGGCTCACGCCCCAGCCAAGCCCATGGGATTTCTGCTGCTGTTGGTCCAGACCTTGCATGGGACCAGGGATGCTGAGTCTGACCCCGCTCTTCAGGGGTTACCTTCCCAGCCTGACCCCAGCTCCATGGCACGGGTCTGCCCACCACATCGTCACCCTAAATGGCCATGTATTACTGACAACGACAAGATCCAGGCTGGAGACTGCCTCATTTCAGTGGTGGGAGCCGTGATTCATCCCCTACGGCCTATGGCTCGTACAACATATGGCAATGCTTTTTTAGAAATCCGGCGTGGAGAGAGGGAGAGACAGCACGTGCCAAACCAGGGAGCGCGGCAAGCTGCCTGTCTGGTAACATAGTCGGCACGTGGCTGCAGATCAGCTCCTGCATCCCTCTGTGCCTGGGGGAGACACGTGGACCCCAGCAAAGCCACCATGGCTGCTCTCCATCCCGGCATCCCACCCTCCTGCTGCGTCACCTGTGTGAGCTGCACTACTAACGCTCAGCCTGCTGGATTTTCTCATGGTGAGTCCAAGCCAGAAGATACCTACAGCAAACTGTGTGTCTTCTGGCAAATTAAGAGAGATCAGATTCCACCTTGCAAAAAGGATTTGCGTGGGCTCCTTCACCTGGCCTGGATGGTCTCACTTCTTCCAAGATGCTGACAGGCAGATTTAGCCCAAACTACAGACAAACTGTAGTTTCAACCACACAAATGTAAATCTAGAAGCAATTCCACTGTCATTAATGGTGTTGTTCTGGCTTCATTCCAGCATACTAGAAATGAGAACCTGGGCCAGAACACAGGCAGGGACAGATGAATTACCAATATATCTTTGTATCTGCTTTCTCCTCTTTTTTTATTTTTTTTTAACCCATTCAGGAATGATCTGCCATTGCTACACATCTTAGCGACTTCTTCCAGGGACTGCGTTTGCAACACACAGGGCTCCAGGTAATCATCACCATCGCAAGCTCTAATGCAATGTCAACACAAGCCCATCAGGCTGTGGCAAATCCCATTTAAATGGAACTGCTTTGGATTGGGGACTAGTCATTTAACGAAAATCACAAAAAGTATCCAGGAGTACAAACGTTCAATAAGTCATTGGTGACTGCTGAAACTAATTTAACCCTGCGGTTGTGGAAGTGGCACTTAATTAGCATTTTTATTGCAGAGTCACACACTGATCATTGAAAAACATATTCAAAAAGTGGCCAGAGGAAATCACACTGATGCCAGAGATTGCCAGGGGATGCAGGGATGCTGTTCTAGCTGCATGATGGCAACTTGCAATACAGCAGCCGCAGCCTCTTGGAGTCACAGAGTCATGCTTGTGGCAGCCGGGACCCCACAGAGCAAGTGGCTGCCCCGACCCAGCACAGCTCTCACTCGAAGCATGGCCTGGAGAAACTGCCTGACCAGAGATCAGAGACTTCATTTCTGATTTATTGGACCGAGGTCCATTCTCCGAAGCACGCCACGTAAAGCCCGTTGTCCAGCTCTGCAGCCCTGCCTGGGACTCCAGGAGGCAGGAGATCCCTGCTCCAGTTTTCCCAGGGTGATGAGCACCACAGGGGCTAATTTATTTCTCAGTCTCCATCCCACCTTTTAATTAAATCTGACATCAGTTCCTGTTTGATGAAGCTGCATGTGAGATCACCCTGCTTTTCCTCCTAAGATGGGCGAGTGGAAGGCAGACCTTCACCGTGCTGGAGGGGACATGAAACCAGTGACCAACATGAGCTGCCCCCAGAAAGCTGGTGCCTGAGTTCCCAGAAGCGATGAAGGGCTGAGCCGGGACACGGCTGGGGTGGATCCTTGGCAGACCCAGGCACGCTCCCAGGCAGGTGCCGACTGCTCTGGCTCCCTTCTCACCTACTTCTTTAGAAAACTCTTGCACACCCTGGGGGTAACACTTCCATCCCAGCTCCCCCAGAATGGGTCGGTCCTCACCACTCAGGCTGCCTGGTGCCATTTCAGGGAGCCTGAGCAAGCACCGCCACTAAATCCACTAAAGCAGCGTCTGTCCACTAAATCAGTGGGGCTTTAAGCACACATTGAGAGCCTCAGGGCAGACAGGCACAGGTGTAAAGTCTCAGTTTAAAATTGAAACACCTCTAAAGCGAGTGGCTAAGCTACAGGTTAAAATAAGTTAAACTGTGTGGCCCTGGCTCCCTGTACCACCTCTCCATGCACCAAAGCTCTGTACTCCCAAACGCTCCCCTGTGAGACAGGGAGGGCTGAGATGCAGCCAGGCTCTGCCCCCAGCTCCTAAATCTGCAAAGACCTGTTATTTTCACCAGATCCATAACAATAGGCATGGGAATAGAGAGGGAGGGAAAGAGAAGAAGAAAAAAAAAAAAAAAAAAAGGCAGAGCTCAGTGTGCAAAACTAATCTCACTCAGGGGGATGTCTCAGTCTCTCAGTCTCCCAGCAGAGCTGAGCTGTGCAAGTAGCTGCTTATCCATGGGGCTATTTCCAGCACCTGGCTGGTCCCCAAATCCCCATAAACAGAATTACCCCCAAACCTAGAAATGTGCCTGGTGCTGCCAAAAGCATTATTGACTGTTGGGCCAGAGCATGGAGCGTTCATCCTTCAGCTCAGCCAGCTGAGCAAGCTAATGAAGCAATACCCACTGCAACTTCCTATGGTATATAATCAGCCTGAAATTGGGTTTTAGTGTATATCTTTCCAAACACATCACCTGTAACTTCAAAATTATGTAATTGGACTCCTGTGTAGAAGAAACGTTCATGGGAGAGACCTCAAGGCTGGTTGCTCTGCACGGGGTGGGAGAAAGGGAGAGCAAGATGTGGGACATGGAGAGGATGTGTGTGTTCATACGTGAACTAATTATGATATGATAGTAATGCGATACACAAATATCTATGTTTGTATTTATATATGGTTAAACATGTATATATAATGAGTACATATGTATGTGCATATTTGTGTGAGTGTGTGTGTGTATAAATATATATATGTAGTTAAGTGTTTCTACTAGGCTTGCTGGAGACCGAGAAATTGCAAGATGCTCCAGAGAAGTCAAGTGTTGAAAGTGCAGTTCAGGGGAAACCAACAAATGGGAAATGGGATGAGAGTTCTCCTCTTTCAACTTACATTTGGTACCCTCAGACTACCATATTACCTCCTAGGCTAGGAAGGTGGTGTTTAAAGTCACACTGCAGGTGCTGTTCCGGAGGCCGGAGCTCCACAAATGTTAGTGAAAACATATTTCAGCTTGTAAATAAAGGTACCATTTGAAAAAGACCATATTGCTTCCACCCGAGGTGGAGTTCAGACAGCCCAGACGGTGCATTTGGCCTCTTCACAAAATAAACCCGACACTGTTCTCCTCCCGTTGGACTCTGCATTTCCCCTTGCAGGGGGCATCCGTCACAAGGGTTCGTTTTCTCCAACAGCTTGACAAGGTCTGTGTAAAAGAGCGAGGCTTTGGGATGCGCTGCCCTGGCAGCCCAGATCCAGGGGTGATGGTTGCTCTCTCCTCGAGCTGCAACCCCACTCCGTGACTATTCTGCACATCCAAAAATACCTCCCTTGTCTTCTTCTGCTTCTCCTTTGGAAGACGTACCATATGAGGAGAGATCTCCGTTCCCTGCGTATGAGAAGAATTCCAAGAAATTTCTAATAAGGAAAAAGTTTTAAGCATGCATCATCTAAAAATATCCATAAATAAAGCATCATATCCCTTAAAAATACATAGATACTGTATCCGTTGCATTAGGGTGCAACCATTTGGCTTATGCCGTTAATTGTGTAGGTTCCCTTAGTAAGCACAGACAAGGCCGCTGTCACTGCTGGAAAATTCAGACATATCCCCCAAATGGCATATTAATAATGAGATCTTTCAGAGGAGGATCCATGACTCATCCAAGAAGAAAAATGGATCATTCACTGCACTGAGTTGTCTGAACAAAACAGCAGCTTTTTTTGGGTTTCTTCAGTTTAAACAGAAAAATGGAGAAAGTAATGCGAGAGAGGATGCAGTAGCTGCCAGATAATATGAGCAGTGAGAGCCTGCATTGGCATTTTAAAGTTAAAAACCCCACCCTGACAAGCATTTTGTGCCTTGTATGATTGTATGCTAAATCCAGGAGTGGAAAAACTGCATGCATCCTTCACCATCACCTCACCCTGCTCCACCCAAAGCCACAAACTCACCAGTCCTTCCCCAAAAGTCATATCCTGGGGGTACCAGGGTTGACAGGACCAAACCCACCGGTGCCTGGATGCTTTGGGAGCCTGATGGCTATTGCCCCGGCAGTTGTCCCTGCAAGGGACATCCCTGCAGCTGGGAGCACCCAGAGAGCCAGGATAATGTGCAATGAAGGATGAATTTACTGCAGATGCAGGATATACCCAAATCCATCAAATCCCAACCAGGATTTTTGGTGCCCTGCCTGCATTGCTGCCAGAGCAGGACCCACTCTGTGTTACCTGTGTGGTTATGGGGGCCCAGTAACAGCAAACCCCCAAATCCCAGTCAGGCCAGATGTGCGTGGGGTATCAGAGGGATCACATGCAAAGTGATACACAGCCTCCCCGACAACTACAATAGATTGTTTGATGGAATCAATGCAGAAAAAAGGGCAGGTTACAAAGCTGGTATTTCATTAGAGCTGTTAATCTTATTGCTATTACCAAATTATAATCACTTTCACAACCCAGCTAAATCCAGGGTAACTATCCATACGAGATTAATATGTTCATCATCTGCATTCAGCATTTATTTGGGACTGTGACTTCATATGATGCTTTGGAGATTAATAAAGGCCATGGCCCTCTCTTGCAAACACTTGCCTTTCTCACTGGTGAAATACCACTTTTAATTGCTTTAGCCCTTACTTCTGCCGTTTCCTTCCCCTCCCTCTGCCTGTGACCTTCACATCCAGCATCTGCAGGGTGCAACCTCTGGCTGGTGGTTGGATGATGGAGGAGGCTGTCATGATGGTTGGGA